>NW_004443943.1:8291369-8318904 GCF_000243295.1 Trichechus manatus latirostris | reverse complement strand
CATCATGAAGACATAACCATAATAAACATCTACGCACCCAATGACAGGGCTCCAAAATACATAAAACAAACTCTAACAGAACTGAAAAGAGAAATTGACAGTTCCACAATAATAGTAGAAGACTTCAACACTCCACTCTTGGTAAAGGACAGAACATCTAGAAAGAAACTCAACAAAGATACAGAAGACCTAAAGGGCACACTCAGCCAACTTGACCTCATAGCCATATATAGAACACTATACCCAACCTCTGCAAAGTACACATTCTTTTTCAATGCACATGGAACGTTCTCCAGAATAGACCACATCCTAGGCCACAGAGCAATCCTCAACAAGATCCAAAACGTTGAGATAAAACAAAAATGAGATGTATCAATAGTCAACCATACAATTTTATTTAAAAGTATTTTAAAATATTTCAAATTATTAGTATAAAAATACATATATAAAATAGTTGTTTCTTCATTTATCTTCCTAATAAATTACAAGCAACTTGGAAGAGAAATTTATCTTATTTATCTTTCTTTTTCCCAATCATACAGCACATTGTCTTGTGCAGGTAAGGTAATCAGTGAATACATTCTGCATTAAACACTCCATGGTTTGCTAGTCACCAAAATATTGACATTCAGCAACATATACTTCACTCAGAAATAAAACTAAATCTAGTTTACTCCTCTTTTTAAATTTCTGAAGGCACTTTGGGTCTTACAGAGATATGGAAAATCATTATAAAGATCAATCTTCACTCTTCAGAATTTGAAAAACAAATGCACAGATGAGGGTTTTTTTTTTCTTTTCAATTCTCAATATGTTCAGTGTTAGTAAGAAACCTTTATGCAGTGCACAACCTAGAGTGCGACCTATGCTTATTAAACACCTCCATTCAGATTTACCTTACTATAATACTATACTTTTGATTCATTTAATATATTTTGTATATTTATGATTCTACTACACCATTCTGAGAGTTTTCTATTGAATATAGTAGCTTACATTCTGTTTAGAAAATTGTTCCTATATTGCTGCATTCTGTTATCCCTAAAGTTATGTGTTGCAGTTGTTCCCCTTTCATGTATTGTTAGTACTAACTGTTAGCAGGCTGGAAGTGTGACAAATTTGTGCATCAAAGCTATACTGGGATCTTGGTATCTCTGTTCTACAGTTAATATAATTCTTAGTATGTTTGGCTGTGTTGCACAAAGAATGATGCAAGACTGGAGACACCAACAGAGTCTACAAATGACTAGGCCAAATATAATTATTTGATACTTTCACATGAAGCCTAAATCCAAATCTTTCAAGTAGTTTTTTTCTACAGGAAAATTACTTAATCTTACAAGGATGAAGCATTGCTTCATTAACTTGTTTCATTAACATCATTGCCATTTTCAAGTAATTAAAAAAAATAAAACCAACGATTATTTATTGAGCACATTCTATTGTGCAAAGCACATTTCTAGGACAATGGAATGAGATACGTTCTCAAATATGTAGAAAAGAGAGTCTCTACTCTTCTGTGGTAACCCTGGTGGTGCAGTGATTAAGAGCTATGGCTGCTAACCAAAAGGTCAGCAGTTCAAATCCACCAGGCGTTCCCTGGAAACCCTATGGGGTAGTTCTACTCTGTCCTTTAGGGTCGCTATGAGTCAGAATCAACTCGACAATGGATTTCATTTTGGTTTGGTTACTCTTCTACATCTTAAAATCATTTTCAAATGATCATTATTGTGTATTTATATATCTTCTCTTTGTCCTTTTTCACATTTTTCTTCTGGTGAAAGCATGAATATTTGAGACAGTGCAGTTTAGCTTGTTGGAGATGTAACACAGCTAAGAAAGTGATAGGTAGAATTTTTGTTTCTGTGCTTCTTTATCCATTGTATCATTAGCATTTTATTAACAGGCTAACAAGTACGAATGAAGCTCCCAAGAGGACATGCAGAGCTTGATAACTAGTGTTGGGAGAATATAAAGAAAGTACATATAGTTGTCCTTGCTCTCAAGGTGTCTACACTTAATTTGGGGTGAATCAGTGCTTGCTTGTTTGAACCAGGTGTTATCCAGTTCAATATCCTTATTGTGTCAGATGAGAAGACAAGGACCCTAGATGGAAGTGGTGGCAGAATATCTGAGTGAAATTAATTGCTAAAGGCCGGTCAGCTAGACACTAAGCTTCCAGCTTAAAATCTAGATCCGTGTTCAACCTCCCATATCACACCACCTACTAGGTCTGAACTAAGAGGAAAGCATATTCTGTAAACACTTGGCAGCCCCAAAATGACCAGATTGCTCCATCTGCAGTACATATTATGTATATTAAGGTGCACACACACACACACACACACACACACATTCTCTCTCACAGTCCATTCTTAACTAAAAAATAAAACAATTCAAGGAAAACTGAATCAAAGTATGCTCTATATGATATAACTAAGTGCTGTTGTTGTAAGATAAAAATTTTCTTGAGTATTTGGGGAAGAATGCAGGTTGTTTTTCAGAACTAAATATCACCAGAGTCATCATGATGAACATGTTTTGTAGAAATGATGATGTTGTAGAGGAGAGTGGAAATTATTCCACATTCAAAGACAGAGAAAGGTAAAGTAGAAAGAAAAGAAGAATGATGATGAAGATATTAGAATTTTAACTGTGTTATTGCAACATTTTTTTTTAAATGTAGGTAGGTAATGATGGCTATTCCATTTGCCTGATAAAGGAATTATGTCTCAGAGAGTATGAGTTTTGTTCAGCATAACTGGCTGAATCTAAAAATGAATTCAACCACCAGCTGCTCCTGCAGAGATCACAATAGAGGGTCCCTGACAAAGCGGGAGAAAAATGTAGAACAAAATTCAAATTCACCAAAAAAATAAAAATAAAACAAGATTGCTGGTCTGACAGAGACTGGAAAAACCCCAAGAGTATGGTCCCCGGACACCCTTTGAACTCGGTACTGAAGTCACTCCTGAGGTTCACCCTTCAGCCAAAGATTAGACAGGTCTATAGGGCCAACTATAACACACATGACGGAAGTGCTTCATAGTTCTACCATGTATATGAGGCTAATGGGCACACCAGCCCGAAAGCAAGGAGAAGGCAAGAAAGGAAAGGAAAACTATACAAATGGAAGCAGGGAATCTGGGGTGGAGAAGGGGAGAGTGTTGACATACCACACAGGGTTGGCAACCAATGTCACAAAATAATTTGTGTATTAACTGCTTAATGAGGAATGAATTTGCTCTGTAAATTTTCACCTAAATCACAGTAAAAAAAATAAAATAAAAACAAATTCAGTATTGATTCTAAATAAAGTCTACTGTTCTTTTCATACACTAAAATTTACTATTATGATGTTCGTTTAAAGAAGAGTTTCTGTGTAACAGCTATAGACCTAAAAGGTGGAGAAATAAAAGTGTAAGATTTCCATGCATCTCCTTAAACTCCAAGTTTAACAATTTATGTTCTAAAAGGATTGACTATGTCAGGCTGTACTTATTTATTTATTCACTTCTCTAAGTTATTTATTCCTCAAATCAGTAGACCAGCCCCCTCCAACAGGAGGTTACAGAGTAGTCCTTACCTTCAATAGCGTTTCACAGCTGAAGTCATTGATGCCATCTCTTTCAACCATTATGTTAGAACCGGAACATGTTTGGGAACTATGGCTGTCCTTATTCCTCACGGTTATGCTAGTTCCCACAAGTAAAACACCACCACATAATGGAAATTAAATAGTTGTCAAAGTCAGGTAGATCTGAGTCAGAATCCCAGTTAAGACAATTTGTAGGTGAGCATAGTTCTGCACACATAGTACATTCACAATATATGGATAGCATTTTTTAATTTATTAAGTGGACTCAACTTTTGTGTCTAACACTGTAATTCCCCAGTGGGACATAATCCCTGCTTATGGTCTCATTATAGTTAGTTGAAATCCTCAACTTCCTCACATCCCTTCCCATCTTACTTTCATGGGTAGCTGGATTCTCGTCCATATATGCCCTGAAATCTTGTGGTCTTATGCTATATATGAACTTTTCACCAAGAATCATGCATGGCTTTGTTTGCCCTATACTGCCTGCATAACTTCTATCATAATATTCAATGTAAAATTTATAGTTATGGCAAGTTATTTGACATATGAACATCTTATTTTACTCATATCCACAATGTAAACAATACAATTTACTCAATAGGTTGTTTTAAACTAAAAACTGATCACACGAACATTTATCACAATGCCTGACACATATTGAATGTCCAAAATGTGTAGCTATAATTTTAATTAGTTTATTATTATATATGAATGAATGGGGGTAGTGGTGGTTTAGTGGTAGAAGTTTCACCTTCTATGCGGGAGACTAGGTTCAATTTCTAATCAATACACTTTGTATGCATCGACCACTCTTCTGTCAGTGGACGCTTGCATATTGAAATAATGCTGAACAGGTTTCAGCAGAATTTCCAGACTGAGATAGACCAGGAAGAAAGGCCTGGTGATCTACTTCTGAAAATCACCCAATGAAAGCCCTATAAATCACAGTCGGATCTACAACTGATCACGTGGATGGTACAGGACTGGGCAACATTTTGTTCTGTTGTGCATGAGGTAACCATGAGCTGGGGACCAACAACAACATACATGAATCAATACTGTCAAAGTTCTAAGCTACTTTCAGGTCCCACATATCCCTTTTGTGCTTGAGCCTTATCTACCATAGAGGCAAATCCCATAATTTCCATAGTGGCAAATCCCACATTTTATAACTTTCCCTAGCTCTCATTCCATTTAGTTTTACTTCTTTCTCCTCTTACTCATACGTATTTGGAGAACTGCCAGAATTTCTTACACTTCAGTTTTTCTGAATAAAACAATGCACTTTGCAAATTTGGGACTGCTCTAGAATTCTGACGGCACAACAGAGATGTATTTATATGGTGTCCCAGCACAGTGAGACTTTGGCTACCCTGGGCCCATGTGAATTTTTTTTTTTGAATAACTTAACTATAAATGGTAACTTACATCCTCCACTGCAAACCAACTTCTTTTTAAGTTTAAGTTATATAAAGGACTTGGAATATTCCACTCACCCATGCAGTTCTAATATATTCACTGTCATGTATTCTTGAATTTTCTGTTCTTTTGTAGCTGACTGAGCTCAATCCCTAGAGTTCTGAGAGAAGACTTATTCTGAGAAAACGTAGAGACACAGCAACACTCATCTGTACATGCAGTTCTTTGGTTGGGCTTATGGTAAAGCATCTAAATTGTTTTAGTGTTTGTCCCACAGAGGCCTAGATTTTGAGGGAAAGGACTATATCTTTTAATCCTTTTTCTGTTTCTCTTTGCCAGTATGCTTTATCAAGTGCATTGATAATTTGTTGTTAGGTGTTTTCCCTGATCCATGATGTAGTGACAAAGAAGCATTTGGAACAGTTCTGAAAACAATTCTATTCCTCCTTGAAGGCATATACTTTTACAATTTTATGTATTTTTTGTCACTGTAGGTTGTGAGGCTGAGGTTGCAAGTAGAAAATGAAATAAAAATAAGATTTAAATCCAAAGGTGTTTAAAGTGACTAAGCCAGTTGACGTACATATTTTTAGGCCTTCTTTTCAGAGCTACATGAACCAAACTTTATATGTACCAAATTAATGTCATGTGAAGAACAAAGAAATGAGTCATATATCACTAATTAAGCAGGACCATGTGAAGTATAACATATCCCACTATTTAGTGGGATTGAATGCCAAGATATACAGGCTTCAAAATCTTGTGACTCGATGGGTATCAAATCCATTTAGTGTGAGCCAGCTGCTAAGTGTAATTGTATTTTAAGGTAATTATATTAATTTGATATAGTATAATATTAACTATTAATACAATTTTTTAACCAATAGAAAAATTGTTATATCTTTTGATCTTAGATTCCCCTCCCTGGTCTCAAATCATGTATTTTGAAAACAACCTGGCAAAGTGAACTGTAGCCTTTGCTTATCTCTTTTGTGGTCCAGGGGACAGGCCAGCCCTGTTCAATTAGAAACTTTTCAAAGCCAAATTATTTATTATATACATCCACTTCAGATTGCACTAGCATTCTAAGATGGGACAGTAGCAGCCCAAGAACCTCAAGATGCAAAGAAGGGAAAAGGGACTTATGTTTTCTAGCTATCAGATGGCAGCATGTACAATGAATGGGGTGCTGACAGCCCACAAAACCCAAAAAGCACAAAATTTACTGGGCTTTGTATGTCCCAGTATCTTCTGACTGGGACATTCATTAAAAAAAAAATTCAGCCATAAAAGGGTTATACTGTTGTTGCATGGTTATACTGTTGTTGCAAAGTAGAGCCTACCTTAATGACGTGGGGTAAAGCTTTTGAAAACCTCATTTGCTGATGTGGAAAGACTCAACATCAGAAAGAAAAGCTGTAACCATCCATTAATAATTGGAACCTGGAATGCATGAAGTATGAATTCAAGAGACTTTGAAGTTGTCAAAAATGAAATGGAATGCATAAAGATCAAAACTCTATGCATTATTGAGCTGAAATGGACTGGTGTTGGCCATTTTGAATCAAATAATCATATGATCTACTATGCCAGGAATGACAATTGAACAGGAATGGCGTCACACACATCATCAAAAAGAACATTTCAAGATCTATCCTGAAGTACAATGCTGTCAGTAATAGGATTATATATACGTGCCTACAAAGAAGAACAGTTAATATGACTATTATTCAAATTACATACCAATTACTAATGCAAAAGTTGAAGAAATTGAAGATTTTTACAAACTTCTGCGGTCTGAAATTCATCAAACATGTAGTCAAGATGCATTGATAACTACTGGTGATAGGAATGCAAAAGTTGGAAACCAAGAAGAAGGATTGGTGGTTGAAAAATATGGTCTTGGTGATAGAAACAACACTGTAGATCTCAAGATGAAATTTTGCAAAACCGATGACCTATTAACTGCAAATATCTTTTTCAATAACATAAAAAGCAACTATACAAGTGGACAGAGCCCTAGTAGCACAGAGGTTAAGAGCTCGGCTGTTAACCAAAAGGTCAGCCACTCGAATCCACCAGCTGCTCCTTGGAAATCCTATGGGGCCATTCTCCTCTGTCCTAAGTGTCACTATGAGTTGGAATTGACTCGACAGCAACGGGTTTATGGTTTATGTGTGGATCTTGCCAGATGGAATTAAATCGACTAATCTGTGGAAAGAGACGATGGAGAAGCTCAATATCATCAGTCACAACAAGGCCAGGGGATGAATGTGAAACAGACCATCAATGGCTCACATGCAAGATCAAGTGGAAGCTGAGGAAAATAAAACAAGTCCCCAAGAGCCAAAGTATGACCTTGAGTATATCCCATCTGAACTTAAAGACCATCTCAAGAATAGATTTCATGCATTGAACACTAATGAACCAAGACCAGACGAGTTGTAGAATGACATCAAGGACATCATACATGAAGAAAGCAAGAGGTCAATATAAAGAGAAGAAAGAAAGAAAAGACCAAAATGAATGTTAGAAGAAACTGAAACTTGCTCTTGAACGTAGAGTAGCTAAAGCTAATGGAAGAGATAATCACATAAAAGAGCTAAACATAAGATTTCTAAGGGCAGCATGAGAAGACAAAGCAAAGTATTGTAATGAAATGTGCAAAGACTTGGAGTTAGAAAATCAAAACGGAAGAACACAATTGCATTTCTCAAGCTGAAAGAACTAAAGAAAAAATTCAAGCCTCGTGTTGCAATAGTGAAGGATTCTATGGGTTAAAAATTGAACAACGCAGGTAGGCAGCATCAAAAGAAGATGGAAGGAACATACAGAGTCACTGTAGCAAAAAGAACTGGTCGACATTCAACCATTTCAGGAGGTATATATGATCAAGAACTGATGGTATTGAAGGAAGAAGTCCAAGCTGCACTGAAAGCATTGGCAAAAAACAAGGCTCCAGGAATTGACGGAATACCAATTGAAATATTTCAGTAAATGGATGCAACGTGGGAAGTGCTCAGTCATCTCAGCCAAGAAATTTGGAAGACAGCTACCTGGTCAGCTGACTGGAAGAATCCATATTTGTGCCCATTCCAAAGAAACGTGATACAATAGAATGTGGAAATTATTGAACAATATCATTAATATCACAGGCAAGTAAAATTTTGCTGAAGATAATTAAACATGATTGCAGCAGTATATTGATAGGGAACTGCCAGAAATTCAAGACAGATTCAGAAGAGGACGTGGAATGAGTACCATTGCTGATGTCAGATAGATCTTGTGTGAAAGGACAGAATACCAGAAAGATGTCTACCTGTGTTTTATTGACTGTCCATTGGCATTCAATTGTGTGGATCCTAACAAATTATGGACAGCATTGGGAATAGTAGGAATTTCAGAACACTTAATTTTGCTCATGCGGAACCTGAACATGGACCAAGAGGCACTTATTCAAATAAAACAAGGGGATACTGCGTGGTTTAAACTCAGAAAAGTTGTCAAGGTTGTATCCTTTCACCATACTTATTCAATCTTATGCTGAGCAAATATTCCCAGAAGTCAGACAATATGAAGAACACAGCATCAGGATTGGAGGAAGGCTCATTAACAATCTGCCATATGCAGATGACACAACCTTGCTTGCTGAAAGCAGAGGACTGAAGCACTTACTGATGAAGGTCAAAGACTATAGTCTCCAGTATGCATTACACCTCAGCATAAAAAAACAAAACAAAATTCCTTGCAACTGGACCAATAAGCAGCATCATGATAGAAAGAGCCAATACTGAAGTTGTCAAAGATTTCATTTTACTTGGATCCACAATGAACACCCATGGAAGCAGCAGTGAAGAAATCAAACACCATATTGCATTGGGCAAATCTACTGTAAAAGTCATCTAGAAAGTGTTAAAAAGCATAGACAGATGTCAATTTGAGGACTAAGGTGTGCCTGACCAAACTAAACCATGGTATTTTCCATAGCCTAACATGCATGCGAAAGCTGGACAATGAATAAGGAACGTGGAAGAAGAATTGATGTGTTTGAATTGTGTTGTTCATGAAAAATATTGAATATACTATGGAGCCAGAAGAACAAACAAATCTGTCTTGGAAGAAGTGCAGCCATAATGCTCCTAAGAAGTGAGGATGGCAAGACTTCATCTCATGTACTTTGGACTTGTTATCTGGAGGGACTAGTACCTGGAGAAGGACATCACGCTTGGTAGAGGGTAAGTAAAAAAGAGGAAGACCCTCAATGAGATGGATTGACACAGTAGCTACAACAGTGGGCTCAAACATAGCAACGATTGTGAGGATGGTATAGAACCGGAAAGTGTTTCGTTTTGTTGCATTTCAAGGGGCATGTCATATGGTCTGAAGACCACACACTGACATAAATTGTTAGTGGTTATGAGGTGGAATTTTAAGCCAGGCCGACTTTGTAATTAAGCCCTAACTCCGCTATACTTCAGCTGTGTGAGTACAAGCAGAATATGTTACTTAGATTCACTAAGTTACAGTAAAAATGGGTAATCAAACCGATCTCAAAAAATTATCATAAGGATGAAATACAAGTTGTTAAACACAGAGCATGGCACATAGTACTCAGGATTTACTTAAAATAAATAAACTCTTAATATCATTACCGAGCGGTGGACCAAAGCCTGACAACAATTGATAGAGAAATAAATATGATGTGTTCTATACTCACTGATCCAAATAAGGATGGATGTCATCATTTAGTTTTAAAAAATTAGCACATTTCAGAGCATGTTCTAAATAGTGGATCAAGGGGATTTGGTACACTTGGGTGGGAGAGTAGAGCAAACAGAAAGCTCTTAGACAAATGGTTCTCTTTTTCCTGAGAATGGCACATTAAGAAGGTTGGGTTTATAGCAAAAAATGGGACTATGGAATTGTAACTATTCTAGTAAAAACTAATTGTACAAAAAAGTGGATTCTGAAGAAAAAGATACAAAGAAATCTGAGTATAACTAAAAATTGCCTCATGGAGGAAATAATTTCTAGATTTTTTTATATAAATGAAAAAATATGTATTTTTATGTATTTCTTAAAGAGAATGGAGATCAAGCTTAAAACTATCATACATTCACTTATGCCACTAGTAATAGCCAAAGACATAAAGAGAATTGTGAAATTAAATAAGAGAATATGCTATAATTAATTTATTTTGAAAATAAAAATGGAATTGTTAAATAACTTTAACTGCTTTTTAAACAGAATCCATGCTAATGATTTTCAGTTATTTTAATCATGTGTCATGGTTATTGATGAAGCGAACATTATATTTTTCAAGGGTATATTTCAGAGCCAATAATTTCTTATCTACATTCAAAGTAAAAGGAGTAAGTTTTTTTAGGGTATTAAAAAAAAGTTCCACTGAAGTTACCATTGAATATGAGAGGTCTTTTCTCCCTCTCCCCTTTGTAACATAAATGCCACTTTAATACTTACTCCAGATCATATGCATTAAAACATTGCTGGATGCTAATGTGGTATTGTGTTACTCTTTCATGTTCCTAAATGCCGCAGAGTACTCAACAAACTCAAACAAAACAGTGGGTTTTGTACAAAAATAATTTAAAAAAATTAAACGCTACTGCTTTATCTGTTTATGATCATTATTGTAATAAGGACAAAAGATTCAGTTAGTCAAATAAATGACTTACGGTTTTTGAACTGGAAAATGTAATGAATACAAATTTAGGTAAATGGAATCCAGGAATACTGTATTTTTTCCCCCAAATAATAGAAAAATTGGCATATTTATAACAGGCAAATATTGCAATGGTGCATTTAAAAACAAATAAAAACAAAAAACTTCAAGCAACATTAGTGGAGTCAAAGTTCATAAATTATATGAATAGATTATAATTCTAGTCCAAACAGTCTTCTGCTGCTTGGAGAATCCACAATAGGAAACTGCTTCTTTGTGGGTATATTTCGATGTTGTTCGTGAGGTCAGAAATCTGAAAGAAGGACCCATTTTAAAAGTTTCCATTTGGTATGGACCTTGAAATTCTGTTGAAAGTTATGTTTTTCAGTAGGCTGTATTCCATTTGAAGAATCACACAACTTATGTGTACTTAATTTTGTTAAATGATTCTCTTTTTTACTTTTCATAACTACTTCTGGCCCTTGAATGGTGAAAATGGTTAACGCGCTCACCTGTTAACCTAAAGGTTGCTTAGTTTGAGTCCACCCAAAGGCCATTAAAAACCCTACAGAGCACAATTCTACTCTAACACACATAAGGTTTCCATGAGTTGGAGTTGACTCCACAGCATCTGGTATAACAAGAGTACACTCACTCACTCTCCCCTGATTTTCAGGGACCCAGGCTTATCGAGCCTGAAACTGCACGAGAATCCAACCATCTGTGTTTTCCGGGAGACTCTTCCAATTCACCACACACCACCTGACACCATAGGCCTCTTGTGGTGATTCCACCGCCTCCATCTTCCAGGTCCTGGCTGCCATTCTTATCCAGGAAGCAAACATAGCCTCCAGGACAGAAGTAGTCACCACAGCTGTGTTAACTACCTCAGGGAGAGTAGTTGCTTCAAGAGCAATTGCTTCCTTCTCAGAGGGAGGAACCACTTTAGGAGGATTAGTCCCCTCAGAGCACATCTTCCTTTTCTCAAAAGTTTCCAGAAGTGTTTTTCCCTTGTCTACCTTTGATTCTCTTTGTAACCAGGTCTGGATCTTGACCTCTTTTACTATGACCGGAATATTCTTTTGATTTGGGTCATTATATTCACAGAGTCACTTAAATGCTTCTAATTTCTGGCCATTGGTTCTCAGCTTTAATTGATGGCACCAGGCCCACACTATGTTTAGATGAAGCAGGTTAACCGGTGGCAGTTGAGAAGGAAATGGAAGAATTGATATTTTCTGAGGTTTTAGATTGTCATTGCATGTGCGTTCTGTGAATAGAAATCATTGTCATCTTTCACAGATTTTTTTTCTTTTTTTTTAATTGTACTTTAGATGAAGGTTTACAGAGCACATTAGTTTCTCATTAAACAATTAATAGACATTGTTTTGTGACATTGGTTGCCAACCCCACGACATGTCAACACTCTCCCTTCTTGGTGTTGGGTTCCCCATTACCAGCTTTCCTGTCCCCTCTTGCTTTCTCATCCTTGTCCCTGAGCTGGTGTGCCCATTAAGTCACATTTTGTTTTATGGACCTGTCTAATCTTTGGCTGAAGGGTGAACCTCAGGAGTGACTTCAGTGCAGAGTTAAATGGGTGTACACAGGCCAAGTGATCTAAGGTGCCAGACTCAATCACAGATCTTTTTTGTTTAGTCACCTTATCTGAGGTTCTTGGTAAAATGGATGTGCTTGCTTCATTAAAACCCTGCTGTTGATGGCCTCATTTGCCCTGAGACCAGAAGAACTAGATACCGTTTGACTACACTATCGTTTGTTCTAATCAGGGCCACAATAGATGGACCCTGATACAGTGGAAGAAAAATGTGGAGCAGAACCTCAAATTCCTAAAAAAAAAAAATATTATTTTGAGACTGGAGGACTCCCCAAGACTATTGCCCTAAGATACTCTTCAAATCTTGAACCGAAACTAATCCCTGGGGTCACCCTGCAGCTTAAATTTTATATAAATGGAATCATATGGTATGCGCTCTCTTTTGTCTGGATGTTTTCATGAAGCATAATCAGTTTGAGATTCACCATGTTGTTGCCAAATACTTTGTTCATTCAATTTTATTGCTTTATATTTTCATTTCATTATATGAACATACCACAATTCTTTGATCAATTCACTAGTTAGTGGATATTTGGGTTGTTTTTAGTTTTCAGTTATTATGAATAAAGTTACTGTGGTGTTTCTTATACAATTCTTGGTATAGACATACGTTTTCACTTCTAGGAAAATCCCTATAGATGTACAGATGGGATCATATAGGGGTGTCAATTACTTTTCAAAAAATTGTCAAACTGCTTTCCAAAGTGTTTGTACCATTTTATACTCTCACAGTAGTGTATGAGACTTCCAGTTGTTCCTTGTCCTCACCAACACTTGGAATAATCAGTTTTGCTAATTTTAGATGTTCTTATAGGTGTGCAATGGGATTTCATTGTGGTTTTAATTTGTATTTCCCTAATGATTAATAGCAGCCCTGGTGGTGAAGTGGTTAAGAGCTTAGGCTGCTAACAGAAGGGTCAGCAGTTCGAATCCACCAGCCACTCTTTAGTAATCCTATGGGGCAGTTCTACTCTGTTCAGTAGGGTTGCTATAGGGTCAGTATGAGTTGGAATCAACTCGACTGCAACGAGTTAGGTTTTTGGTTTAACGATTAACGTTCAGCATCTTTTTATGTGTGTATTTGTAATTCATATAACATATTTGGTAAAGTGCCTGTCCAGATATTTGATGATTTAAAACAATGTTTGTCTTCTTAATTTTGCAAGTCTGTCCTGCATTTCCTGAGGTATAATGTCTGATAACAATTGTTACATATATTTTCTAGCTATTTTTTAGTTAATTCAGGTGGGAGGGTAAATCCTATTCCTGTTACTCCATTTTGGCTAGAAGTGGAAGACCCAGTCATATCAATCTGATGTTCATTTAATTTGCTCTTCTTTCATCTTTTTACTTTCCCATTCCTTCTCCTATCATGCATGTTTCTTTGTGGGCATTATTAACATTGATTCTCAGATTTGTTAATGGAATTAATTGAATATATTACTAAATTTTCATAAATCAGTAAAATAGTTTATATCTAATAATCACTCAGGATGAGTTAATTAGCATACCTTTGTTGGGAGACAAATCTCCATATGGTTCTCTCAATGTTTCTGCAGGTCTTGAGAGCAGAAGCACTAACTCTCTTTGCTCTGGACTATTTTTTCAGTGATGTTTGTATAGAGACCATCCTTGGAAGAAAGAGATAATATTTCCCTTTACAGCAAAGGACTTGTTTGCTTACAGTCTTGGAAGACTGAGATAATATATCCCCCCAGAGCAAAGGGTAGGCATCCTTACTGCCCATTATAAAAGATCTAGGTTCTCTAACCTCAGTGCTCAGTGTTCCTGTCTTGTTGCAACCCACTATGTAAGCTGGTGCTATGTCACTTTTTTTTTATTTTTTTATAGCCTTACAGAAATTGTGGCTTAGGGAATGAGCACAAACACACACACAAAAAATAAGTTTATACCCTTGCTACTGCTATTATTGGAGCCCTGGTGGAGTAGTGGTTAAGAGCTCGGTTGCTAACCAAAAGGTTGCAGTTCAAATCCACCAGATGTTCGTTGGAAACCCTATAGGGCAGTTCTACTCAGTTCTGTAGGGTCGCTACGAGTGGGAATTGACTCTACAGCAGCGGGCAACTGCTATTATTATTATTGCTGGAGATAATAAAATTCTTTCCTCTGACCCAGGAGTCTTTATGTCTTCTGTCAACATCCATGGAATTGTGGCAGACTAAATTGCTGTTTGCAAGTAGAGTGGAATCAAAGACTCTTTGTAGTTTGGATAACATTTTGTGAATTATTTATTAACTGAGGTGAAATGGAATCATATATTACGCTAGTAGCTCTTGAAAATGAATAAATTGAATGAATGACACATTTTGGTACACCACCCTTAACTGATTTAAAAATTTAAGACCAATGCATTGAAAAAAATGTAATTAACTACCACACAAGTCCTGAGGAAATTTATATTGCTATTTTACCATTATGTTTAGAGAAATCGAGCCATAGAAAGGGGTCAGAAGATGATTTGGAAATATAGCCTCTTGAATACAGAAGAATGCCTGCCATCTTTCCTTCTTCAGTCCTTTCTAGCAAACAAAACTTTTCCTGAGCAATTGGGCAATGTGCAGTAAAATAAGAAGATGACAGACGTTCCTATCCTTACATAATCAAAGACCATATCTCATGTCAATTTCTCTTTTCTGTCTAGTAGTCTGTTTTCCCCATTCCCTGCTATATTGTTATCCATAGGACTTTCATCATCATATTTTATTTACTAGTTTGTTTCTATGCCTGCTTTCCTGCACTAAAATGTCAGCAGCAGAACACTGCATAAAAAGGAGATGAGAAATGCTGAACAGAAATACCAGTTAGGGTGTTTAGGTTAATGAGCTCCTGGAATGAGGAGATGATATGAGGCAGGAAATAAGGCTGCAGGTCATGGGAAAAAAAAATCACATTTCTGCCATGGTATTTTGGTTTAATGCTTGTCTACTGGAATTCACTTCTTAAAAATTATATATTATAATCAGAATATTTAAAAAAATGAAATGGAGCCTAAAAACCAATAGTGCTTTTGGGTGCCATTGAGTCGATTTTTGACTCATAGTGACCCCATATGACAGAGTAGAACTGCCCCATAGGGTTTTCTTGGCTGTAATCTTTACAGAAGCAGATTGCCAGGTTTTTCTACGAAGGAGATACTGAGTGGGTTAGAACCATCATCCTTTAGGTTAGCAGCCAATCACTTAACCATAGTGCCACCATAACCAAAAACCAAACCTGTTGCCGTCAAGTCAATTCTGACTCATAGTGACCCTATAGGACAAAGAACTGCCCCATAAGGTTTCCAAGGTGCAACTGGTAGATTGGAATTGCTCACCTTTTGGTTAGCAGCCGTAGCTCTTAATCACTACGCCACTAGGGCTCCAGACTGTGCCATGAGGGCTCCTTAAAAAACAGTACTATGGTACACTAATACCTATAATTTATTTTTTGAAAGTTACCTCCTTTTTACAGTATATATTTAAGCACATGAAATTGGGAAGAAAGCTTCCTGGCATTGTAAAAAGAATGTGAATTTGGGGAAAAGAAATGCTGACATGTTGTATAATCTAACTTCATTAACAATTCCGGAAGTAGTCTTTCATATGAATTATTTTTATAAATTGCTGCTGGGAAAAAGTATTCGCTATTGTTAGTGTGATTGGCAAGCAAGCACGTCCCTAGATACTGTACAAATGAGCAGAGTCAAATATCTAATAGAGTTTGTGTATCAAATGTGTCAACAGTTGAACTCAACTGAGGAGGCTCCTGCACAGCAGTGCAGCCTGATCCACCACTTGGCAGGGATACCTCACATTCCTCCACACCTGGCTTTTGCTTATGGTAATAAGTCAGATTATTCTCAGCAGGATGATGGCTTGCCGATCAGCCAGAAATAAAATTGTACAGTAGATAAATTTATCTTTGGGATTTCTAAAAAGTAAATTAATGTGCTTTAAACCCCCTCATCCTTACTTGGCATCACTGCCCTCACACTTACTTCCTGAATAAAATCCAGCTCCTAGCTTGTTCATATTTCTGAAGTATGAAAGAGCAAACTCTACCTAAGTTAGTGCTTGTCTCCTTGTAGGTTTTGAGAAAAAAAATTAAATTCTGATGGTGAAATTTTAAGCATCAATATACAAGTTGTGGAGCACATGGGATCAGAGTGGCAATAGCATCGTTTGCCCTTAAATGTCACACCCCATTGATTCTCAGAACTTTGGGGGAAATGCTACCAGATATCTGATTTCTTAAAGTGGAATCAGGAAGTTCACACCTCCGGAAGCAACACCAACCTATGACAAATGGAAAATGTTGGATATTTATCCCCGCTTTCTTGCCACTAAGTTGGAACAACTCTGAAGCATATTTTAAGCCATCAGCCAGCGATGACAGTGGGTCGGAGCCTCAATCGCTCACAGCAGTAGCATATGCCTCAACACACTGGGTATCGGCTTTCGTCTTTTCTCTCACTTAACTGCACCACCACTCAGATCCAAAGCTTCCTGGAATCACCTCCTGTCATGGATTGAATTGTGGCCCCCCAAAATATCTGTCAGCTTGGCTGAGTCATGATTCCCAGTATTGTATGATTGTGTACCATTTTGTAATCTGATGTGATTTTCTTATGTGTTGTAAACTCTATCACTATGATGTAATAAAATGGGTTAGCGACAGTTATACTGATAAGGTCTACAAGATTAGGTAGTGTTTTAAGCCAGTCTGTTTTGAGATATAAAATACAGAAATCAGCAGAGACATGGAGGACCTCACACCACCAAGAAAGCAGTGCTGGAAGTGGAGCACATCCTTTGGACCTGAGGTTCCTGTGCTGAGATGCTCCCAGACCAAGGGAAGACTGATGTATCACAAGGACCTTCCTCCAGAGCTGACAAAGACAGCAAGCCTTCTCCTAGACCTGATGTCCTGAATTTGGACTTGTAGGCTACTGGACTATGAGAGAATAAACTTCTCTTTGTTAAAGCCATCCACCTGTGGTATTTCTGTTATAGCAGCACTAGATGAGTAAGACAACTCCCAAATAAATAACTTGCACTCAGAGATCATATAGTTCAGCATTTCCAAATTATAATTTAGGCATTACTAAATACTACTTGAAAAGGGAGTTCCTTTGTTAAATTAGATGAGAAACTTATATATACTGCCTCCATCTTAAAGAATCACATACACAGAGGACTATTATAGGTCAGAATTCTGGCAGTAAAAAGGCTGTTTAACTTTGTTTAGCCTATGCTTTTCCATACCAGTGACTTAATTACTAAATATTTCTCCCTAAATCTCACCTACTAGCAGGGTATAAATTTCTGATTTTCAGTGGAACAGTTTGAAAATAGATAATCTAGTTCAAATTTCAAAGTGAACATGTGAAAAATATAGAAGAAATGAAGGGTGTTTCCCCCAAAAGGTTTAAATTGCCAAAGCAGGCTAAGACAAATCATAAATCTTAAGCAATTCCAAACTTGACTAATGTTTCAGAGTATACAAGCAAGCACCAGGGAAAAGAAACCTTATTTTCTTGGAGGAGCCTGAAACTGTTAGATGCAAGCCCTAAAAAGTATCTCCTCTAGCATTAAGGCATGTGGTGTTTCAGAGTAACAGATGAGTTTTCAGCAATGTATGTGGAAACATTGTTCGCAAAGGAAGCTGTTTAAGTTTTGGACTTACTCCTATGTGACTATATTTAAGTTTTAGACTTCTGTTATATCACTACCTCAAATCATCCAGCCAACCATGCCCCCTGAGTCCATAAAGTCTAGGATTATTTACAATATGCAATCAAGATAGACCAGGTATATCCTTGTGAGCCCTGGTGGCCTGGTGGTTAAGCACTTGCTGCTAACCAGAAAGGTCAGCGATTTGAATCCACCAGATGCTCCACGGGAGAAAGATGTGGCATTCTGCTTCTGTCAAGATTTACAGCCTTGAGAACCCTATGGGGGCAGTTCTACTTTGTCCTATAAGGTCTCTATATTCTCATTTAAAGCATTTTATTGAGAGGGATTCCCCAGTATCTTTCCACCAGTAAATACTGTTCACATCTTTACAAAGAGAATCAGTTGAGGTGTTTATTTCTCTGGGCATTCCAGGTAAGGAAGGAGTAAATTACTGAAGTTTTTTTAATCCTTTTCTTCCCACAAAGGTTTGATTTACTCCTGGCCAGTTAAAGGTAGAGTCATAATGATATTGCCACATTCTTTCATACTTGGTTTTTGTATTTTGCCTGCATCTACTTGACATGCAAATGCTTGGACTTTTGAGCACCCTGGCCAAAAATTCCTTGTTTTTATTCACATAACTGAACTTCTCTTTTATGAAATCTTTATGCAAAATTCATATACTTTCACCTGTTTTTAAATTATTTTATTCAGACTTTGAGGGACTTTTCAGCTTTTTTATTATTCTTTTGTTCTCTCTTTTTCTATTATTACTGACATTTGTGAGCAGAAAAAGTGACATAAATTAAGAGCACCATATGTGCAAAAATGTGAAATGGAGAAATATCTGAAGTAATGGTTTTGTGTATTTGAATAGCACATGGAAATATCAAATAAATAAGTAGCAATGTACATTAGACATACATAAAGTATAAGAATCTTCACTTGTGTGTAAATTATAAGCAGACAAAAAAAGCATATTAACCAAAAGAAACATATGAGGCTATTACTCAAGAACATTGATATTCCTTTAACATCTAAAGTAAATGGAATGTTTATAGAATTTTGTTTGTTGTTAGAGGCCCCTTCAGGTATGAATTGATTTGACAGCAAAGGGTTTGGTTTGGTTTATTTGGTTTCTTCAGGTATATTTTGTGCTTTATTTTTCATGCCATGATTGCTGAGAGAAGAGAAAAATCTTTTGTGTACACAAATTTTCATCATGACAGTGTCAAACAAACAGGTCTCAAATCCTAAAATAATCAATGTTCATATTTTAGGCAATGAGCAATATTAAGGCAATGTCTTATACTGTCACATATTTCTGGGAGGTACTTGTATGTAAATATTATATAGTTTCTTTTACCTTGATGGACTCAGTTTTTTGCTTATTGACATTGAAGCTGCTCATCAGTGTTCTTTTCCTTTCCATATTTTACTATATTCCAGAAAAGGTGGGCTTTCTCTGTCAGACTCTTACAGGCTCTTTTATTAAAGAACTTGAACCATACTCGCCTAGCACTGAATCAAAGGAGATTTCAGCTATATCATATACTATTATTCTCCAAAGATTCTCCCTGCCATCAATGAACCTTTACTCCTTGATAATGCCCAGAGATGTGGTCTATTTTACCCTCAAGGTAAAGTTCAAAGCAGTATTCTCTGAAAGGCTGGGACATGTACCCTTTTGTCTGACTCTGATTCTGTTGTCTTAAGTTCCAAGAATTTATCCCAGTGCCTTCTTTGCTATCTCTGTAGGGTATTCCTGGTGACTTAATCCAAAATGTTTCAGGTAGGTATGCTTCTGAGATAAGCATACCTGAAAATATTCTTACTCTCATTTGTATTATGGTACTTAGACTCAAAATTACTATCCTCATTATAGAATCCAAGGGTTAGAAGTATAAAACCAAAAAGCCCCTTGCCATCAAGTTGATTCCAACTCGGTGACCATATAGGACAAGTAGAACTGCCCCATAGGGTTTTATAGGCTGTAATTTTTATGGGAACAGATTGCTAGGTCTTTTTCCCATAGAGTTTGGTTCAAACTTGCAACCTTTTGGTTTAGCAGCTGAGCGCTTTAACTATTGTACCACCAGGGCTCCTCTTGCTCTGAGATGTGTTATTAATACATTGCTTTTTAAATATGTGTCAAAAAGTATTAAAAATATATTTGATATTTTTAGATAAAACTTACAAAGTTGTAATAGCTTCACTGTATATAAAACAACTCCTCATTGCCTATAAATATCTACCCCATTAAGCTTTTATAAAAACAACTGATGGAAATAATGTTAATAGCCTCTGGAAATGAGAAAGTACCAATTAGGAAGAAATGTAATCAGGACATATGTGAAGTTTTTCCTGCTGTTGTGCATCTAACAAGAATTGCTATAAAAAAAAATCCATTGCCATCGAGTTGATTCCGACTCATAGTGACCCAATAGGACAGAGTAGAACTGCCCCATAAGGTTTCCAAGGAGTGGCTGGTGGATTTGAACTGCTGACCCCTTGGTTAGAAGCCAAGCTCTTAACCACTGGGCAACTCAATTATCTTGAGTTAGCGAGAGATGACAGTGAAACACTGTGATCCAGAGATTATAGTTGGAAATTAACACTTTTGCTTTATTTATCATACTTTCAACATCAATTGTTTGAGATTTCTTATTTTATACAATAAAAAAATAAGATTAAAAAATATTGTTCATAAGTAAATAGCATCTTCAAGATCATTTTATTCTGAAAAAAATTCAAAATGGGGAAAACAACCATCTCCAAACCTCACCATCCCATATAGTTCTCATCCCCATGTACATGTGCTTGCATGGGAGAGCAGAAAGGCATCGGGGGAAGTAATTACCAAGTAAATACTAAAATGTAAAAAACGACAAGTGACTTCTGAAACCTAGAAAGCAAGATAATAAAATCATTGCAACCCCTTCCTTTTTTCCCCCAGCTTTTCACTGAAGGATGCAATCTTCCAGGGTAGGATTCAAAATAATAACATTGAATTATGATACTGAAATATCTTTAAAACTGTTTTTGAGGACCATTTGTGATGGTAGTTCACTCTTCTCATATGGTGGTTCACTCATGTTCAGGCTGCAGTCAGGAGGCTAACATATAGGTAAGAAAGATGAAATAGTGCAAGTGATGTGAGAAGTAAAAGGGGTGCACAAATGTGATATGAATGTGAGTAGTTAAATGACTCATAGCTGAGAAAATCCAGCAATTGCATGAACAAAAGAAATTTCCCAAAGAGCCTAGAAGAATAAAATATTTCATACTCAGAAGTAACATTTAGCAGTTTCTCTAATTTACAGGCTGAAGCAAAACAAACCATAAACTTAACAAACAAAACTTTTGTTGGGTGTTTAGAGCAGAGGGCAGTTACTTCACAACTCGTGTGCTTGTTCTTAGAGAAGGAGGTATTTTAATAGGGTTTATAAATTTTAGACATCCTTCTAAGTGTGAGGCAGTATGATTCAAACTATTCTGTGTTCCTAAGAACGCAGAAATATTTTATTACTAACCATATATTTTTAAGCTATAAATAGCCCAGCAATTGTTTCTTCAAACCCGATATGCTTCAGGATTTAAACCCAGGATGAAAAGAAGAGATTGAAGTGAGTGAAGCACTGTGTGGCGACATACTTTTGCATCTTTGGTGTGGGAAATAGAGAATTTAACAGTGCTAGTAGCCCAGCCTTTGACCAAGTTCCATTTGAAATGAACAAAAAATTTTACTTGAGATGCAGATCCTTTAAGAAGTGCTTTTTCTCAGTCCAACAAATTTATGGTTACTACTATCAAAGGTTAAAGGAGATTTTCCTGAATTATTTGCCTGGTGATCCCAGAATTGGGTTCAGAAGGTTTATGCTCTCTGATAAAACAACTCCACTATGTCTGTATCTTCATATAATACAGAACTTTATCCTCACTCACAAAGTGGTCCCACACTTGTGTTCAGGCTGTGAACATGGACTCAGGCTCCCTCCATTCGGGGGCTCTACCTTCCTCACTGTCCTCAGTATTCTCTCCATTCAGTCAACAGATGGGGAAAGAGAATGGAGGATGATGCGTGGGAGGGTTTTATGAGGTAAGGTTGGAAGTGGTATACATCATCTTTACCCATATTCTCTTGGCTAGAATCCAGTCACATGGCTATACCTAATTGCAAGGGAGGTTAGAAATGTAGCCTTCTTGTGGGTCAGTGGGAAAAACAAGCATTTGGTGAACATCCAATAATTTGGACAATTTCTCTCTCCATAGATACTGATTTATATTTCCTGAGTTTATTTCTTGTGAGAACAAAACAATTATATATTTATCTTACCAAATTCCATTGCTTTCCAGGCCATTGAGAGTATGTTTGTGTGCATGCACACACACGTGCATATGAGTTTAAGTAAAAACGATACTTCGCCAGAATTCTGAAGCAGAAGTTTGCTTTCATGCTCTTACTACTCTAATTTCAGCATCACCTTGGTGCCTCAGGCAGCACCTACTCTTTGACTTCAGACTGCGCAAACCAATACCTGTGTAAGGCGGTCAAGCGTTGGACTAATAACCAAAAGTCTGGCAGTTCAAACCCACTAGCTGTTCTGTGGGAAGAAGATGCGGCAGTCTGCTTCTGTAAAGATTACCGTCTTGGAAGCCAAATCAATTTGACTGCAATAGGTTTGGTTTTATTTTGGTTTTACCATTATATCACACCCAACTCTTCCAAGTATACCGGCACCCTAAACTCCTTCCTGGATATAAAACCCTTTTTAAAATATACATGTCAGACATTCCATAGTGTTAAGGACTATCAGTGAGCTGACAAATAAATGTACGTTAAAGTCTTAATGGGAAATAATGGATTAGTGCATTGTTTATACCAAAATGGTACATAAATGCTTTGCAACAGAATCACCTGAGACGTCTGTTTAATTTTTAAAATCTAAACCTGAAAACGTGAATCAGAATTTCCCACAGGGCTGTCTGCAATCAGCATTAAAAAAAAAAAAAACTCCATGTGACTCTATTGCACATCAATTTTTAAGAAGTAGAGAGAGTGACAGAGAGTGGCACTGTCTTCCCAGAAAACATATAAACATTTGTATAATTACAGTGACCTTAGAGAGAGAAATATATGTATCTATATATAACATATATACAGTAAAACCTGGGAAAGCGAAACCTGTGTAAGGCAGAAACTTGTCAGAGAAGGAAAACTCAAATATTTTCCACTAATAGAGAGCGATAGAAAAGTGGTTTAAGACTGCACCCTGTCAAAGGTGGAAAACTTGCAAGACCTAGAAAAACAAGGCAGTCCTGTAGCGTTCCGGCTCTCACAGGTTCTCTGTGTGTGTGTATATATATACATATATATGGGTGTATATATATATTCATATATATATCACTTTTTTCTTTTGTTTGCTACTATAACATGCGGTAAGAAACACAGCATAACAATCCTCAGTTTGAATATCATGGCTATTTCTGGTGCGTCTTTTTTGTTTATTTATTTTTTCCCTTTAGGGAAAGCATTTAACACCCGATCCCAAGTTATTTAGTCTATAAATGATAATAATAATACTTAATTAACCAATACCTGAAAGCACAAAGAGGTTCAATACCTATAATATTACTATTAATATTTGTTTAAAAATTGTAGACTGCCAAATATTTTCTATTTTCATTGAAAAGATAAAATTGGTGACAAAATCAAAATGAAGAAAAGAAACAAGAAGACAGTTTTGTGTATGGTGTGAGGAAGGGGTTCAGGTTTTTTTTTTTTTTTTTTTCCACTTTTACCTAGTTATCCCAGAATTATTTAACAAAGAGACATCATTTCTATCATTCTTCTGGAGTACCTCCTTTGTCATAAATCATGTCAATATAAGCCTGAGTTTGTTTTGGGTTATCTTTATTCTTTTCCACAGTTCTACATATTTATTTTGTATATTTAAAGTTGATTTTAATATATTTTTAGTAGGTAGAGGAAAAACATTTTATCTTGCATACCAAATGTCCATTAGTAGGGGCTAAATAGGATACAGTGTGAGTGAAGTGGTCTAAGGAAAGTCACATTTAGGGTCATTAAGAAAGAGAGTGAGGATTGATTACTGATGTCTGTTATGGGAATGGGAACTGAAAATGGCCATCAATGGTAATTCTTTTATAGACCAATTTGCAGCTGTATGGATCAAAGCCAATCAGAAGTTGGCACACCGTAATATTGTAGCAACATTTCATTTATACTCTAATTCTAAAACCCATTTCCATAGATTTTCAAAGATGTTTGTGATGAAAGGATACTTGAATTGTGTTATAATCATATCACAAGTGGTTAACTTGCTTCTCTCAGGCCTTTGTTCTATTATCTCATAAATTTCAGATGGATTTTTGAAGGATTATTTCATGAAGGAAGGAATGCAATGTTCAAAGAGCCTCTGGTTGACTTCAAAGAACTCATGACAAATATACGGAGGACGAGATTGATTAAATAAGTAAGGAGACTTAGCAAGTTTAGTTTTCATTTACTCTTCCCAGATATGGTCTGTTCAGCAAAAATCGTCATTAAAGAAGCAAGCAAACAGTGCTTGACATAGTGTGATGAATACAAGGACTGTGGTTTCTAATTCAAGAACACAAGAAGATGCGATCATTAACCATTAGGGAAATGCAAATCAAAACTACAATGAGATACCATCTCACCCCGACATTACTGGCATGCATCAAAAAAACAGAAAATAACAAATGTTGGAGAGGTTGTGGGGAGACTGGAACTTTTATGCAGTGCTGCTGTGAATGTAAAATTGTACAAACACTATGGAAAACGACATGGTGCCTCCTTAAAAAGCTAGAAATATAAATACCTTATGATCCAGCAATCCCATTCTTAGGAATATATCCTAGAGAATTAAGAGCCATCACAAAAATAGACATATGCACATCCATGTTCATTGCAGCATTAATCACAATAGCCAAAAGATGGAAACAACCTAAGTGCCCATCAACAGATGAATGGATAAACAAATTATGGTACACACAATGGAATACGACTAAACAATAAAGAACAATGATGAATCTGCAAGGCATCTCACAACATGGTTGAATCTGGAGGGCATTATGCTGAGTGAAATCAGTCAATCACAAAAGGACAAATATTGTATTAGACCACTATTTAAAAAAAAAATTTTTTTTTTTTACTTGTAGAAGAAAACAATCTTTGATGGTTACGAGGGAGGGGAGGGGTGGGGAGGGGAAATAACTAACTAGATAGTAGACAAGTGTTAACTTTGGTGACAGGAAAGACAACACACAATATAGGTGAAGTCAGCACAACTTGACCAAGGGAAAGTCATAGAAATTTCCTAGACACATCCAAACACCTTGAGGGATTGAGTTACTGGGGCTGAGGGCTTGGGACCATGGTCTTGGGGAACATCTAGGTCAAATGGCATAACATAGTTCAAAAAGTAAATGTTCTACATCCTACTTTGGTGAGAAGTGTCTGAGGCCTTAAAAGCTTAAGTGCAGCCATCTAAGATACATTAATTGGTCCCATCCCATCTGGAGCAAAGGATAATGAAGTAAACCAAAGACACAAGGAAAACTAGGACTAATAGACAATATGAATCACAGCCTCCACCAGCCTGAGTCCAGAAGAGCTAGATGGTGCCCGGCTACCACCACTGACCACTCTGACATGGATCACAATATAGGGTCCCGGACAGAGCAGGAGAAAAATCTAGAACAAAATTCAAATTCACAAAAAAAGACCAGGCTTACTGGTCTAACAGATACTGGAGGAACTCCTGAGGCTATGGCCCCCCAGACACCCTACTTACTCAGAACTGAAACCACTCCAGAAGTGTCCAATTTCAGCCAAAGATTAGACAGGCCTATAAAACAAACAACAACACACGTGAGGAATGTGCTTCTTCGTTCAAACAAGTATACGAGCCAAATGGGCAACACCTATCCAAAAGCAAAGATGAGAAGGCAGGAAGGGACAGGAAAGCTGGAAAAATGGACATGGGAAACCCAGGGTGTAAAGGGAAAGGGGAAGAGTGCTGACACAATGCGAGGACTGAAACCAATGTCAAAATAATTTGTGTATAAATTTTTGAATGAGAAACTAATTGGCACTGTAAACTTTCTCCTAAAGTACAATATAAGTAAAAAAGTACACAATAAGAGTAGTATCTTGGATTGACCAGTCCAAGGAGGACAGTATATGTTATAAAATCGTCCAAGGGTTTAGAGAATTTGCAAATCAAAGGACTGAGGACTAAAGTATGAAACTTTATGGAAAACTTTGGAGTGTTTGTTGTAAGGTCAGAAATTCTTTATCCAGACTTCCTGCCACTTCTGTGAAGAGCGAGTGATGCCTGAAAGAAATTTAATTTGTAATTGTTTGTTATGGATTGAATTGTGTCTCCCCAAAATATCTGTCAACTTGGCTTGATTCCCAGTATTGTATGGTTGTCTTCCATTTTGTGATCTGATGTTATTATACTATGTGTTGTAAATTCTACCATCTATGGTGTTAATGAGGCAGGATTAGAGGCAGTTACGTTAATGAGGCAGGACTCAATCTACAAGTTTAGGTTGTGTTTTAAGTCTATCTCTTTTGAGATATAAAAGAGAATTGAGCAGAGAGACATGGGGACCTCATACCACCAAGAAAGAAGTTGGTTCTGACTCACAGTGACCCTGTGTACAACAGAACGAAACACTGCCCTGTCCTGCACCATCCTCACAATTATTGGTATGTTTAAGTTCATTGTTGCAGCCACTGTGTCAATTCATCTTGTTAAGGGTCTTTCTCTTTTTTGCTGACCTTCTACCTTATCAAGCATGATGTCCTTCTTCAGGGACTAGTCCCTCCTGATAACATGTCCAAAGTACGTGAGATGAAGTCTTACCATCCTCGCTTCCAAGGGGCACTCTGGCTGTACTTCTTCGAAGACAGATTTGTTCCTTCTTCTGGCAGTCCATGGTATATTCAATATTTTTTGCCAACACCATAATTCAAAGGCATCAATTTTTCTTTGGTCTTCATTAATCATAGTCCAGTTTTCTCATGCATATGGGGAGATTGAAAATATGATGGCTTGGGTCAGGTGCACCTTAGTCTTCAAGGTGACATCTTCAATTTTCAATGCTTTAAAGAGATATTTTGCAGTAGATTTGCCCAGTGCAATGGATCATTTGATTTCTTGATTGCTGCTTCCATGGGCATTGTTTGTGGATCCAAGTAGTATGAAATTCTTGTTAACTTCAATATTTTTTCCGTTTATTATGTTGTTGCTTATTGCTCCAGTTGTGAGGATTTTTGTTTCCTTTATTTTGACATGTGATCCATACTGAAGGCTGTAGTCTTTGATTTTCATCAGTAAGTGCTTCAAGTCTTCTTTGCTTTCAGCAAGGGTGTCATCTGCATAATGCAGGTTGTTAATGAGTCTTCCACCAATCCTGAAGCCATGTTTTTCTTCTTATAGTCCATATATGTATATATATGTATATATACATTATATAAATATCAC
>NW_004443943.1:8266356-8291269 GCF_000243295.1 Trichechus manatus latirostris | reverse complement strand
ATATATAAATAACCATGGAAGGCCAGAAGAACGAACAAATCTGTCTTGGAAGACATACAGCCAGAACGCTCCTTAGAAGCAAAGATGGTGAAACTTCATCTTACATACTTTGGATGTGTTATTAGGAGGGTCTAGACCCTGGAGAAGGACATCAAGCTTGGTAAAATAGACAGTGAAAAAGAGGCAGACCCTCAACAAGGTGGAATGACACAGTGGTTGCAACAATGGGCTCAAGCATAACAATGATTGTGAGGATGGCATAAGACTAGGCAGTGTTTCGTTCTGTTGTACATGGGGTCGCTGTGAGTCAGAACCGACTCAATGGCACCTAACAATAACAACAACTACAACAACCATGTAGGAAATATTAGACAGGCTTCAAGAGACTTCGGTTGAGATAAAACAAGCTCACCATCCTCCTCATAAAACTTTAATATTGTCAAACTAAGACAAACATCCTAGAAGAAAACATCTTTTGAATTCTAAGATAGCACTAAATGTGAATGCTGCTCCTAATACAACATTTAAAAATGAACCAGGTTGTTACTGACTTCTTTAAAAATAAAGCAGAATATTTAGGTAGAAAATAGCAAACCGTTGATAGCCATCAGTACTGCAAAAAAGTTGGATGAGTTTCCTGTAGCTTCCCGGTGTCATGATTGAAATAAATATCTCTTTAAAAAATAAAGTAAAATAAATTACAAAGAGAATGCCTTATTTCATAGTTTAAATATATTTAAATATAAAATATATATACGCATTAATGCGCATGTAACCCTATGGTTTTCCTTTTTGTCTTATAAAACAGATGTACAATATACGTGATGATTAGAATTTATTTGCCCATCCTTTTTGTTGTAAAATTAACTTTTTTTTTCCTTCACTAACCACTTCTACTCTTTCAGATCACCACCACCATATCAATAGGGTTGAATTTAATTAGTGAACAAGTTTCTGAAAAATCCTGGGATGAGGGAAGAGATGGAGGGTGGATCAGTGAAATAGATGTCTTCTTATAATACCAGCCAAATACTTTTTAATCAAATAAGATGTTTCTTATTCCTGTATCAAAAGAACTAGAACATCCTGTTGCTAGTGCCGAGGGGGTCCAAAAAAATCAAACAAACAAAAAAAACCCCATTGCCCTTCAGTGGATTCTGACTCATAATGACCCTGTAGGACAGAGTAGAACTGCCCATAGGGTTTCCAAGGCTGTAAATCTTTACCAAAGCAGAATGCCACATCTTTCTCCCTTGGAGCCGCTGGTGGGCTCCAACTACCCACCTTTCAGTTATCAGTGGAGCGCTTAACCATTGTGCCATCAGGGCTTCTTAAGGGGAGGACATAGGTACCTAAAATATATCTTCTCTCATCTTTACGTTCCAGTAATCTCTGAATATTATTCATCCCTATTAAAAGCTGGAGGAGGTGGAGAAAGCTGCTGATGAGAGCAAGAGAGGTATGAAAGTTATTGAAAACCGGGCCTTAAAAGATGAAGAAACTATGGAACTCCAGGAAATCCAACTCAACGAAGCCAAGCACATTGCACAAGAGGCAGATCGGAAGTATGAGGAGGTGGCTCCTAAACTGGTGATTGTTGAAGGGGAATGCACAGAGGAGCGAGCTGAACTGGCAGAGTCTGGTAACCGAGAGATGGATGAGCAGATCAGACTGATGGACCAGAATCTGAAGTGTCTGAGTGCTGCTGAGGAAAAGTACTCTCAAAAAGAAGACAAATATGAGGAAGAGATAAAGATTCTTACTGATAAACTCAAGGAGGCAGAGACCCGTGCTGAGTTTGCTGAGAGATCTGTAGCCAAGCTGGAAAAGACAACTGATGATTTGGAAGATAAACTGAAGTGCACCGAAGAGGAGCACCTCTGTACACAAAGGATGCTGGACCAGACTCTGCTTGACCTGAAGGAGATGACGAGCACCTCAGTCCCGCCCTGCCGCTGCTCCTTACTTTGGTCGGGACTCAGACTTGACTCCGCCTGAGGCCAGCCTGCTGGAAGCTGACCTTTAAACTGAGGGCTGATCTTTAACTGGAAGTTGCTTTCTCCTCCCTCCGTTCCAATGCACCCACCCCTCCCC
This sequence comes from Trichechus manatus latirostris, assembly GCF_000243295.1. Lineage (NCBI taxonomy): Eukaryota > Metazoa > Chordata > Mammalia > Sirenia > Trichechidae > Trichechus > Trichechus manatus. The sequence goes on along the minus strand of NW_004443943.1, from coordinate 8,289,175 downwards.
AGTCAGGTCTTTTTTTGTTTTTTTTTTTCTGCCAAACTGTCTCTGCCTTTCCTCAGAGACTCCGACTTGGGTAGGGGCTGAGTACCTTTGGGAACATTTAAGGGAACGTGAGCGCAGTGCAAGTGTCTTTAAAAGCACGTTGTGATGTACACATTTTGTAATTAACTTTTTGGTTATGATAGCAACCATTTGTAAAACAATCCAAATAACTCCACAGCTCCCAAGCAGCAGTCTAATCCCTTTCTTACTTTTGGAAGGTAACTTGTCAGCTTAATACGTATTACCCTCTGTATAGAGTAGGGAAAGAAGTGTGGGCCCGCCTTACTGAGAGCAGAACACAGCCAAGGGGAAGACTCCCCTATGGGAACCTTCACTGCGCTGTATAAAGCACCAGCCGAACCAGAAAGGTGATTCCAGGAGGAGTTAGCCAAAACAAATTTTAAAAAGTGCTGTTCGGGTTTTCAGCTTTAAAGTATCTAGAAACAAGGTAATTTTAATTTTATTTTTTTCATCAGAAGTGACCAAACTAGTATGATGAGGCCTCTGTTTGAGACCAAATCATTGTCCCATCCTTTCTCTACCCTCTTCCCAGCTAGTCACAGAATGGATCGCGTGCCCCTATGTTTGAATGATCACTTATTTGCTCTCCTGCCACCTTTTTAAAAAGACAAAAAGAAAATTACGTTTTACCACTGATTTAGTCATATGAAACTCATCTCGTTACCCTATTCTGGGTCTGAAGCTGCTGTTTCTCAAACTGCCGTCTCAAAGGGCTTTGTATCAGTCAGGGCTGGAGAAATCTTGAATAGCTTAGTACAAAACTTTTTTGAAATTTTATATTATTTTGAAACATTGTTTCTTTGGGGTTGGTGTGCACTGACCACCCCATCTGGCTGTGCGTCCTCTCTACAGTCTGTAGGCTGGCAGTGTGCTGACCTGTTTAACGACTTAATATTAAATTACTTAATATTAAAGCTGTTTCATACTTAATATTAAATTGACAAATTTAATACGGTAAAAAATAAAGTTATTACAGTAGTCACAAGGTGTTTAAAAACCACACTTGTTTTACTAAGTGATGTGAAATAGGTCACTATTGCTTATTAATATAAACATTTTACATTATGGATTTTTTTTTCCTGTTCTATTTTCAATAATTAGTCCCTGAAACAGTGAGAAGTAAAATGTTAGACAGGGTACATGATTTTGCATTGCTGAAAATGCTTTCCAGTGTTCTCAGAAAGTCAGCTCATGGGCCCTTAGTGACTAATATGCCAAGAAGCAGGACTAAGCTGGGAGACAGGTGGTTCCAGTCAGTTTCCCGTGGGTGTGTACTTGTGATGGTAACTGTCACCGTCTATGAATACTAGAGTCATTATACTACTGTAGTCATTATCTTGGTGGGTATAAAATTTTAACCTTTAGAATTGACGTCGTTAGGTGCTGTCAAGTCAGTTCCCACTCATAGCAACCCTGTCTGCGATAGAACAAAACACTGCTCAGTCCCGCGCCATCCTCACAATTGTTGCTGTGTTTGAGCCCATTGTTGCAGCCACTGTGTCAACCCATAATTACACAATTATGGATCTCACAGTTACAATCACTGCATTCAACTTGTTTTTAAGTAGTGACATTCCAAAATAGAGGATCCATTCTGGTGTCACTCCCATGTTGCTTTAATGTGATATCTAATTACTTAAATGTGTTTCAGCTCTTCAGTTACTGTCATTATAGCAAGTCCCAGTAATAAGCAATGATTACTCAGGGAGATGTGTTTACCTCAGGAGGATGAAAGCATTTGTGCTGCGTTCTAAGTGTGTACTCTGCCAGAATGCCTAAACTTACTCACCACTGGTGTGTGCAGATAGTTCTATTTTAAGGATAAAAATGTACCTGGAGGGTTTTTTAACCAAAGTAGGGAAAAACAAAAAACGAAACTCTTTAATAGGTTCCCATGGCTCCTTGGGTGAAGGCTTTGACTCCCTGTAGCTATCAGGGTAAAGGTAGAAAGTCCCCCTGAACTCATTACTCCTCTATTTCCTCCCTTACACCATACGCTCCAAGCTTGGGTTGGCCACTTGTATTCTCGAAATCGCTGTTTCCTCATACCACCTGAGCTTCACTCAAGATGTTCCTTTTGCCTAGTATATGTGAGTATCCTTGGTGCTATCAAAACATTATGGCTCTTAGTCCTTAACAATGACAATAACAAAGATTATTTTTTGTTACAATTAGTTTTTCACAGATTTTTCCTCCACGTCTCCCAGATTTAAACTCGAAAAGGGCAGGAATATTGTCTTTATCATCTTTTTTATTCTCAGAAGTTAGGTTCAGCACATAGTTGACATTCAGGAAATGTTTGATGAAATCTGCAGCTCTTTGGGAAACCTTCACTGACCCTTTCAAATCAGGCTGTGTTTCTATCATAGCACTATCCGTTGTGTGACCCTTATTAATAAATTCCTCAATAGTAGGATCCGAAAATAAATCTCTTTTGACCCTCAGTACTTAGCACCTGATATTCATGCAGAATACTCAATGTTTGTCAAAAAATGACATACCTAATATGTTTTGGGAGTCCCCAGGTGTGTAAATGGTTAATGAGCTAGGCTGCTAAGCAAAAGGTTGGTGGTCCAAGTCTACCCAGAGAACCCTTGAAAGGAAGGCCTGGTGATCTCCTTCAAAAAATCAACCTTTGAAAGATCTATGGAGCACAGTTCTACTCTGACACACACAGGTCACCAGGAGTTGGAATCAACTCCATGGCAACTGTTTTTTGTTGTTTGTTTTTTAATGTTATTACAAAAAAATGTAATTGGTGTTAAGGGCATAGGAATTTTTTTTCTTTCTATCCTTTCTTGTAATTTGACATAAAGTTAGTATTAAATGGGGAGAGATAGTTTAACAAACTTTGTAGAAGTAGTAAATCACCAGTAATGTCTTTAATAAGGAGCCCTGATGGTGCAGTGATTAAGCACTCAACTGCTAACCGAAGGGTCAGCAGTTTGAATCCACCAGTGGCTCCTTGGTAGAAAAGACCTGGTGATCTGCTCCTGTAAGGCCTAGAGCCTAGGAGACCCTATGGGGCAGTTCTACTGTCTCCTACAGGGTCACTATGAGTCAGAATCGACTCGATGGCACACAATGTCTTTAATTTATGGTCTATCGATATCAAAGAATCAATTCATAACTGTTGTGCCCAGAATAATCTTTAAATTATCTAATATGAGTAAGTAAAGGATTGGATAACTCGCTAAGGACTGTGTTTATATTTTTGAGATGACACTCCCTATGAATTATTAAAATACTAGCAGCTCCAAGAAAAGCCATTAATGTTTGATGACATGATCCAATGAATATTTACTAAGTAATTTTAAAGTAGGAAGGCACTAGCGTATGTTCATTTGTGGATACAAAGTTATGTATATTCCTTACAGAGCAATTAAGAGAGCAGATAGTTAATGACAGGCTCTGTATCTAAAAAAAGAAAGGGCAGAGGTGGTTCACTGGTAGAATTCTCACCTTTCATGTAGGAGACCTGGGCTCAATTGCTGGCTAATGCATCTTATTTGCAGCCAACACCTGTCAGAGGAGGCTTGCATGTTCCTGTGATGCTGATCAGGTTTCAGAGGTACTTCCAGACTAAGAAACTAGGAAGAAAAGCCTGGCAATGTACTTCCAAAAATCACTCAGTAAAAACCCTGTAGATCACAATGGTCTGATCTAAGACCACTCGTGAGGATGGCGCAGGATTGGGGAACATTTCATTCCTTTGTGCACTGAGTTGCCATGAGTCAGGGAGATTCCATGGCAGCTAAGGATCACCACCTTCATGTAGTCATTCTTACTTCCTCTATCCCATCCCCACTATCTCTGCCAATTTTATGTGTGTGTGTGTGTGTATATATGTACACACACATACTTGTATATTGCAGAGCTCCATAAAGATTTTATGTGTGTGTGTGTGTGTGTGTGTACATGTGTGTATACATATATGGAGGGAGCCTTGGTGGTGTAGTGGTTAAGAGCTCGGCTGATAGCCAAAAGGTTGGCAGTTCGAGTCTACCAGCTGGTACTTGAAAACTCTATGGGGCAGTTCTACTCTGTCCTGTAGGGTCACTATGAATTGGAATTGACTTGATGGCAACGGGTTTGAGTTTTGCACATATACATGCGTGTGTGTGTGTGTATACATATATATATACACATACACACATATTTATGATTGAATTCCTCTACTCAATTTATTATTTCTTTCCTTTCTCTTATTTCTTCCCCATGGTTGAAAATGACACACTGGAATAGAGCTAAGCACTGTAGTCATAAAGAGTAAGTTTCCAAAGTACAAAGCAGCACATCTTCTTCTAGAAGGTTTCTTTATTATTTTCAGGGAGTAACTGAATGAAACAACCAGAGATAGAGCCAAACTTCAGTAAATACATCATTCTAAATAACTCTTTTCTTTCTAGAACATCTGGCCAGGGTGATCTAGGACTTACATGTATGGAGACTATGGACTGGTCATTGCCTCTGAGGGAAAACATTACCCTCAAGTATATTATATAAAGCATAAATTACTGTCCACTGATTAGCTATGTGAGAAGGTAGAAAATTTAATACATCTGCTTTTTAAAGCTAGATTAATACAACTGGCATTCTTGGTATTTGTGATTGGTTCTTAAGATTAGACTCCAAATCACTGTAATACGAATTCATAACTTGAAAAATTTATAGGATCATATTTTAAAGAAACTCATCTATTCTTCCATAAAATAACTTCCATGTGTTTTTCCTTCCTATGATTTTTTTTTAAATTGTACTTTAGATAAAGGTTTACAGAACAAATAGCTTCTCATTAAACAGTTAGTACACCTATTGTTTTATTACAATGGTTAACAACCCCACAACATGTCAACATTGTCCCTTCTCAACCTACCAGCTTTCTTGTCCCCTCCTGCCTTCTAGTCCTTGTCCCTGGACTGTTGTGTCCCATTAGTCTCATTTTGTTTTATGGGGCTGTCTAATCTTTGGCTGGATGGTGAACCTCGGGAGTGACTTCATTAGTGAGCTAAAAGGGTGTCCGGGGACCATACTCTCAGGGTTTCTCCAGTCTGTCAGGCCAGGAAGTCTGGTCTTTTTTTGTGAGTTAGAATTTTGTTCTACATTTTTCTCCAGGTCTGTCTGGGACCCTCTGTTGTGATCCCGGTCAGAGCAGTCAGTGGTGGTAGCTGGACACCATCTAGTTGTACTGGACTCAGTCTAGTGGAGGCCGTGGTAGTTGTGATCCATTAGCCCTTTGGACTAATCTTTCCCTTGTATCTTGTTTTCTTCATTCTCCCTTGCTCCCGGAGGGGTGAGACCAGTGGAGTATCTTAGATGGCTGCTCACAGATCCCAGACTCCTATGATTTTTTTATAGTACATATAAACAGAATAAATATGGGAGCAATGGATTACATACAGTTCTATGGCTTCTTTCTTTCATAATTTTTATATGCGATAATCTCATATTTTAGTAGTCCTGTCATCTCCTGAAAGCAGTCCCTGGATTTTCTTCCCTTCTTTCACCTCAGAACACAACTTTAGATACATAGTACTTTATTCGTTTTAAATAATGCTGACTCTTTCACTTGTGTTTTATCACTAAGAAATGCAGGATGAAATAAATTCTGTGTGCCTTACATAGGCGTGCTTGCCAAAGTCCACCTGACAATTTAAAGTTTAGAAAGACACGTTAACGTGGCATTTGAAATCTAATCTCTCTATACTGCAGAGCTCTATGAAGACGTACAAGGTTTTTTTTTTTTGTAACTATATCAATGGTTATAAATTCAATCTAATAACACAAATAGGAGAATTTACACTCCCCAAGTACAAACAGTTTAACAAGCCTTCAAAACAAACATAAAAGATGTTGACTCTTGAGACTCCAGTACTCAGAACTAAAACCGAGGCTATTTAAGGTTTCGAGAGCGAAGTTATGTCAGTAGGCCACATCAATTAATGAATTCCAAATCTAAGTACTAAGTTCCTCAGAGCCCAAAGGTTCAAAGTACCAAAAGGGTCAAAGACTAGGCTGGGAATAATAATGAAACCAGTTTATTTAATTTCATACTTCATTCATATTTCAAAAGTTACACATATCTGGTTCAAAGATAAGACATAAAGGTTTTAATACAAGTTGCATAAAAACAGGAATGGGGTGTGTTAATCACAGAAAGGCTCTCAAATGGGAGAAAGCTAACATTGTGTGAACTAGGTAGTTACTCCATTTTCAAAGTTAGCAGAAACTTCTCAGATGTTATTTATGACTAATAATTCTATATACTTTTGTAGATACTTGTTTTATTTCTTTTTAGAAGAACAAGTTTATGAAAATAATCAATACCACCTCAATAAAATATACAATCCCAATTTTAGATGAATATGTACTAGCAGCACAGAGAAGAAGAGATTTATTTTCAGGGACATTCAAGGCCTTCATTGATCATCAGTACTGCAAAAAAGTACATGTTCATCACTATTAGAAATAAACAGTAACAGGAGATAGCCTTTCTTTTTATGGCAGGGTAGAATATTAGAAGTGAACAGAGAAACATGCAACTGAAGACAGCCAGGGCTTTTCATCTACAGGATATACAGTAAGCCCCCACCTGTGTCATGCTCAGAAGTGAGGTTGTGTTGATGAGTTCACAGTCCATTCGGCAATGAGTGGGGCCAAGGGAAGAGCTGGAGAAGAAGAGAAAGGTTAGCCTAGGGCAGGCTGGGCATGGAGATGAGGGGCTAAACTTCAACTATAACATAAGCTCCTTTCTCCCCATCTCTCCACTATGGGCAGCAGAGCTCAGATGTAGAGAGACAGACCAAAGGCTCTCCTTCCTTCCATAGCAGGAGTCTAGGGTCTGACCTGCTCTGTCATCCTTTCTCATGCTGCTGGCTCCTAGGAGCTGTGGCAAGCTCACATATCCAGCAGTTTGTGGGCCGCTGGCCTTGGGGAGACATGGTATGGGAAGAAGGTGAGGCCTAGCTTCCAGTTTGCCCCCTCCTATTTGTCTTGTCCTTCATTCACCTGGGGGGTCACACCTCTGTCTCCTGCAATGTTGTCCCCAGTGTTCTGGTGCTGGGGCCCAGTCAGTTGTTGGGCCTTATCTTCAAGGAGATCCTGGCGGAGGGGCACCCCCTGCAATGGCTGCGGCTCTGCCTCTGCCCCAGGCAACAGCGTTTTATTCTGAAGGGTGTATAAAAGCTGGAGGAAGGCCTGGTGTCTGGGAAGAGAAGGGGGATCTGAGAGGGGGAACCTCAGCTGGACCACCCTAGCCTACAGCCTATACTCCTAGCCTCACCTCTGCAGCTTGTCCTGCTCCTGCCCTGCCTGATGCTTCAGGCTTCTGAGTTCCTGATATAGCCGATCAACCTCCTGCTGAGTTCCTCTCTGACGATCTCTTACTTCTGCCAGATGCTGTAGACGCTTCTCCTGCCAGGAACAAGGGTGCAGACAAGGCTCATAAGGAGTCAAAATCTTAGAGCCACCGCCCCCTCACCCCCCCCAACCCCAACACACACATGCACACACACAAACCCTTCATCCTAGACCCAGCTCAGGACTCGGACCTACAGAGGGAAAGAAGGACCTTGATAGCTTTGGGCAAGAGCAAGGGCCTAGAGAAAAGAAAGGGTAAGAATAAGCTTTCCCAGGGTGAGGTGCTTTGGACAGAAGGGACACAAAGATGATAATACTTATTTAGCTTGCTGTACTCCAGGTACCATTTTAAGCACTTTCTGTAATGATAATTTACTAAATCCTCCTAACAACTCTATACGGCAGGTATTATTATTGCCCCCATTTCATAGATGAAGAAACAGATGCACAGAAAGTTCGGTGACCTGCCAAAGGTCATGTAGAGGTAAGCGGTGACACCTAGGATTCAAGCCTATGCTGTTAATCCACTATACCACCAAACACAAGAAAATCAGATGCAGCTTTAATAGGCAGAGAACACACTCCACATAATTACATGCTGCTGGGAGGGGATGCTCTCATAGGGAGATGGACCCACCTGTTGCAGCTGCCACTGCTTCTGGGCTTCTCTGAGTTTCTCCATGGCCACTTGCTTCTGTGGGCAAACATGACAGGGGTTGGGCAGAAAGGTAGTATATTTTTCTGGTTGGATTTTGGAAGGTGAGAAGTGGGTCCAACTCAGCTTGCTCACCCTTCCCCTCCCTTTGCCCCATGCAAGGCCCCTGAGTGGACCTTGGCCTGGAGCTGCTCAAGGGCTTCCTGGAGCTGTGCCCGCTTCCTCTGGGCCTCCTCCATCTGGGGCAGGGCCTGCGTCAGGGCACATGTGATGGCCTCCACGTGCTCCTGGTAGGTGGCCTTCAGCTCTTTCCAGTGTTCCTTGGCTTCAGTTGCCTTTTGCCCTGATATAAGACACCAGAAATGAGGGCATGGGTGAAGCTGGCCTGCTTGCCTCCCTGCAATACTGGGGCCATCAGCAAACAACTGACCTGACACCCCTCTTCCTTCCTCACTCAGGCCAGACCCTACCCCAACCCCGTGCCTACTCACGGCTTATGTCTTCAGAAGCCAAGGGGTCCAGACCCTGGGCAGTGTCCTCGTGCACCAGGAAGCCCTGCAGGAAGTCCACTACCTGTAGCTGGTTACACAGCAGCTTGTCCTTCTTCCGGGAGTCCTGTTCAGAGGGAGGGTAAAGACAGGGAGCATCCTCTCCTCATTGCACTATAATCCAACAAAGCTGCTTTCCTGACTGCTCCCCATAAACGCTGCCCAGAATCTCCACATGAGGACCCAGGGCCAGCCCCCGGCTTCCCATCTTGTACATACCATCACAAACTCAGCCAGGATCTCTGAGGGCAGCTCTGCCTCCTCCTGCAAGCCTACAGGTTCCAGGATGGTGCTCACCTCAGCCAAGGCCCTGGAAGGGCAAGAAAACAGGGGCAACTGCATTCTCCTAGAGTGCTAGTTCTGAAAAAAGTGTCTGTACATGCAAATATGTGTTTGTAGCAATGTTGACAGTTTCTCTCTCCCTCCAGCCAAGGTGTACACAAGGGCCTGAGGAGCCCACCCTTAGGACCAAGGGTAGTGTGTGTATGGATGTGCCATGAGAGGAAAACCCTATGGGGCAGTTCTATCCTGGAACAATGGGGTGGAATAGGAATCAACTCCATGACTTCCAACTACAACAAAGGGAACAAGGAGTGTGGGGGGAGGGAATGTAACTTTAAAAACAGGCAGTGTCTCACTTAGGAGGCACCATTTGAATCTAGATCTTAAGGCAGTCAGGGAGATACGCAGGGGAAGGGAAGAACAAGAGCAATGTTTTGACAGGCCATGGAGGTACCTACTGGCAGGGAGCACTAGTCTTGGGGCAGAATCTCCGGTTACATGAGCAGGGGCTGTCCAGGTTCCTTCTCCTTAGGGGACTCGGCAGCCCCCTGGGGGTAGGTATGGGGATGAAATAACCCAGGGGGTTTGTGACTGTGTGTGTGCGCTCGCGTGTGTGTAGGGAAGGGCTGAGACAAAAATTAAATGGCCCTCCAGGATGTCTCCTGGGGGGGAAACCCTCGCCTGGATGAGGCGACCTGCGAAGGGATGCGGAGGGTCGACAGGGACTGAACTGCTTCCTTCTAGGACACACCCCTGAGGAGAGTGTATATATGGGGAGCGACCAACAGTCTCTAGGTCGAACTCCTGTGAAGGGCAAGAGTCACCTCAGGAACCTAAGACGGGGGACAAGGGTCAGGACCCCTTTCCCGCGCTGTCGAGTCCCAGCTGTCGTGCGGGGGGAGGAAGGAGTCTCCACAGTACGTGGGAGCATGTACGTCCTTCCCGTTCATCCCCGGCTATCCCTGGCGGGAGACACTCACTTTAAGGCCGCTGCCTCCACTTCAGTCGCAAGCGCTTCCATCCTTCTCGGCGTCTGGCTTCCGCTTACCTTGTCTCCGCCCATTTCTCAGGCTGCTTTGAATTCTCCGCGAACTGCGCGCCGGGGCAGGCGATTGGCTCCCAGGTAAATGGGCGGGAAACAAAGACCATTGTGCTCTCTGATTGGCAGGCGCAGATTCACGCATTGGCCCGCCCTACGTTTGGCGCAGGCGCAATTGCAGCTGGGCGCCCGCCGTCGCTCGCGGATTCTGCGACTGCGCGGTCGCTCGTAGGCGGTGCCGGCAACTTGAGTGAGTCGGAACACGGTCGCCCTTCTCCCGCGTTCTATACAATGAACGCGTAGGAGGCTGGAGTGTTACTTTGTTTTGGGGTTTTAGGGGACGTGCCTAGAATTCACTTCATCTAAAAAAATTTACTGTGGTAGAGGAGTAGGACTGTCTTCCAAGACGGTGGGCATCCGTTAAACGAAGAAGAGTGAACTTGGAGACACAGGGAACAAATGAGGTGAGCTCAATGATTTTCCAGTTTACTGTCTTTAGATGTTTTCCAGGATGCAGTGCAGGGAGAGGGAATCTAAACAGAGCTCAGCGGACTACCTGAGTGGACAAGGTGGACCTGAAATTCCAGGGAAACTAAAGGAGCTAATGGTCTCTACAGAGTATACGGTAAAGGAGATAACTGCTCAGAGAGAACTCGGGAGATCTTCAGAGGGCTTCCTCCGGGTTTCAGCCGAGTACTGATCAGCGTGTGTCTGAGGAAACTACCCGATGCTACCTAGGGAAAGAATCACTGGAAAGGTTTAAAGGTAACAGTGCGTGGAGATCACACCGAGGCAAGAATAGTGACTTTTCCATCAGTCAGGATGGACAACTTCATAATCCCTGGGGCATTGAGTAGAGTACATAGATAGGTCTTGCCTAAGGAGTAGGGAGTAATTAGCCCTAGACAGATCACTGCTCCAGTGCCACCTACCAAGTGTTAAAGTAAGACCTAAATACATCAAAGTGTTTACAAGTCACTTAACTACATGACAGACCAAAGTTCAATAATATTTGTAGGAATGCAAAAATATCCAGCAGCCAATAAGTACAATTTACAGTGTCTGGCATTCAATTAAATTACCAGGCTTGAAGAGAAGAAGGAAAATAAAACCCATAATGAGGAGAAAGATCAGTCACTGGCCAGAACTGAAACAGATGTCGCAATCAACAGACAAGGACATTAAAACAGTTGTAACTTACTCCATATGATCAAAAAGTTAAGCAGAGCTATAATCAAATAGACCATCAAGAGTGGTATTAAGGATGTGGAGAAAATGGAACTCATTTATTGCTGGTGGGAAGATAAAATAGTGCATCGGTTTTGAAAAGGTTTAGCAGTTTCTCTAAATGTTAAGCCTAGAGTTAACTATATGACTCAAAATTCCATCCCTAGGCATATATCCAAGAGAAATGAAAAGATACATTCATGCAAAAACTTGGACACAAATGTTTATGGCAACATTTTTCATAATTGTAAAGTGGAAACACAACAAATACTGATCAACTGGTGAATGGAAAAACAAATATATCCATTCAGTGAAATATTATTGGGCAATAAAAGGGAATGAGGTACTAATACCAGCTACAACATCGATGAACCTTGAAAACATTTTGCTAAGTGAAAGAAATCAGTCACAGAAGCCCACTTTTTGTATGAGTCCATTTATATAAAATGTCCGGATTAGGCAGATCTATGGAGACAGAAAGGAAATTAGTGGTTGCCTAGGGTTGGGGGGAAGAGGGTGGTGGGAAAGAGTGGGGAGGGACCATTCATGGGTATAGGATTTCTTTGTGGGGGGGATGATGAAAATGTTCTAAAATTTGATTATAGTGATGATTGCACAGCTCTGTGAATATGGCAAGTAACTGTGGTGGCCACTAGGACCTGACGGTGAACTCTAACTGGCAACTGGTAAGAAGGTGGGGCCCTCAGTCATACAGCCAGGAGGAGATGAATTTTGCTAACAGTCTAAGTTTAGAAGCAGATTCTTCTAACTGAGCCTCCAGAAAAGAACACAACCTGACCAGTACCTTGATTGCAAACTTGTTAGACCCTGAACAGAACCTAAAACCCTGACCCTTGGAAACTGTTTGGAATTTTGACCCATGGAAATTGTAAGTTAATAAATGCGTGCTCTTTTAAGTCACTAAATGTGTGGTAATTTGTTTAAGAAGCAATAAAAACTTATCTATAAGCAACTACTAAAATAACAAAATAAAAAGTTACAGCTAATCAACCAATAAAGGGGAGGAAATGAAATCATAAATGCTATTCAATTAATTCAAAAGAATGCAGAAAAAGAGAAAAAAGGGAACAAAGAAGAAATGAGAGGAATAGAAAACAAATAAAGTAATAGAGTTAGAACTAATCATATAAATAATCATTAAATTTAAGTGGCTTAAATACAGAATTAAAAGGCAGAAATCACCAGATTGGATACAAAAGCAAGACTCAACTATATCTGGCAATCAAGAAATACACTAAATGTAAAGACACAAATAGATAAAAATAAAAGGAAGGAAAAATGTATTGTGCCAACACTAACCAAAGAATGCTGGAGTCAGTCTCTCTCTTTCCCTCTCTTTCTATATATCTCTATGTCTATATATATACTTAGAGGAAAGTCTATTACCAGAAATAAAGGAAGTGATTTCATAATAATAAAATTGATAAATGGGTCATTCATCAAATAGAATTAACAATGATAAATGTTCATGTACCTAATAAGAGACCTTCAAAATACAGTAGTCAAAAACTGAACTGCAAGGATAAATACATAAATCTATTGTTATAGTCAGAGATTTCAGTAATCCTCTGACAATAATTGAGAAAGCATTACACCCAACAACAGCAGAACATTCATTCTTTTCACATGCACACTGAACACGCCACAAGAAAATCCATATTATGGGTAATAAACCTTAACAAATATGTATGAATAGAAATCATATAAAGTATGTTTTCTGTCTGTAATGGAACTAGTGTCCTATATACCTTTGAGCATAACAATACTCTCTACTGGAGTAGTCTTGTTTTCAATCTAATTAAGTCAATATTTCTTCAGTTATCTGCTCAAATTTCTCAACCATGCTCAAACCCTCCTTTACTTCTACGTCTATATCATACCTCCTTATCATAGGCTTCTGAAGTTCTATGATATTTTACTACTTGTCCCAGTTGTATTTTTACATTTGATAGTGGAATTATTTGATCGCTGCCTTTTTTCTAATCAGCAAGCTTATTGAGAGCAAGAGGTGGATATATTTTTGGACACTAACACATGACTGATAGTAAACAGTGAATAATAATTAGTTATATGCATGTTGTGGAAGGGGCAGTTTATGCAAGGCCTTATTAAGCCATTTTAAAGGTGCTGTTTTTTTTCTTAAGAGCAATAGAAAGCCATTACAGGTTTCTTTAGTTATTTGATGGCAAGTAAGATTTCGGTAATGGAAAAGTTGAGCCTGGACTCTGGGTAGAAATAAAGAAGACTGGGAAATGATAGCTATTCTAGTATCCCTAGTGAAAGGTGGTTTTCACTTTTTATTTTTACATTTTTGAATTCTATTATTTTGACAGGTGAAGTGACAGTGGAGATAGAAATAACTGGATGCATTTAAATGGAACAATCAATAAATTTTTATAATTGATTGGATCTGGTTATGTTGGAGTTAATAAACTATGTATCAGATATGATACCTAGATTTCTAACTGCAAATGGATGAATTGCATCGCAATGTTTTCAGATAGTGATTTCTGAAAGAGCATTCTGTTTGAAGATTGATAGGGAAAGATCATTAATTTGTTTTGTTGACCTAATTTGAGGGTTTTTTTTTTTTTTTCTATCTGAGTGGATCTTTTAAAAAGACACTTGGGCAAGTGGGTTTATTGCTTGGAAGAAGGTCAGAACTGGAAATATATACATTTGATAGTCATAAATATATAGACAAAGCCATGGGATTGGATGCCATTTCCTAAGTTGGTAGTATAGAGTGAAAAGAAAAGATTGCTGGAACCAGTACTTGAGTAACTGACATATTATGGATTTGTGGAGAAAGAATAGCCTTCTAGGAAGTGTCTACTGTGGTAAGAGAAAAATCAGTCAAGTATGGTATGCTGTATACAAGGGCCAAGAGGCTTTCCAAAAAGAGAGGGGTCATCATGCCAGATCATAATGTGAAGTCAAGTAAGATAGGATGGAAATTATTGATTTGATTGAGCAACATGATGATTATTAGATTCTTTGTGACAGGTGTTTCATAAAATAATTAGAGCAGTAAATCCAGATTATATAGAACAAATGTAAAGTAGATTGTATAGAAACATTATATACAGCAGCAAAGAAACAGATATTTACTATAGAAAGTTCTTAGGAGATTTTGGCCAAATATACTAGGATACAGTTATGCTAATTATCAACACTAATCAAAGTATGACTACTCTCAATTGCAATTTTTATTGTATATGTATTTCTAATCTATTGATAAACGCTTTCTCTGTGCTTTCCACTGCCTGTCAGTTTGTCATACCCTGGTAGCTTGAGTATTGCTGTGATGCTAGAAGCTATGCCCCTGGTATTTCAAATACCACCAGGGTCACCCATAGTGGACAGGTTTCAGCAAAGTTTCCAGAATAAGACAGACTAAGAAGAAAGACCTGATTATCTGCTTCCAAAAATTTGCCAATAAAAACCTTATGGATCAAAAAGAATGTCTGTCTCGCTGGAGGCGAATGCTATGTTTGGTGAAGTAGAGGACCAGCAAGGGCAAGGGAGACCCTCGGTGAGATGAACTGGCACAATAGCTGCAATGATGGACTAGGACAGGCCAGCAATCGTGACGATGAGTCATGACGGGCAACGTTTTGTTTTGTAGTACGTAGGTCATCATGAGTTGGAGTCCACCCCATGGCAGCTGTTTATCTGTCTGTGCTTTCCATATAGAATCTTCTTCCTTGATTTTTTAAGAATTATTCCTGCTTGATGTATCTATTTTTTAGCACTTTCTATTCTGTATATGTGATAAACCTGGCAAAGAATATTGAGTATACCATGGACTGCCAAAAGAACAAACAAATCTGTCTTGGAAGAAGTACAGCCAGAATGTTCCTTAGAAGCAAGGATGGTGAGACTATGTTTCACATACTTTGGACATGTTATCAGGAGGGATCAGTCCCTGGAGAAGAACAACATGCTTAGTAAAGTAGAGGGTCAGCGAAAAAGAGGAAGACCCTCAAGGAGATGGATTGACATAGTGTCTACAGCAGTGGGCTCAAGCATAACAACCATTGTGAGGATGGCACAGGCAGTGTTTTGTTCTGTTGTACATGGGGTCACTATGAGTCAGAACCAACTCAAGGGCACCTAACAACAAGAACAACATGATAAACCTGTTGCTTTCGAGTCGATTCTGAGTCATACCGACGCAATAGGACAGAGTAGAACTGCCCCATAGGGTTTCTTAGGCTGTAAATCTTTACAAAAGCAGAATGCTACATCTTTCAACCTATGGAGCAGCTGGTGAGTTTAAACCATTGACCTTTCGAATAGTGGATAAGCACTTAACCACTGCACTACCAAGACTCCTATATATATGATACAATGAAGAAAATAAATGAACTATCGAAAGGCACATTTCATTAAGGTAGCAAGGATTGGCTTAATCTATTTATGTTTGAGGATTTAGGTCCCTTCCTTTGATCTATTTATCTCAATTTCCCCCAGGAATATTGTCTTTTGTGTAAGCTCTTTTCGAGTAGGTTAAATGATCTCACAGCTGACATCTAAGTTTAAATACTGTTAGGGTGAACTGAAGACCAAATCATCAAGGTGTCAAACAACAAATAGCAAATCAAAATGACATTCTACAAAGTGCCCTTGAATGCTAGGACTTTAGGTATAACATTGCATAAATTTGCCAAATCTGTTTAACCAGACACTTGCCAGTCACTTAGAGATATCTGACCTGGGATTCTAGTGAAAATTATATAAGTCAATAAAAAAATATGATTCTAAGTTTCCTCTTTCTTTGTGCTGTCCAAATGGTAGCCTCTAGCCACATGTGGGTATTTAAATTTAAGTTAAATAAAAATGGAAAAATTTAGGTACTCAGTCACGTTAGCCACATGTCAATACTCAATATTCACATATGGCTAGTGACTACCATACTGCAGAATGCAGATTATACAACATTTCTACCGCAAGAAGTTTGATTGGACAGTACTGTTTCCAGTAATCTTTAAGGTACATTAGCCATGCATATCCTGTACTTTATGTACAAAAATTTACATTTACATTCATTTAAACATAACCAAAAGGGTAAAATATCCAAAGGTTAAGAAGTCACATTTGTAATGAAGTTGTAATGTATGAATTGTATATGTTCGTAAATGTAAAGAGTGCTAGTTTGCAGCTCCTCAAACTCTAATGGCCATGAATTGCACATAGAAATTTTGTGTTGCTCAACCTCTTTACCACTGTTACAGAAAATAATAGCACAACCAGCAAGGAAACAAATTTCTTTAAACATATAATTGATATGGACATTATATTTTCATTATTAAGATGGAAACATCTCCTCAGAGTCATTGAGCAAATGGAAAATCAAAAAAGAAAGCATGTGTTCTTGGAAATAGAAAATTTCCCCACTTATTTTGAAGATTTTATTGTGCAGTACATGTGAATGGCTCTGAAAATAGTACTTACAGTAGCACTCAAACAGAACATAACTGTTTTATTGGGATGTATGAAATGATCATGGAGCAAATTCTTCTGAGATTCACAGAGCACTGAGTAAATGTAATAAGATATCTCTTTTCAATTGTCTAAATAAAAATGCCTTTCTCACTTTATGAAACATTAAAGCTGACATATCATGGCTTTGTGACAAATTTCCAATTACACAGAAACTTCTGTTTGGTATTTCCAGTTATTTTAGCATTATTTGAGGATTTAAAGCTATGTTTTTATATATTCTCTATCCTGTGGCAAGTCTACCAAAATGAGTATGGGAAATCAGATGAATAAGATCTTATATAAAAATATGCATGTGTATTCACATATACATATGTGTGTTTATCTATCATTTTACACCATAAACCTTAACTAAAAAGTAATATTTTAAAATCCAGTTTATTTTTTTTCCAGAATTTGTCATTTTAACAACAGCCTTTTTTCTCTCTAGAATCTTTTTTTTTTTTTTTTTTTTTTTGCTTTCCATGTCATAATTACTCTCAGGTTACAAAAATATAATTCAATTATGATCTTTATTAAATTATAGGCTAAAGCAAAAATGACTTAGATAAATAAAGCACATGTGCCAGGACGTTTTCAAAGGATGCTTTAAAATGTATTCAATTCTATTTCACTATGTGATACAAATCAAGCAAAATTGGAAGTTTTCAAAACGAAATTGAACTCTAGAAGAGCAATATTCTAGGCATTAGCGAGTTGAAACGGGCTGGTATTGGCCATTTTGAATTGGAAAATCATATAGTCTACTATGCTGGGATAGACAAATTGAAGAGGAACAGCCTTACATTCATTGTTAAAAAGAATATTTCAAGACCTATCCTGAAGTACAATGCTACTGGTGGTGGAATACTATAATCCTACAATGAAGACCAGTTAATACGAATATTATTCAAATTTAAGTATCAACCGCTAGTGACAATGATGAAGAATTTGAAGATTTTTACTAACTTCTGCAGTCTGAAATTGATCAAACATGCAATCAAGATGTGTTGATAATTAACTGATGTTTGGAACAAGAAAGTTGGAAACAAAGAAGAAGGATCAGTAGTTGGAAAATACGGCCTTGGTGATAGAAACGACGCTGGAGATCACAGGATAGAATTTTGGCTGGGGATTGCAGGAAAGAATTTTGCAAGAACAACGACTTATTCATTGGAAATACCTTTTCTTAACAACATAAACAGTGCCTATACATGTTGCCCTCACCAGATAGAATACACAGGAATCAAATCGAGTACATCTGTGGAAATTATCAAACAATATCATTAATATCACATGCAAGTAAAAATTTGCTGAAGATAATTTAAAAATGGTTGCAGAAGTACATCAACAGGAAACTGCCAGAAATTCAAGCCAGATTCAGAAGAGGACGTGGAACGAGGATATCATTGTCGATGTCAAATGGATCTTGGCTGAAAGCAGAGCATACCAGAAAGATGTTTATCTATGTCTTATTGACTATAAAGGCATTAAACTGCATGGATTATAACAAATTATGGATAACATTGCAAAGAATGGGAATTCCAGAACACGTAATTGTGCTCATGTGGAACCTGTACATAGATCACGAGGGGTTGTTTGAGCAGAACAAGGGTATACTACCAGGTTTAAAATCAGAAAAGGTGTGCATCAGGATTGTATCTTTACACCATACTTATTCAGTCTGTATACTGAACAAATAATCTGAGAAACTGGACTGTCTGAAGAAGAATGTGGTATCAGCATTGGAGGAAGACTCATTAACAACCTGTGATATGCAGATAACACAACCTTGCTTACTGAAAGTGAAGAGTACTTGAAGCACTTACTGATAAAGATCAAAGACTACAGCCTTCAGTATGGAGTACATCTCAACATAAAGAAAACAAAAATTCTCACAACTGGACCAATAAGTAACATCATGATAAACAGAGAAAATATTGAAATTGTCAAGGATTTCATTTTATTTGAATCCACAATCAATGCCCCTGGAAGCAGCAGTCAAGAAATCAAATGATGTATTGCTTTGGTCAAATCTGCTGCAAAAGACCTCTTTCAAGTGTTGACAAGCAAAGATGTCACATTGAAGAATAAGGTGAGCCTCACCCAAGCCATGATATTTTCAGTTGCCTCATGTATGTACAAAAGCTGGACAATAAATAAGGAAGACGGCAGAAGAATTGATGAAGTTGAATTATGGTGTTGGCGAAGAACATTGAATATACCATGGATTTCCAGAAGAATAAACAAATCTGTCTTAGAAGATGTACAGCCAGAATGCTCCTTTGATACTAGGGTGATGTCTCATGTCCTTTGGACATGTTATCAGGAGGGACCAGTCCCTGGGGAGGGACATCATGCTTGCTAAAGTAGAGGGTCGGCAAAAAAGATGAAGATGCTTAACAAGATGGATTGACACAGTGGCTGCAACATTGGACTCAAATATAGCAATGACTGTGAGGATGGTGCAGGACAAAGCCTGTGTTGTACATAGGCTCACTTTGAGTCAGAACAGACTCTATGGCACTTAACAACAAAAATGTGATACTACTATCTGGATGTGGATTACAGAATATTTCTACCACAAAATATCTCCTTCTCTTTTACCTTCCTAAACATAGGGATATTTCTGTTTTTATATAACTTTAGACCATTAGTTGATGGTTTATATATTTCTCAAAAGTTCTTGAAAGACGCCCTTAGGACTTAAATAGTTTAACCTGCTGAATTTTTTTTTTTACATTTGGTAATAGCAACTTTTGTTCACATTTTTCAATAGCTAGCATCACAAAATATAAGATGAAAAATTTATAAAAAAACAAATTTGATTAATGCTTATTCCTTTGGTGTAGGTGTTTTAATGCATTAAGGCAAATTGTCTGTCCAGTGGGATCATCTATACAGTAAACTGAACAAATGGCAGACAACACAAATAATTAATCAGACAGGGACCCAAACCTTGGACTTGGAAAATATGTTTGCTTTATTTATCAGCAAATGACTCTTTCCTGTGGCTTTAGTATGTACATGGATTGAATTATGTCCCCCAAAAATGTGTATATCAATTTGGCTAAGCCATGATTCCCAGTATTGTGTGATTGTCCACCATTTTGTCATCTGATGGGATTGTCCAATCTGCTGTAAATCCTATCTTTATGATGTTAATGAGATGGAATTAGTGGCAGTCGTATTAATGAGTCAGGAGTCAATCTACAAGATTAGACTGTGTCTTGAGCCAATCTCTTTTGAGATATAAAAGAGAGAAGCAAGCAGAGAAACATGGGGACCTCATACCACCAAGAAAGCAGCGCCAGGAGCAGAGTGCATCCTTTGGACCCAAGGTTTCCTGTGCAGAGAAGCTCCTAGACCAGGGGAAGATTGATGACAAGGACCTTCACCCAGAGCTGACAGAGAAACAAAGCCTTCACCTAGAGCTAGCACCCTGAATTCAGACCTCTAACCTCCTAGACTGTGAGATAATAAATTTCTCTTTGTTAAAGCCATACACTTGTGGTATTTCAGTTATAGCAGCACTAGATAACTCTGTGTGTGTGTGTGTGTGTGTGTGTGTGTATTTGAGTATGTTCAGTTTTGCCCTGGGACAAAGGCATCCCATTTTTTTTTATTTACTTGAAAAAAACTAACGGCTTTACTGAAGTGTAAATTATATACCATAAAATTTATCAACTATAAATGCATAATTAAAAAATCAATAATTTTATTAAAATTGTAGAATTGTGTAATCATCACCACAGACCAGTTTTAAAACATTTCTGTTACCTCTAAAAGATTTGTTGTACCTATTTGCAGTGAATCTCAGGTCTCATCTTGAGGCCCAAGCCAACACTGATCTGTTTTCTGTCTCTGTAGACTAGCCTTTTCTGCATATTACAGAAGCCTACAGTATGATTCTAGTTGTTTTGCATCTGCCTTCATTTACTTAGCACCATGTTTTGGAAGATCATGTAGCATGTGTCAACTAACAACAACAGCAATAACAAGCAAGTTTCTTGTGAAAAACCAAATAAAACAATTTTTGAAAAATGTCTTCCTATATTTGTTATATAACAGATGTTTATAACATTTTAGTTTCTGTGTCTAGTAGCCACTTTTGAGAATCATTTAAATACAGTCAGAACATGAATAACTGCAGAAATGATTAGCAAAGAATCTGTTATATAAGAACTCAGTAAATGCTTACAAGTATACAACATGGATTAAACTCGTTTACCAGTAAGTCATATCTCTTCTAATTGCATAAATGTTTAGTATGATTTTCAGTCTTTATCTTTCAACTTCCTGTGATTCATTTTTTAATGTCACTTTGATCAATAAACTTAAAACTCTAATTTGGGATTTCACTAAAACAATTAAAAAATACCATTTCAGAGGCTTAGCGTTTAGCTTAGAAAGGTGTTGCTATTCTTCCATTAACTATGATCCTGAGAGTCAGTATTAGTCTGATGTTAGCTACAGCTGTGCTTTGTTGGAATTTTCAGATCAAAATACTACATCTTGTTTTAGGAAAGATCTCCATGTTTAGCATCTAAATTGCACATCATAAGGCAATTCTTGCCTTGGCTTACTAGTTCCAGATGGATAGATTCTGATTTACACACTATTCTATTCCCTGTTATAGTCTGTCTTTCCTCTAACAGTGCTTAGCACCAATGCAATTTGGACATGGACCATCTGAACTAAATTGGAAGACCCTCATGAGAAAAGATGTCTTGCTAGGAGCAAATGCCCATGAAAGCCTTTTGAATCTTTTCTAATCATGATC
Organism: Trichechus manatus latirostris; assembly: GCF_000243295.1. NCBI lineage: Eukaryota > Metazoa > Chordata > Mammalia > Sirenia > Trichechidae > Trichechus > Trichechus manatus. The sequence goes on along the minus strand of NW_004443943.1, from coordinate 8,267,717 downwards.
TAATCTTCCAACCTCTTATGCTTTGTTTACTGACAATAAGGAACCAAAACGCCATGATGAAAACATGAAAGCTAATTATTTTTAAGCCTCAAGCTAATTTTTATGTATCTCTTGCACTTTACAGTCATGTTTAGATTGTTTGCGTTGCTTCAATTTCCAGGGGAGACTTATCTGTATAAGTCTTTCCTGTTCAGTTCAAGAAGAATTATCTGTTACCCTTACATAGCTCAGGCTAAGTTCTAAGTTGATTTGGTTTATACCACTCAACAGCCACTGAGATTCACCCAAGGACAGCTAGTGTCTTGTAGGTGCACAAAGTGAGTGGTTTAGGAAAGCAAGGGCAAAAAACAAGGATGTAATCTGGGGATTTATTAAATATCATTCACATCCATCAACACTAGAATATTGATATGTTGCTAGGTGCAGTCGAGTCGGTTTTCGGCCCATAGCAACCCGTGTGACCGAGTAGAACTGCACCATAGGATTTTAGTGGCTGTAATCTTTACAGGAGCAGATTGCTAGGTCTTTCTCCTGTGGAGTGGCTGGATGTATTCCAACTGCCAGCCTTTCAGTTAGCAGCCAAGTGCTTAACTGCTGTGCCTCCAGGGCTTCTTTAATTTTGCTATAACCAAAACCAAACCCATTGCCATCGAGTTAATTCCGACTCATAGTGACCCTACTAATCCATTTGGATTTTTTTTCTGTTTTAAAAAAAAAAAAAATGATTATGGGAAAAATAAGTCATCAGTCCTCAGGTAACTATATTTCCATTACTAAAGTATGTTTAATAAATAAAACTCAAATTATCTTGTTGGCCTTTTCCCCTTTAAACTTCTCTTTATTTCACATAGAGATCCTGTGTCCAAAACCAGTTTAATTTGGACAGTTAGTTTTTCAGATAATTAAAACTTTAAAAAAAGTGATCATGATATTGGGTTTCACCATTTCTATGTTACAATATACTGTGCTATTTTAAAAGTTGGAGCCCTGGTGACACAGTGGTTAAGTGCTTGGCTGCTAACCAAAAGATCGGCAGTTCAAATCCACCAGCCGTTCCTTGGAAACCTTATAGGGCAGTTCTACTCTGTCCTATAGGGTCATTATGAGCTGGAATCAACTGGATGGCAATGGGTGTTTTAAAAGTAATGATATGCGGGAGAGAAAATGGCGCTCTAGGCAGAAGCACCACGCCATCCCTCCACAGCAAAGATCTGAAACACTAAGCCGAAAAGAGAATACAACAATCCTGAAACCCTAGAACATCAAATGAAGAAATAAAGAACTCAGCCAAGCACCAAATGGAGTGAGAAAACTGACAGAGAACGGAGAGCAAGGAGAGATTCATGCAGAGGTCCCCTACC
>NW_004443943.1:8245960-8258677 GCF_000243295.1 Trichechus manatus latirostris | reverse complement strand
GCATGTAGAAATTTTTGAAATGGTGTATCTTTGGCTATGTGTATTTTCACACACAAAAAAAAAAAGGTTGAGAAGTTAGAGGTTGATATGTTGTGGGGTTGTTAACCAATGTCATAAAATAACATGTATACTTCTGTTTCATGAGAAACTATTTGTTCTGTAAGCCTTCACCTGAAGTACAATAAAAAAAAAATTAATTAATTTAAAAAAATAAAAATAAAGTAATGATATGCTAGTTTGTTTTTTGTTCTTTTTTTTTCAGTTTTTTTCTTGTCAGTTTTAAATATCCTTGATGGGAATAAATATTTTCTTGAGATATGCAAAGACATTATCCTTTACTAAGGTTTTAAATCATAAAGGTGCTTTAGAAAAATCCTTTACTGGTTCAAATTCTTCCAAATTATTGTATTATTTTAATTATCTTTCCCTGGGCTTCCAATGAGATTAAGTATCTTTTCTTAGTTCTACTAATAACAAGTGTTTTCCTAAACAATAGTTAGGACCTCCATCTAATGCCAGAGCTTTCTAAGAGCATAATTTTAGTACGAAAATTTAGGGTATTGAAAATATCTGAAGGAAGATATGAAAGAAAAATTAAGGGTACAAAGGTCAATGACATTTTGACAGGCCTAATTCTCAACCCTTCCTCCAGAACAAGACCATGTAGTTCCTTTTCCTCCCTCCTCTTTTATCCTTCTATGTTCCTGGATAGGAAGATGAACTATTGTGTAGACACAAAGCTCGTTGCATGATAACTATTACATTCATAGAATTTAAACGAATATGAAAACTTTGGAAATGTCACAGAATTATTATATTGTTAATCTGGAGGAATTCAGAGAGCAACAACTAAGAAATGTTTGAATAAGAATTGCAGTGAGGTAAAAGAACTCAATAGAAGTTGAAATATTATAAAATTAATAATAATAAAATAGTATAAGATTAATCTGAAAGGTTCTAGTTTTTTACTATTGTAAATAAAGTCACAAAGATTATTTGTTGACGAGTACATATGTTTTTATTTCTTGGGGGTAAGTAACCAGGTGTAGAATTGCTGGATCATATGATAAGTATATGTTAATTTTATAAGATACTGCCAAACTATTTTTTAAAGTAGTTATACCATCTTTCATTCTTACAAGCAATATATCAAAGTTTCAGTTGCTCTACAACCACACAAAGTTTGATATTGTCAAGCATTATGCTTGTTTTCTTTTTACTTTTAGTTATTTCAATGGGTATGTAGTTGTATCTCATTCTAATACTAAAATGCATTTTCTAATGACTAATGATGCTAGTATTTTTTCACGCTATTTTTTCTGTGTTGCTCAGATTAAATATATTCTATTGATCTATCATCAAATTCACTGGATCTATTCTTGTCATTGACACTCTATTATTGAGTTCATCCAGTGAGAATTTTTTTTTTTAAATTCAGTTATTGTAGTTTTCAGTTCAATCTATATTTTCCATTTGTTTCTTTTTTTATAATTTCTGTTTCTTGTGGAAATTTTGTATTTTTTATGTGTTTGAAGAGAATTTGTTATTTATAGGTAAAGTATTTTTATGGCAGCTGCTTTAAAATCCTTGCCAGATAAGTCCAATATCAGATTCATCTTGATAGTAGAATTTATTGTCTTTTCTCATTAAATTGTTATTTTCCTGGGTCTTGGTATGATAAGGGATTTTTTATTTTATCGTGGACACTTTGGTTGTTATGTTAAGAGACTCTTGTTCCTACCTAACGCTTCTAATTTAGCAGGCAGCCACCCTTTTTTGGCTTAGTGTGTAAGTTCTAACCTACTTTTGTGAGCTTTAATTTCAATGACAGTTTAGTTTCCAAAACTTGCCGTGTTATTCTAGCCTTTTTTGCTTTGCTGGTGCTGCTGGGGCTCTTGCTCAATCCAGCGCAATCTTCTGGGATGACACAAAAAATCAATGGACCTTAGTCTCCTCATGCCTCTGGGTGAGACCAAGAAAGCATAGGACTGCTACTGCTGGAGCTGCAAGCAGATGGGGCCACATGCTGGGCTCTGGTTCTGAACTGGGGATGGAATAGCCAGGGCTATGCTGCTGCAGCAGCTGGCAGATCACACCACAACCTGACCAGGATTGTGGAGCAGGGGCTGGGATATCTGAGCCTTTGCTGCTGCCAGTGCTGCCAGCAAATTGGATCATTAGCAGAGACCCCATTTGTGGAGAAGTACTTGGAACACCCTATTAGGTCTCTGTTGGAATTCCTCCTTTCCAGTCCTTTTGCCAGAGAGCAGACTTTTCCTTTTTTTTTTCTTCTTTGATCTATGTCTATTGGTGGTTCCTGGTTGTAGGCCTCTCTAGTGACCAGTATGGAGTATGTGGAAGATAAACAGAAAACCCAAGAAACTCACCACCGTATTATCATTCCTCAAAGTACTGCAGTCTCTAGCCTATCTGCCTTCTCTTCAGCTTTCAGAGTCTTTTTACCATTGTCTGTTGAATAATTTCCAGGATATTTAATTGAATTTACAAAGAAAGAACAGGGAAAAGAGAGTCTGCACTATCTTGTTCCTCAACCCTTAACTATTATTTTTATAGCTATGGTTATAACTTTTATTTTTAAATACTTAGCAATTAACAGAGCCCTGGTGGCACAGTTATTAAGAGCTCGGCTGCTAAGCAAAAGGTCGGCAGTTCGAATCCACCAGCCACTCCTTGGAAACACTATGGGGCAGTTCTACACTGTCCTATCAGGTCAGTATGAGTCAGAATGACTCAATGGCAATGGGTTTTTTTGTTGTTGTTTAGCAAGAAACAGTGTTGCTGGAACATGCTAGGTGCTTGGCAAAAACTTGTAAATGAATGAATTAACAAATGAGTTGTTGCCTACATAAAAGGAAGAAAGGAAGCAAGGATGGAAGAAGGAAAGGAAGGAAGGAAGGAAGGAACGAAGGTTGAAAAAATGAAAGAAAAGAAAGAATGCTGCTGTTGATAGACTCTTCTAATAACAACACCATATACTGGAAGGTACACCAGCCTTACTTGTGTACGATTTTTTAGCAATTCATTTCAATTCTATAAATTTATGCTTTCTCATTTATAAAAATAAAAGGCTTTACTTAAAAGTTTAGGTCCCTTGCACCCATGTATGCTGTGGCTCTCAGTTTCTTTGAAAGTCACAGCTGATGCTCTACTTAAAAGTGGTCTGCTATTAAGCTTACAACTGTAGCACCGGAGGCAGCTTGCAAGGCCTTTGACACAGCTGTGGAGTAGTACGTAACAACAGCAAGCAGATTGAATTGGTGTAAAACAATGGGGGATTCTGTGCATCTTCCAACACAATGGCGTATGTGGGGCATGATTCAGAGGTTGAGCTGCCAAAAATGAAAGGCTCAACAGAGCTTTCACCTATGAGCATCTGGTCACACACTCTTAGTTTTCCAAATATGTTCACATATTGAGAGAGACCCACCCTGTGGCTATTATTTTTGAACATCAAGGACAAACATGTCATGGCTAATGCCCATCCAACTGTGAATGCAGTCTGTGTCTTTGTTGGAACTTCTGTTCCCAAACTAATGGATATTTCATTTAACTGATATACTCTGCCTTGTTGATGTACCATTAGCACCTAAAATTTTTATGTAAGAAGTCATTAGGAATATGGTGAGGGTGCATATGTTTACACTCTTAGCCCCAAGTTACTGATGGCCTTATATAAAGAGGGTTAAACAAACAAATCTTGGAATTGAGAATAAAATTGTCAGCGGAGGAATAATATATAAACGTATCATTAAAATACCATTATCTTGCTAATACACATTTTATACACACTTACCAACACACACATTTAACTATAGCTATTGATACGTGCAATAGCTTTGACAGGTGCATAGGATGCTTCATGAATTTATATGGCATCATGGTTGCTTTTTTCAGATGCATGTAGGAAGACTGTTCAGCGCTAATATTATGATAGCCTTTTATAATCTATTTTCCCAAATGTGAGTAGAATTTTCTTTCTAAAATGCAAATCAAATCATATATTTCCATTGCTTTGTCAAATCTTTTAATGCACAGTTGTTGAATATCTGATACATGCCACCTACTTTATATAATGTGGAGACTGTGGTACATGGTAATAAACAAATATGAAAGTTATAGTCTTTTAGGTGAATGCTTGAAAAATAAAACTCTTGAAATGTTTCACTACTCCTACATGATATGGACCCTGTTTCCAACATTATAAGATCTTTTTTTTTTTCTTATCCTCTTCTCTTTACCTCTCTACTCCCTGTCCCATATTCCCATCTCCACTCTGAAAAAAATCACACTTCTGGTTGCCTTTGGCTTTTCTCACATGTTTTTGCTTTTCACAAAAATACTACCTCATCTTCCAAACCTACGACTGCATTCTTCACCCCCAGCTGTGATATCAGTTCTTCTAGAAGGCCTTTCCTGGTGATCCTGATAGCCACTTGGTGTTAGCTAAGTGTTCCTCCTTTATACTCGCAATAATTCTATATTGTCATACAGTTCTCACATTGTTTTGAACAATATTGTATGGTATTATTTAATAATCTACAGCCTGGATGAATTTTAAACATCTAGAGCAACATTGCTTTCTTAGTGTCCAGCCTACTGCCTTGTACACAGTTGGTTCTTAACAAGTATCTGTAGAGTCTGAATAAAGAAGTCCAAATTCAGGTTACCCAGTCTGTCATAGTCTGGAAGCTCTGCTGAAAACTGTCCACCATGTGTGACCCTTCCGGTATATGAAATACTGGTGGCATAGCTTCCAGCATCACAACAACATGCAAGCCACCACAGTAATGAGAAGTTCCCGGCGATCTACTTCTGAAAAACTTGGTGAGTGAAAACCTTATGGATAGCAGTGGAATACTGTCTGATACAGTATCAAGATGAGCCCCTCAGGTTAGAAGACACTCAAAATACAACTGGGGAAGAGCCGCCTCCTCAAAAAAACACATTGTCGTCCAGTCGATTCTGAATCATAGTGAACCTTTAGGACAGAGTAGAACTGCCCCATAGGGTTTCCATGGAGTGGCTGGTGGATTCAAACTGCTGACCTTTTGGTTAGCCAGCAGGACTACTTCTCAAATTAAAGTCAACCTTAATGACGTGGATGGAGTAAAGCTTTCCGGACCTTCATTTGCTGAAGAAACAGCTGCAAACCCCCAGTTAGCCAAGTTGTGAATGCAAAGGAGAGTTCTTGAAGGAAATTAAAAGTGCTACTCCAGTGAACACACGAATAGTAAGAAAGAAAAACAGCCTTATTGCTGATATGGAGAAAGTTTAGTGGTCTAGAAAGAAGATCAAACCAGCCACAGCATTCCCTTAAGCTAAAGCCTAATCCAGAGAAAGGTCCTAACTCTCTTCAATTCTGTGAAGGCTGAGAGAGGTGAGGAAGCTGCAGAAGAGAAGTCTGAAACTAGCAGAAGTTGTTTCATGAGGTTTAAGGAAATAAATCATCTCCATAACATAAAAGTGCGAGGTGAAGTAGCACGTGCTGATGTAGAAGCTGCAGCATGTTATCCAGAAGATCTAGCTAAGATAATTGATGAAGGTGGCTACACCAGAAAACTGATTTCCAAAGTAGATGAAAGAGCCTTATCTTGGAAGAAGATGCCATCTAGGACTTTCATAGCTAGAGAGGAGAAGTCCATGTCTGGCTCCAAAGGACAGGCTGACTCTCTTGTTAGGGGCTAATGCAGCAAGTGACTTTAAGTTGAAGCCAAAGTTCATTTACCATTCCAGAAATCCTACGCCCTTAAGAATTATGCTAAATCTACTCCACCTGTGCTCTATAATGGAACAACAAAGTCTGGATGACAGTACATCTGTTTACAACATGGTTTAACAAATATTTTAAGCTCACTGTTGAGACCTACTGCCCAGAAAAGATATGAGCTGGAATAGACTTGATGGCAATGGGTTCAGTTTTTTTGGTTCAAAATATTACTGCTCACTGACAATTCACCTGGTCACTTAAGTGCTTTGCTGGAGATGTATGAGGAGATTTATATTGTTTTCATGCCTGCTACCACAATATCCATTCTGCAGCCCATGGATCAAGGAGAAATTTCAACCTTCAAATCTTATTATTTAAGAAATACATTTCATAAGGCTATAGCTGCCATAGATAGTGATTCCTCTGATGGATCTGGGCAAAGTAAATTGAAAACCTTCTGGAAAGGATTTACCATTCTAGATGCCATTAAGAACATTTGTGATTCATGGGAGGGGGTCAAAATATCAACATTAATAGAAGTTTGGAAGAAGCCGATTCCAGTCCTCATGGATGACTTTGAGGGGTTTAAAACTTGAGTGGAGGAAGTAACTGCAAATGTGGTGGAAATAGCAAGAGAACTAGAATTAGAAGTGCAGCCTGAAGATGTGACTGAATTGCTGTAATTTCATGATAAAACTTTAACAGATGCGGAGTTGCTTCTTATGGATGAGCAAAGAAAGTGGTTTCTTGAGATGAAATCCACTCCTGGTGAAGATGCTATGAACTTTGTTGAACTAACAACAAAGGATTTAGAATATTACATAAACGTAGTTGATACAGCAGTGGCAGAGTTTCAGAGGACTGACTCCAATTTTGAAAGAAGTTCTACTGTGGGTAAAATGCTATCAGACAGTACTGCATGAGACAGAGAAATCTTTCATGAAAGGAAGAGTCAATCGATGTGGCAAACTTCAGTGTTGTCTTATTTTAGGAAATTGCCACAGCCATCTCAACCTTCAGCAACTACCACCCTAATCAGTCTCCAGCCATCAACATTAAGGTAACACCTTCCACCAGCAAAAAGATTATGACTTGATGAAGGCTCAGATGATTTTTAACATTTTTAGCAATAAAGCATTTTTTAATTAAGGTATGTACATTGTTTTTTTGGACATAATGCTATTGTACACTTAATAGGCTACAGTAGTACAGTGTAAACATAACTTTTATATGCACTGGGAAACCAAAAAATTTGTGTGGCTCACTTGATTGCAATATATGCTTTATTATGGTGGTCTGGAACCAAACCCACAATTTCTCTGAGGTAGCCCATGTAGGGATAGTCAAAGATTAATGACCTCAGGTGAGAGTTGTAATCACTGCTCCTGATGCATAGTATACAGTACTTCATAATTATTATTAAGTCCATATGTTATCAATTTGTAACAGAATGTAATTCCATAGCTTTGAACCAGTCACAATTATCTAATCAGAGCCCTGGAGGTCACATTTCTTTAACTATTTAATATTAATTATATCATTTTTACTCTTTGTACAACCATTTTAGTATCATACTTTATTTCTTCTTGGGGAATGGAATTGCATTTCCTATTATAGATAATTGGGGCTTTTATCTGTTTGCTCTGTCTAGAATAATGAATCATGGAAGGACATTAAAATTACACAATAATCTTAGCAAAGAATATTTTTCATATTAAGGCTGAGGGCCATAAATTGCATTAAAAACTTCCTTCTACTTAATCACTGCTTTTCCTTAAATATAAAAATAAATATGAACAGATACACTCAATAGAGAAGAAGAGGAAATTGTGTGAGTAGATCTGTGTATGTGTGTATGTGATGTATTTACTGAATCAGAATAAAAATTATAAAGCAGAACAGGGTTTAATACAAATATAATGGCACAATTAGTTCTTTATGAAACTGTACTATGTTTCTCATGAAAATATATACTTAGGTGTGAATTTGAATGTAATAAACTCAAAATGAATAAAGAAGTAGAAAGAAGTGTGTATGTGAGTATTTCTCTCACCGAAAACTTTTCGAACTGAAGTTGAACTTGTAACTACTCACTGAGAGTTAAATCTTTTCACTAATGAAATTATATGCAAAGTGTGAAACTGATGCTATCACACACACACACACACACACCTTGAAGTATCTACTTATGTAGATGGATATATACAAATGTGAAAAGATAGATTCTTAAAATATATGCAAATATATGGGTTGTATTTAGACAACAATTGAACATCTATTATGTGGTAATCTCAGCTTTGGTGTCTTAGACTAAAAACATGAATTAAAAGAAAGTGCTTTTACCCTAGATAGTTCATGTTTTGTAAAGCTGCTATATTGTACAAGTCGTTCCACAAAAATTTGAGGCAGTTTGTATATCAATAGAAAGGTAAACCTGCAAAATCAGATAAAGTTAAAATAAAACTTACAATGTAAGATTAAGAATAGGAGTGAGTACAACTGGACCAACAAGCATCATCATGATAAATGGAGAAAAGATTGAAATTGTCAAGGATTTCAATTTACTTGGATCCACAATCAATGCCCATGGAAGCAGCAGTCAGGAAATCAAACAACCTATTGCACTGGGCAGATTAGTTGCAAAAGACCTCTTTAAAGTGTTACTAAGCAAATATGTCACCTTGAGGACTAAGGGGCACCTGACCCAAGCCGTTATATTTTCGACGACTTCACGTGTATGCGAAAGCTGGACAGTGAATAAGGAAGACTGAAGAAGGATTTATGCCTTTGAATTATGGTGTTGGCGAAGAATATTCAATACACCATGTACTACTGAAAGAACGAACAAATCTGTCTTGGAAGAAGTACAGCCAGAATGCTCCTTAGAAGGGAGGATGGCGAGACTTTGTCTTATGTACTTTGGACATATTATCAGGAGGGAAGCGTCCCTGCAGAAGGAAATCATGCTTGATAAAGTAGAGCGTCAACGAAAAAGAGGAAGACCCTCAACAAGATGGATTGACACAGTGGCTGCAACAATGGGCTCAAACATAGCAACGATTGTGAGGATGACACAGAACTAGGCAATGTTTCGTTCTGTTGTGCATATGGTTGCTATGAGTCAGAACCAACTCATTGGCCCCTAACAACAACAGCAACAGTCCCTTTGACTGGGTACCTTTGTGCAGTGTACAACATACACAACTATACCTGGTAGACCTGCTGAAGAGGCAGCCTAGGAATTTCACTCTTTTCATTCTCCCTGAAAAAAGAAATGTGCCGTCACCTTTGTGCCTGGTGTGTAAGAGCATACCACCACCCAAACCCACTGGTTGTCAGAATGTCACTGAGCTGCCCTTTCTGTGTATTGTGCTAAGGTTCTTAAGAAACAAAGTTCACTAAAGCACCTCTCAGCCTTCAAAGAAGTGGCCTAGTGGGGAATACAAGCACCATTATCATTTCAATACACTGTTGCCAATGCTATCTTAAGAGATGAACTGAAGATAGTAAGTAGAACTAGATAGGACAATAACCCATATTTCATCAAATCTAACACACCATTGATTTGAAGATAACACCATTTTTGTGTGTGTGTGCACACAAAAATGGCACACTGTTTTCTTATCACTTAGATTTTTATTTTGATACTTACTGAAATATATCTTTCAGACTTACTTAGACAGTTTTTAACATATACCACTCTAGCACAACTATAAAAAGAAATATATGTGTAAAATAAGTTTGATAAAGTATTGCTAAGACTTGTTCACATTCAATATTCAATTCCTCTGAATCAATGTCCATGCGAAATTGTGGGTCCGTGTCCTCCACACTGTGGCCCTCTATGCCATCCTAAGCACTGGGCATGTGGCATTTCCAACATGGTGCTCCACTATTGTCTCAGCGATTTTCTTCTAAGTTGCTGACGTCCACTGTGCAAGATTGGCAGTGACAACAATTTTATAGCCATTGCCTTTAAGAACGCATCTCAACTTCAGAGATGCTAAACTGTGGAGAACTGTGCATCTTAGAACTGATGGAATAAGCTTGTCCAGCCTTGGGGTGGGCAGGGAGGCTCTGCAGTTCCACGTCAACACATGTCCTCATTATGCTGAGTGAAATAAGTCAGTCACAAAAGGACAGATATTTTGTGATCCCACTTATGTGAAGTATCTACAATAAATGAATCCATAGAGATCAAAGTTTATTAGGGTTACCATGGGCTGGAGGCAGGGCAGAATGGGAAATTATTGCGTAAGGGGTACTGAGTTTGTGTTTGGAGTGATGAAAAACTTTTGGAAATAGATGGAGGTGATGGGTGCACAACATGGTGAATGTAATTAATGTCACTGAATTATTCACTTAAAAAATGATTAAAATGGAACATTTTTGTTATATATATTTTTAAAAAGCAACCAGTTGCCATCAAGTTGATTCTGACTCATGGCGACCCCATGTCTGTCAGAGTAGAACTGTGTGCTCTCCATGGGGTTTTCAATGGCTATGATCTTTTGAAAGTAGATCACCAGGCCTTTCTTCTGAGTTGCCTCTGGGTGGACTTGAACCTCCAACCTTTCAGTTAGTAGCTGAACCCTTAGCCATTTGTGCCACACAGGGACTCCTATATATATTTTACCGTAATAAAAATTAAAAACAAAGCAAAACAAAAAAAGAATAGGGGTAACTAAACGGGGAGGGTTAAGGTGGTTACAGAAGAGAGAATGAAACAGAATAGAGATTAGAAGGTTACAGAGGGAACTTAAGGGCTAATAAAGTTGAGCTTCATCTTAGACCTTGAGATTCTGGTGACAAAATCAAAAGAGAATGTCCAAATGGGACTATAATGTTCATTGTCTATAATTATCTATCTTGTATTTTCTAGTGGGTGGAGTGGGGATGGTGGATCACATTTTATCCTGGCATAGTTGTAGTTTTCAAGACCTATGGATTTACGGAACTACAGAAACCCAATACAAATAGAAACGGAGTGAAGAAAAAACAAGGGCGAAGACTTCAGGAATTCAAACAACAGAGGAGGAGAGTGTCATCTGCTTCTAGACCAATCAATATTTGCTTCTAAGAAACAGAGAGGGAGGCACAGTGCTTCTAATGATGCCCTTGATGATCTTCTGAGTGTTTTCTTAAATAAAGTTTGGCCTTAACTTTCATAACAAGGGAACCCCATGCTATAGAAAGAGTACTGAATGGATAATCAAGAGACTGGTACCTAGTCATGGATCTGCCTTCATCCAACTGCAAGATTTTGGATGAGCCTCATCACCTCCACAGGCTGAAGTGTCTTCAACTGTAAAATGAATGATACATGCTCAATGACCTTTAAAGCCCTTTAGGCTGTCACAACTGATAACGCTTTTACTCTTCATTTTTCTTTTATTCTGATTGTGTTTCTTCTTTAAAATTTCAGAATGATACCTAGTGAATGCAATGAGATACCCATCCTGACTTTAGTGGAGTTACTGTAGAACTTGAACCAGACAGTAGAAAATTGTTCACTTATAAATTTACCCTCTAGCAATGCAACCCCAAATACATTTTTAGTGACTTTACTTTTCAGCTTTGTACAAAAGCAATTTTATTTGTGCTTAGAAGGAATTATTACCATTATATCAATCCAAAGTCCAGGAAAAATCAACGATTAGTCCTTCGGTTGACCATGTAATCATCAGTCACCTGTAAAAATTAAAGTCATTAGCAAAAATGAACATGGATAATGATTTAACAATGCAAATAAATTTGTAAGTAAATTTTGGACATTTTCAAAATTAAAAACACTGATACAAAATATCATTTTACTGTTTCTTTTTTTGCTCCCCTATCATATTGTCTCCTACCCTTCCTGAGAGGAGATTAGAAATAAAGACAAAAAGTCTTTTAACTCTAATTTTTTAAACTCTCACCCTACATGCAATTTATGCCAATAGTTACCTCTCTTCTGGATATATAATAAAGATTAATGAGGTGTATTTTTAAAGTTATCTTTTCATTATTATTTTACCACATGCTGGGTAGTTGGACTTGACTCTAGAGCTGTAGTAGTTATAAGCTTTGTCAGATGGAAATAATATTGTATTTGGGGAAAGGAAGGATTTTGTGCATTTGGGAAATTTCTTTGTAATGAATAGCTGACCATGTCCCTCAGATATGGTGAATATTTACCACCTTTATTTCTTTTCAGAAAGGATGGAGGACACTCTTCAAAAATGATATGATTATTGTAACTTGCATAATTGCTCGTTCAGTACATGATATTCTCCCAAGCTCCCAATAGGGTTAATTACCTCAACTGAATACCTAGTGACATGGGGGAAAAAATAACTCACTGCATAAACAATAAAGTATACAGGAACTAGGTGTTCAAACTCCAAGTGATGACCTATTATTACCTATGTTTCCATATCTGAGGCACTGAATATCTCTGGGTCTTACCTCTGAAATGGGAATTATAATTCTTTATTTGATTAAATGCATAAGATTGTACCAGATACACTTTTGAGGCCTCTGATAGTTCTGAGAGCCAGGATTCTCATACCGAAGATGACTCAATGTATCAACATGGATTGTCTATTCCTGCTTTTTTTTTTTTTTCTTTCCCCCACAGATTTGTGTGAATTTGAGCTGTCTTACTTTCAGCAGTACTATTGAGAATGTTCCTTGGATTTCTTATTCATTCAGTCAACAGATATTTATTCAGGCCCTGAATTCTGTTGTTTCTATTTCAGATCAGACTCCTTTTCATTTCTTGAAGTTCTCTGTCCCTCATGATTTGTATCACAAGATGTATAATTTAAATTTTTTGATGGAGTCACACATGATAGTTCTGATTTCTCAATTATATTTGAGTTCCTCCATAACTGTAAAGACTTTTACTCCTTTGAATTCCCCAACAACCATCTGTGTGGCAGAAACTACTGAGTTCTCATTAATATCCAATCTCTGTTTCTTACTCAGTCCAAAAAAAAAAAAAAAAA
>NW_004443943.1:8202494-8245860 GCF_000243295.1 Trichechus manatus latirostris | reverse complement strand
CCAGGTACATTTCCACCATGCTGAAGGGATATACTTCACAACATCTCTTCAAGTGCTTAGAACTAAATGCTGGCCATTGAATTGTAAGTGGAAATTCTTTATAATATTAGCAGGAAATTTCCTTAAAAAGGAAAAAGAGCCATCCCTTTTACCTACTGGTTGGAATGCTGATGTGATGGCTAGAGCCCTAACAGCCATCCTGGACAATGTGGAGACTTTGCTCAAGGAATAATAAGACAGAAGAAGCCTGTCACCCTGACAACAAACTCTAGACTATCAAGTCCCCAGTTTCTTTTCTCTTATACATTACTTTTATTTTGGCTAAGTCACTATTTTTTGTCTCTTTGCTACTCACAACCAACCTTAATCCTAACCAGTAGAATCTTGTACAGGGTTAGTAGGAACATATTAAGAATATTAATAAATCCTTATTGAATAATTGACCTCATTTTTTTGAGTTATAAATGTATCCAAGTAGTATGAGTGTGTGTGTGTATATTTCTTGTGCATATATAGGAAGTAATTACCATAATAATAAATGTCACAGCTAGCGTTTTACAAAGTTTATTTAATTCCAGATTTAAATTAGTACAAACTCGTGGTTATTTGAAAACCTCACAGGGATAGGAAGAATACAATGAAGAAAAAATGTGTGACAAAATAAATACTAAAACTTACCCTACCACAATCATAAAATATTAAGCTCTATTATAGTAATTCTAATAAGAGAACAAGAGAGATGCCTCGGTCCATCTCATTTTTTCTCCTAAGTTTACGAAGGGCATAATTAGTATTTCTTTGCTGACATGATTCCGTGTCACAAAATATTCTCTGAAAATAATTTACTTGTTCAATCAACAAATATGTACTCAGTTCCTACTACTTGCCTGGCACTGTGGTTGATGCTGTTTCTACACAGGTAGAAAGACAGACATAATCTCTGCCATCATTGGATTTACGATTTAATAGCGGATTTTAGGTAAGTAAATAAGCAAATACATACAGTGTGTAATGAAGGAACCAAGCAGTTGCTATGAACCTGAATGTCAGCGCCACATAATTTAACTTGGGAAGTCAGGGAAGACTTCTCAGATGGCAACATTCAAGGCCAGTCTGAAAGGATGAGAAGTGCCATCCAGGTGAGTGATAAGTAATTACTATACTCATTATAAGTATATTTGAGGACCCTAGACTAGCATGTGTGACGACCCTGACACATGAATGATTTCAGAAATACCAAAGAACAGAAAGAATTCCAATATGGTTAGAATCTGTGAACAGGGGAGAAAATGAACATGGCTAGATCATATAGAGCCTTATAAGGCATATGAGGGAGTTTGGATTTTTTTCTTCCATAGGGCAACTGGAAGATACTAAAGGATTTTAGTTAAGGGAAGGGTGTATTTCCTTTTAAGGTTTACAATTAATTCCCTGGTTACTGTGTGGAGAATGAATTGGGTATGGACAAGAGTGGGGACAAAGAAGACTTGTAAGAAGCCACCTAAATAGTATAGGTGAGAGATGATGCTGGTTTATGCTAAAACGGTAGCAGTGGAGGAGAAAAATGGAGATATTTGAGATGAAATGTAAATTATGTAGTTCTTTATTATGGTTGGGATAACGTCATGATGGGTAAAGGATAAGTTGTTGAAAATAACGTCTATATTTCTGGCCTGAGCAAATGCATGGATGGTAAATGGGAAAGATGAGAGAGGATAAGTTTAGGAGGAAAGATCAAGTTCATTTTTGACTTATTAAAACAGAGACTCCTCAGAGATTCCTAAATCAAGATATTATTCTACTCAGAAGGTCATGTAGAGGTTTGGGCCAGAAAGAAACATTTGAGAGTTATCACATGTAGATAAGATTTAATACATTTTGAACAAAACATCTTTGCAGTTATTCCACAATTTTTCATTAGTAATATTTTCTTGAAAAAAAAAAGAACGAGGGAAAAAGATTAGTAATATAATCTTTTTTATCAGAAACATTGCAATAGTTTTTACTATGGTATAGTAATTACTACTATGGTATAATAATTTTCACACTTTTAAAAGATTATTTTTCATAACTGAAAAATATTATTTCTTTGTTATTTGGATTTCCAATTCATTGAGATATATTATTTTAAACCTGTGATTTTGTTGCCCAAATTATTATGAAATGCAAAAGTAGAACAATATTCAAAATCTCAAATATTTTACCTAATGCTCCTTTCATAAGAATCTACTAAAAAATGCACTCCAAAGCAATGAGAAAGCAAATCAAAAGCAGAGAAAAATTGGAGTGTACGAAATAGAGTTGAGTGATAAATCTGAATGGCTAAATAGAAGATTTCCAGTACAATGTCCACGAAGTAGCTGTTCCTCCTCTGTCATCACCCTATCACTCTGAAAGGCTCCTGGAACTTAGAATTTCATCAGGAATGGAAAAACAATGGGGAAGACCTAGAGTTGATCATGTACATTACGACATAAATTGACTTAATCTGAACTGGCAAGGTTAATTTTTGTAAATTCTACAGAATGGAGAGTTAAGATAGAAAGTGCTTGCAGTTATAGAAATAAAGTAAGTTGCATTTTTCACTTGCAAGTTGCATTTTTACACTTCTGTGTTTGTTGTCCAGAAAAATAAATATTAGTTCTTTTGCCCAAATAATTGCAAAGAGTGTTTTTATTGCCAAAATATAGGTGATGCTAACACTGATTCTTGAAAAGTAAATATTTATTAGGAAGACAGGATATGAAGGTATACATAAGCACACACACACACACACACACACACACACACACATATACACACACATATACATATATATAGAGAGAGAATGGACTGAGTGGCAGAAATTTCCAGGCAGAGAGACAAGCATGGATCCTTCCAATTTCTAGCCCATGCCCCAGCCCATCTCTAGTGGTAAGATAAGATCAAGATTTTTACAAGAACTGCCTTTTAATGGCTGTAACACTTTCCTGTTTAACACTTTCCTGTTCTAAGAGTGGTCAACACAATCTTTGTGGGGCAGAGAAGTTGCTAGATTCTTATTCTGGAATTAGCTAAATCCTTTTTCAGTTATCAGACTCAAGTGTCTGTGCAAACCTGACTGCTCTACTGCCAGGAATTAGAGGCATTTGTCCCATCTTTTAATACGATGGAATGAATCTCCCCAGGTTTGCCATACTGGGGTTTCAAATCCCAAAATCATTCTGAGTAATAAGTAAAATACTACAGTGCTCATAATTCTACCAAGTTACATTAGTTGCACTAGAGGTAACATCTACTGAAAGTACATAACCATTTTAGTAAAGTTTCTCTTTGCCTTCTTACATATGACATCCTTTCAAATCAAACACCTGTGGAAATGTTGATTATTTGAATAGCATGAGAATAAGGCACTTTTCCTGAGTGGTTCATTTTTCCATTTCTCCCATTTTTGCACAAAATACTTTAATATTTTTTCTCAGAGAAAAACCTGTTATACAGTAAAAGAAATAGGCTTTTAAGCTTCAAAGCACTTATATATATTTTCAGTGATTTTATGAAAAGTCTAACAGTTTTCTTTAATGCAGAATACAGTTTTTAATGGGGCAAAAAAAGAGAAAGCTCAGCATCCCAGGAAACCCATCACCTTATTGCCATGATGTAAAGAATTTACCAAGGGCTACATTTCACAAGTTGCAATTGAGCTCCCATATATAGAGAACCTTACTGATTCTTCACTGTCTCTTCACTGTCAGTGGTTCAGTCCAGTCAAAGCTATGTGCAAGAGCCTGCAGACTGGAGTGGAAGTTTCCCGGTGCCAAGATTTCCTGATCATGTACCCAAAGTATTAATCTTGACCACTTTCCTTTCTCCCTTTTAGTCCTTCACACTTCATTGTTGTTGTTGTTAGGTGACTAGGAGTTGGTTCTGACTCATAGCAACCCCTTGTACAACAGAACAAAACACTGCCCTGTCCTTCACCATCCTCACAATCATTGCTACGTTTGAGCCCATTTTTGCAGTCACTATGTCAATCCATCTCATTGAGGATCTCCCTCTTTCTCATTGACCCACTACTTACCAAGCAAGATGTCCTTCTCCAGGGACGGTCCTCCTGATGACATGTCCAAAGTACATGTGACGAAGTCTCACCATCTTCTTTTCCAAGGAGCACTCTGGTTGTACTTCTTCCAAGACAAACTTGCTTGTTATTCTGGCAATCCATGGTATATTAGATATTCTTTGCCAACACCATAATTTAAAGGCATTAGTTCTTCTTCCATCTTCCTCATTCACAGTCCAGCTTCTGCATGCATATAAGGCAACTGAAAGTATCAAAGCTTGGGTCAGGTGCACCTTAGTCCTCAAAGTGACATCTTTGCTTTTCAACACTTTAAAGAAGTCTTTTGCAGCAGATTTGCCTAATGCAATACGTGGTTTGATTTCTTGACTACTGCTTCCATGGGAGTTGATCCTACTTTATAGTCTCATATAAAACTTCACAGTAAACATAACTAGAAGGTCAAGCTCTGAGGAGGTTAGACCTATGATAAAGGGGTGGAAGACTGCCAACATACACCTCTATCCCTGCCTCCCCCAACCTATACAAAACACATTGTTGTTGTTAGCTGCTATTGAGTCAGCTCATAAAAAACTTATGTATAACAGAATGAAATAGTGATGACTGATCCGGTACCATCTTCATGATTGTTGGCATATTTAAGTCCATTGTTTCAGCTACTGTGTTAATCCATCTCATTGAGGGTTTCCCTCATTTTTGCTGACCCTCTGCTTTTCCAACTATGGTATCTTTTTCTAGGCACTGGTCTTTCCTGGTGACATGTCCAAAGTAAGTGAGCCAAAACCTCGGCATCCTTGCTTTTAAGGAGCATTCTGGTTGTATTTCTTCTAAGATTGATTTGTTTGTTCTTCTGGCAATGTATAAAAACCAAAACCAAACCCCCCACTGACTTCGAGTTGATTCTGACACATAGTGACCCTGTAGGACAGAGTAGAACTCTCCCATAGGGTTTCCAGTGCTGTAAATCTTTAGGAAGCAGACTGCCACATCCTTCTCCCACAGAGTGGCTAGTGGGTTGGAACTGCTGACCTGTCATTTAGCAGCTGAACACTTAACCATATACAATACCTCTAGTAGTGTTGGACTGTCCTAGAAAATAACAAGTGAGATGCCTTCAAACATGATGTTCCTTCTGCCTGGAACACTCTCCTCCATATTCCTCATCCACTTATCTTTCCAGTTTCTACAGAAAGTCTTTAGAAAGCCCTTCATCTTTTATTTTTATAGATTTATTTCTGTCATTCATGGTACTTTTTTCAAATTATAATGATATTTACTTTGTACATTTGTTTTGTCCATGTCTCTAGAATGTGAAATTAAATCCATGAAGGATGATGCTGTTATGGATTGAATTGTGTCTCTCAAAAATATGTGTTGTAAATCCTAACCCCTGGTAGCTCAGTAATTAAAGAGCTTGGCTGCTAACCAGAAGGTCAAAAGTTTGAACCCACCAGCTAGCTGCTCCTTGGAAACCGTATGGGGCAGTTCTACTCTGTCCTACAGGGTCAGTCACTCGCTATGAGTCGGTATCGACTTGATGGCATTGGGTTTAGTTGGTTTTTATACTAGTGGTTATCGTCTCACTTGGAAATAGGGCTTTCTTTGATACATTAATGAAACATTATTATTGTAGGGAGTAAATCAATCTCTTGAAATATAAAAGAGAAGATTAAGCAAGCAAGCACAAATAGAGGGAAATATACATGACACATGATCACCCAGAAACCTGGGAATAGAAGCTGAAAAGAGACAAGGACCTTCCCCCAGAGCAGACAGAGAGAGCCTTGTGCTAGAGCCAAAGCTCTGAATTTGGATTTCTAACCTCCTAAACAGGGAGAAAATAAATTTCTGGTCATCAAAGCCACCCACTTGTGGTATTTCTGTTATAGCAGTGCTAGATAGCTAAGATACGTGCCTTGTCTTTTCTGTTCATCACTGTATACCTAGCATCTAATCCACTGCCTGAAACAGAAAAGGTATTAGATAAATTTGTGCTAATAAAATTAATTAATTAATGAAAAAAACGTGAAATATGGTCTTGTCAGTATTGTGCTAATTACTAACCTTTGAGTTTCAGTCTACCATTTGTAAATTTTTTACCCAAATAATGTGCACCTTCTGCATTTGTTTGCCAACCACACCCTCTCCCCACAAGGTATTATTTTTGTAAGCACACTATGCTAATTTTATTTTATTTTTTTGCAACAACATGTAATAAAATTGTCACAGTAATGCTTATGAAATACCTGGAAGGGAAAGGGCACAGTTGACAAACAAACGTAGAAGGTGCACGTTAATTGTGAAAAGATATGCTCTCTCTCTCTCTCTATATATATATATGTATATATTTAACCTGCTTATCTGAGGATCAGCTGTGCAGATGAGTGAAAAAATATTTTAGACTTCTAAACCTCATAGAAATATCAGGGAATTTCAAATCTGGTTACATCCACTGGGATATTAAATCCAAAAAATACAGTTTCAATGTTTAAGGAACTCATTCTCTTTATTTTTTGATCTGCCCAGTAATTTTCTCTACTTGATTTAACGAAATTTCGCTCCCTACCAAGACTTTTCCCCTCTAGTTTTCCTATTATTTCATAATATAGCAGGTGGCCAAGATTCCAGTTGCTTTCTTAGAGGAAGCTGTGGCTCAGGGAATTTGCAATCTGCTCTGCATTCCCTTGCTTTAATAAATGACAGGCAGAATCTCATCCCACGTCATGACTCTAAGACTTTCTGTTAAATCACAGGTGGAAGATATTGTGAACAGGAGAGTTAGTCATATTCCTTGAAGGCAAATAGAATGATTATAACAATTTGATTGAAATGATTCTTTGTTAACCCAGAATCACATATAATTTTGAATTATTAATTACATATGCCAGAGAGTCACAGTTCAAAGAGTTTTTGATGGGAGAGAAGAAAGTCATGGGGCTTAAATCAGACTAAAAGTGACCACACCCAAAGGGATGACATTCAGGACACCTTGTACCCCAAAGGAAGAGCTATTCTGGGCATACATTAGAGTCTGAGGAGGCAGACTGAAGGGGAAGTCTTAACAGGTCAGCCTGAGGTTGCATTGCTTGTCTCAGGGAACAGTGTAGGGAGAAGTGAAGAAAACAGAGAGCAGTGATGCCAGCATACAAAGGTACACTCATGTAAGCTGTGTTCAACCCTTACCTCTGCTCCCTCGCTGTAGTTCAACCCTAAAGGAACCAAACGCAAGACAGGGAGTGGCAAAAAATAGTAAAAGTGTAAGCAGAAATTTTATGCAGTAAAGTTCCTCCATCTTCATCTTATCCATTTTAGTTTACTGAGTCACATTCAATCTTGAACATAAAATAGGTAGAGGTATTGAAGCTTTAGAGTCCTTGGATGGTGCAAACAGTTAACGAGCTAGGCTCTAACCAAAAGGTTGGAGGTTACAGTCCACCCAGAGGTCCTCTGTAGAAAGGTCTGGTGTTTTACTTTCAAAAATCAGCCACTGAAAACCCTATGGAGCGGAGTTTTACTCTGACACACATAGGGTCTCCATGAGTCAGAATTAACTCAATGGCCAGATGGTTGTTTGTTTCTTTAATTGAAACTTTTTTAGTATATCAGATTAAGTATATTCGATCAGGCTTTTTAAAATGCTAGAAAAAATTCTGTGATTGTAAGTCTCTGAAAGCAGGGCTGCTGTTCATCAGGTTTGCTCTGGTATCAGCTGTACTGGCTGATGAAGAGTGCCCTACCACTCTAGCCATATCAGTAACTTCACTCGTATACTCTGGACACCACCCACCCTCAGCCATCAATTAGCAGCTAATGTTTAATGTATAGCATAGCAGGGGTTCTTCACAGTTACAGTCCGTGTTGGTTCTGATTGGTCAGCGCCCATGACGATCATGTTATTAAATACTTACATATTACCCATGCCAGAAAAATGGCCAGAAAAACTGTGGAATTGTCTGTTACAACAGTGAGAAAGAGTATTGATTTTCTGACTGTACGGCGACAATTCAGCTCATTAAAAAACGGTTTGAGTAGGAAAAAAAAGTACATCATCGATTCTACACTGTATCATGTGTGTTCAGACATTAGCTAATATGTTTCTTATAAAAGTTCTCCAAGGTAAGCATTGTCAAACCTATTTTACAGATGAGGAAACTGACGCTTAGAGGAGTGAATTTTTCCAAGTTAACAAATTAGAAAGTGGCAGAGCTTGATTCAAATAACAGTGTGACTGCAAAGCTCATTTTTTTCTTAACTTTATATATATTGCTTCTTATTCAGTCACATATACTTTCCCTTCCATTCTTATCGCTTCTACATAAAGAAGTTTTTCTTTGGTTAATTTTGAGTTACACTAGCAGGAACTACAAATAAACCGTTTTTGTTCTTTTTCCCCCTTATCGTTATTTTAGGTGTACATGTATTGGAAAGGAGTCTGGGAAAATTTGATGTGAAGGACAAGAGGTAAAATATTTTCTTTTTTTTTTTTTCTGCATTTTCAAAGTGAACCTCTGTAATGATGTCTTTATTTATCTTCATAATAACCTGCTCTTTGCAGAAAATAACGAAGTTCAGAACATTTTCAACAACTATATTGTGAGGCTTAGCAATTCTCTATATAAAGTATGTGGTATAAAGTAGACACCAAATATATGCTAATTATTTTAGTTATGTCTGTTAATGCTAGTTTTTGCTGAGGAAATGGGTTTCAGGTCCACATTTGCAATATTTCCTATTACACAGCATGCTAAAGTATTTTTTTCTTTGTGCATAACCATCTGCTCAGAATAAATCAGTTAAAATTATATTGACTCACAAAGTAAATATATTTAAAAAATAAATGAATAAGCAAATAGGCAATCACTAGCTAAAATGAATGTAACAAAGCTTTTGCTTTTTTCATGCAAGGTCTATGATGCTATCAGCTGAAGGTCAAAAAGCACATTTGGAAGGTCCAAATATCAAGAACAAGGCTGGGTAGTTGAAAATTAAAGCCACATGCAATGCCCAGTATGACATGTTAGATGTTAAATGGAATACTATTCATTTCAGATTGGATGGCTGTTGTCAATCCAGATCACTGTTTGATCTGCAATTTATATTGAGATGAAGCAGAATGAATTTTTATGCCTCAGCTTCTTGGCTTTTAAGACAATGTTTCACAGATGTCTGACCTTTGGGTTTTACGTGATAACGCGGCTTCCCCCGAACAAAGACCTAAAAGCTGTTTGTTGGAACAGAAGTTGTTTTTCAAAGGAGAATAATTCCAAATTATGTGCAAAAAAGATACCATGTATATATTTGTTTCCTTAAGAAATGCCTAGACATATCACACACAATCTTTCCCAGGGGTATTTCAGGAATGGTATAAGGAATCCCTGAGTGGTACAAATGGTTAATGCCCTCAGCTTCCAACTGAAAGGCAGGTGCTTCAAATCCACCCAGAAAAGCCTTGGAGGAAAGTCCTGGCTATCTACTTCTGAAAATTTCAGCCATTGAAAACTGTATGGAGTAAAGTTCTGCTCTGATACACATGGGGTCATCATGAGTCAGAACTGACCGGATAGCAATTGGTTTGATGTAACTATTGAAGGCAGGATATATTAAAGCAGTAATTCATTTTTTTTAAAGTTTACTCTCTTGAGAAAACCGCCTAATTCTTTGGGAGGTACATTCATTCTTCATCATGGTTGTCATTTTTTCCTGAGGTTTTATTGTCCATATAATTTTTTGTCACATGGGCTCATGAGTCTTTTGTTGTTGTTGTTCTTGTTATTTCTGTTTAGCATGCTTTATCTGCACATTCAGTTGTTACTAGTTATTGTTTTCACTCTTCATCCGTAGCCTTTAACCCTCTACCAGGCGCTACATGCTCAGCTTCACTGATACCTTTCATAGCCTTTTCATTGTAGATTTTCAAATTGATGACAACAGGAAGATGGGCAACCACAATTTCCTATTATTTTGACAGCTGTTTAGCAACTGAAACTACTGATATGCTCATATATCAGTGAGTTTTTTCGAATATCTTGAAAACTTTCCGTGAAATTTTATTGTTGGTAATGATATATTTGAAACACTTGGTACTGCTTTTTAAGTGTGATTCAATGATCTATTCTTTCCTTTATGTAAGTACTTTTAAAAAAATGTTGTGAGAGTAGGTAGGAGTTGCAAGTTTTCACACTAGTTGTATCAGTGTTTAAACATCATCTGACATACCCCTACCCTGGACTTTTATTGGAGCCCTGATGTTACAGTGGTTAAGAGCTCAGCTGCTAACCGAAACGTCGGCAGTTTGAATCCACCAACCATTCCTTGGAAACCCTATGGGGCAGTTTTACTCTGTCCTATAAGGTCGCTATGAGTTGGAATCTACTCTATGGCAATGGGTTGGTTTGTTTGTTTGTTTTTTGGTTAGTCTTTTATTACTATTTTCTTTTATATTTTTTAATTGTTGTTGAAAATATACACAACAAAACGTACACTAATTCAACAATTTCTACGTGTACAATTCGGTGACACTGATTACATTCTTCAAGTTGTGCAACTGTCCTCACTCTCCTTTTGCAAATTGTTCCTCACCTGTTGACATAAACTCACTGTCCCCTCCCCAAGCTTCCTATCTAGCGTTTAGAGTTGTTGTTGTCAATTTGATTCCATATAGATCGTTCTTTAAGAGAGCACAATGCTCAAGACAGACATTCTTTTCTAATTAAACTAAACTGTTGCTTGGTTTAAAGGAGACTTCAGGGGATATTTTTGGTTTAAGATTTAAAGATTATCACAGGGAAATAGTTTTGGGAGTTCATCCAGCCTCCAAGATTCCAGAAATTCTGGATCCCATGAGAATTTGAAATTCTATTCAACATTTTATCCCTTATTGATCAGGATTCTTCTATAGAATCTTTGATTACAAATTTCAGTAATGGTAGCCGAGCACTATCCACATCTTCTGGTCTCATGGAAAAGGAGGCAGTATTTCATGGAGGCAATTAGCCATGTGTAATGGTTAAGGTTGTGTGTCAACTTGGCTGGGCCATGATCCTCAGTGATTTGATAGTCGTATGATGGTGTGATCACTTCCATGATGAGATTTTATATTATGTGATCACCTCCATGATAGGATCTGCTGTAAGTAGCCATCAGTTGAAAGAGAATTTCCTCGAGTGTGTGGCCTGCATTGAATATAAGTGGATATTCTGGCAAGGCTTAGGGCTTTTTTGCTTGTTCTGAATCCTTCAGCTGGCTCCTGTTCATCTGATCTCCAGTTCTTGGTACTTGAGCTAGCAGCTTACCTGTGGTCTTGCCTACTGATCTTTGGGATTCATCAATCTTCACAGCCTGTGAACAAAAGCCCTGCTCTCTGACCTGCAGATCTTGTGTTCTCTAGGCCCTGTGGCTACATGCATCAGGAGAAACCTGACCCACGGACTTGGGACGTTCCAGCTTCTACAACTGCGTGAACCATTTCCTTGATATAAATCTCTATATATATATATATTTATACACTTTACTAGTTTTGCTTCTTTGACTCAAGTTGGAAATGGGAAGAGACATCTTAGGGAAGGCAGCCCTAGCCTTGTGTCTTAGTCGTTTAGTGCTGCTCTAACAGAAATACCACAAGTGGATGACTTTAACAAAGAGAAATTTATTTTCTCACAGTCGAGTCCAAATTCAGGGCATCCGCTCCAGGAGAAGGCTTTTTCTCTCTGTCTGCTCTGGAGGAAAGTCCTTTTGATGCATCAGTCTTCCCTTGGTCTGGGAGCATCTCTCAGTGCAGGAACCTCAAGTCCAAAAGATGCACTCTGGTCCTGGCACTTTTTTCTTGGTGGTATGAGGTTCTCATGTTTCTCTGCTCTCTTCCTTCTTATACATCTCAAAAGAGATTGGCTAGAGATCATATCCAATCTTATAGACCTCATCAGTATAACCTCATGATAGTGAGCGAGTTTACAACACATAAGGAAATGACATCAGATTTACAAAATGGTACACTATCATACAATACTTCGAATCATGACCCAGCCAAGTTGACAGATATTTTGGGGGGACACAATTCAATCCATGACACCTTGTATACAGAAACTACTGTCTATTGAACCTGTGTGTTCTTTTAAGAACTATCTTTATGGGAATAAATTGACAACAGCACCTCAAAAGATTAGACAGGAAGCTTGGGAGTGGGGAGGCAGTGACATTATGTTAATGAAGGAGGAACAATTTGGAAAAGGAGGGGGAAGATGGTTGCACAACTTGAAGAATGTGATCAATGTCACCGAATTGTACGTGTAGAAATTGTTGAATTGGTATATGTTTTGTTGTTGTGTATTTAGAAGAACTATTAAAAACAAGAGTCAGATATTTTTCTTGATCTTCTGAATTTTGGACTCTTTATTCCAGAAGGTGATAATTATATAAAACTAAACTTTGATCATATGTAACTCTCTCTAAACCTTTGCTTGTTCCTGTATTACAATATTCAGAAGCTCTTCCTCCAGCTCAATGTCCAATAACTCCCAATCTGTACTAGTAACCATTGCCCTGTGTGATGGTTAAGGTTGTGTGTCAACTTGACTGGGTCGTGACTCAGTGGGAAGTAGTTTGGTAGCTATGAAATAATGTAATTACCTCCATGATGAGATCTGTTAGGAGCAGTCAATCAGTTGAAAGAGAGTTTCCTTGGAGGTGTGGCCCACATCCAATATAGGTGGACTTTCTGACAAAGCTTGGTGGCTCTTGCTTGCTCTGGATCCTGCAGTTGACTTCTGTTCTTCTGACCTGCAGTTCTTGGGACTTGAGCTAGCAGCTTACATACCATCTTGCCTGAGTGGCTGAATTACAATGCTAATTGAATTCCCCAACAAGAGTGGTTTCTGAAGTTAAAGTGCAGGCATTGATTGGGAAGAAATGGGATCCTGAAACTCGATGTGGGGATATATGGGCAGATAATCATGAAGCTTGGGACACTGAGCCCCTAAATTCCTTTGAATCACTCTTATCAACAGAACTAGCCCTCTCATTCTCATCTGAAGAGATTACCACATCTTTGTCTGCTAATCCACCCTCTCCAGTAAAATCATTAGCCCCTCCATCCTCATCTGATGAGATTAACCCAGCTGTGTCTGAAGAGCCTTTGTCTGAGTCATTGCCTGGGACATCGCCTGAGGCTGTTGCCTGACAAAACAATGCTGAATGTTCTCAAAACACATTCCAACAACCCATTTTGGCTTCTAGACCTATAGCTAGACTTAAGTCCCAGAGAGCCCCAAAAGGTGAAGTACAAAGTATGGCTCAGGAGGAGATACACTACACTCCAAAGAACTGTTTGACGTTTCTAATATATACAAACAAAAACCTCCAGAATATATGTGGGAAAGGCTATTAAGGGTGTAGGATAATGGTGCAAGAAATATGAAGTAGAATTAGTCTGAGTTTATTGATATGGGCCTACTAAGCACAGATTCTTCATTCTATGTTTCAGCTTGAGAGTTTAGGAAAGGATCTCATAGTTTATTTGGTTGGGTCTCTGAAACATGAATTACACTAAATAAAGTTGAAGTGCCAGACCTGCCCTGGTATACTGCAGAAGAAGGAATCCAAAAGCTTAGGGAAATTGGCATGCTGGAGCAGATTTATCAGGTTAGACCCACAGACTCATACATGGAATGCCCAGAGGACACAACTTTTACAACAGTGAGGAACAAATTTGTGAAGGGAGCCCCAGCATCCTTGAAGACTGCTGTGATTTCTTTTTTATGTAAGTCAGATTTGACAGTGGGAACTACCCTAAATGAATTAAGACACCTAACTACAATGGTGCTGATTGGACCCCACGGTGGTAGGGGCCAAGTGGCAGCACTCAATCAACAAAGACAAGGTGGGCATGGTTATCGTAATGGACAGCTGAGTCAAAGCAATAATCAGAATAGTCTGATTCGTATGGACTTATGACATTGGCTACTTAGTCGTGATGTCCCTAGGAGTAAAATAGATGGGAAATCTACTAAATATTTATTTGATCTCTACAAGTGGAAGAGTTCTAGGTCAAGTGAATGGCAGTTTAACTTGAATTGCCAGAATAGAGAGTCATGGCCTCTCAATCAAATCTCAGACTTGAGCCAGTTTATAGACCCACAATCCATTCAATGAAGGGGATGCCAGGTCCTCTTGAGGAAGAACCCCACTACACTGCCAAAAAATTTATACTGTTAATCTTTCTCCCAGCCTTCCCCAAAGGGATCTGTGGCCTTTTATGAAAGTGACTGTTCCTTTGGGAAAAGGAAATAATCAGACTTTTTGAGGATTACTGGATACTGGCTCTCAACTGACACTAATTCCAGGAGACCTATAGCATCACTGTGGCCCATCAGTCAGAGTGAGGGTGTATAGATGTCAGTTTATCAGTGGAGTCTTAGATCAAGTTCTGTTCACAGTGGGTCCCAGAACTCATCCTGTAGTGATTTCCCCAGTTCCAGAAAGCATGACTGGAATAGACATACTCAGAAACTGGCAGAACATCCACATTGGATCCCTGACAAGTGGAGTAAGGGTTATCTTGGTAGGAAAAGACAAGTGGAAGCCGTTAGAACTGCCTCTTCTGAGGAAAATTGCAATCCAAAAGCAATACCACATTTCTGGAGGGGCTGCAGAGATTAGTGCTGCCATCAAGGACTTGAAGGATGCAGGGGTGGTGATTCCCACCACATCCTCATTCAACTTGCCTATTTGGCCTATGTAAAAAAAAAAAGATAGATCCTGGAGAATGATAGTGGATTATCAAAAACTTAACTGGGTGGTGACTCTAATTGCAGCTGCTGTTCCAGATGTGGTTTCATTGCTTGAACAAATTAATACATCTCCTGGTACCTGGTATGCAGCTATTCATCTGGATAATGCCTTTTTCTCCATACTTGTTTCTAAGTACCACCAGAAGCAGTTTGCCTTCAGCTGGAAAGACCAGCAATACACCTTGACTGTCCTACCTGAGGGATATATCAACTATCCAGCCCTATGTTATAATTCAGTCCACAGGGAGCTTGATTGCCTTTCCCTTACACAAGACATCACACTAGTCCATTACATTGATGGCGTTAGGCTGATTGGACCTAGTAAGGAAGAAGTGTCAACTCTTGACTTATTGGTAACATATTTGCATGCTAAAGGGTGGGAAATTAATCCTACAAAAATTGGGGCACCTTCCACCTTAGTGAAATTTCTAGGGGTCCAGTAGTGTAAGACATGCCGTGATAGTCCTTCTAAAGTGAAGGATAAGCTACTGCATCTGTCCCTTCTCACAATTAAAAAGGAGGCATAATACCTGCTGGACTTCTTTGGGTTTTGGAGGCAACATATCCCTCATTTGAGTGTGCAACTCCAGCCTATTTATCAAGTAGCTCCACAAGCTGCTTGTTTTGAGTAGGGCCCAGACCGAGAAGATTCTGCAAAGGTTCAGGCTGCCATCTAAGTGGCTCTGCCACAGGGTCCATATGATCCAGCTGATCCAATGGTGCTTGAAGTGTCAGTGGCAGATAGGGATGCTTTTTGGAGTCTTTGTCAGGCCCCTATTGGTGAATCACAGGGCAAACTCTTAGAATTTTGGAGCAAAGCCTTGACATTCTCTGCAGATAACTACTTTTCTTTTGAGAAATAGCGTTTGGCTTGTTACTGGACCTTAGCAGAGACTGAACACTTAACTATGGGCCACCAAGTCACCATGCAGCCTGAGCTTCCCATCATGGACTGGGTGTTATCTGACCCACAGAATCGTAAAATCAGATGTGCACAGCAGTGCTCAACCTTCATATGGTAGTAGTATATATGAAATAGGGCCCGAAGAGGAACTGAAGGCACACATAAGTTGCCTGAGGGAATGCCCTAAATGCCCATGGTCTCCACTTCTGTCCCATTATCTGCCCTTTCCCAGTCTTCACCTATGGCCTCTTGGGGAGTTTCTTATGATCAGTTGACTGAATAAGAGAAAGCTCTTGCCTGATTTACAGATGGTGCTACATAATATGCAGGCACCACTCAAAAGTGAACAGCCGCAGAACTACAGCCCATTTTTTGGGACCTCCCTGAAGGAAAAAGGGAAATTCTCCCAATGAGCAGAAATTCGAGCAGTGAACTTGGGTGTTCACTTTGCTTGGAAAGACAAATTACCAGATGCACGATTTTATACCGATTGATGGACTGGAGCCAATGGTTTGGCTGGATGGTCAGGGGCTTGGAAGGACCATGACTGGAAAATTGGTGACAAGGTGGTATGGGGAAGAGGCACACAGTTTGACCTCTCTGAATGGGCAAAGAAGTGAAGGCATTTGTGTCTCATGTGAATGCTCTCCAAAGGAGGAGGATTTTTAAAAATCAATAGGATAGGATGACACGTTCTGTAGAAATCAGTCATCCTCTTTCCCCAACCACTCACATCATTGCCCAATGGGCTCATGAACAAAGTGGTCTTTGTGGCAAGGATGGAGGTTATGAATTGTTCAAAAACATGAAGTTCCACTCACCAAGGCTGACTTGGCTACAGACACTGCTGAGTGCCCAATCTGCCAGCAGCAGAGACCAACACTGAGTGCCCAATATGACACCGTTCCTTGAGGTGATCATCCAGCAACCTGGTGACAGGCTGATTACATAGGACTACTTCTATGATGGAAAGGACAACGTTTTGTTCTTACTGGAATAAACAATTACTCTGGATACAGATTTGCCTTCCTTGCACACAATGCTTCTGCCAAAACTACCATCGGTGGACTTACAGAATGCCTTATCTACTGTTGTGGTTTCCCATCCAGCATTGCCTCAGATCAAGGGAATCACTTCACAGTAAATGAAGTGTGGCAATGAAATTCACTGGTCTTACCATGTTCACCATCATCCTGAAGCAGCTGGCTTGATACAACAATGGAATGGCCTTCTAAAGACACAAATACAGTGCCAACGAGGTGGCAATACCTTGCAGGGTTGGGGCAATGTTTTCCAGGAGGCTGTATATGCTCTAAACCAGCATCCAATATGTGGTGCTATATCTCCCATAGCCAGGATTCATGAAGCCAAGAATCAAGGTGCAGAAATGGGAGTAGCACCACTCGCTATTACCACTGGTTACCCACTTAGAAAATTGTTGCCTCTTGTCCCTGCAACCCTATGCTCTATGGGCCTAGAGGTCTTAGTTCCAAAGGAGGAATGCTCCCTCCAGGAGACACAACACTGATTCCATTGAACTGAAAGTTAATAATGGCACCTGGCCACTTTGGGCTCCTTATACCTCTGGATCAACAGGCAAAGAAGGGAGTTACTGCATTGGCTGGTGTGATTGATCTCCATCACCAAGAAGAAATTAGATTGCTATCACATAATGGAAGTTGTCATGGATTGAATTGTGTCCCCAAAAAATATGTATAACAATTTGGCTAGGCCATGATTCCCAGTATCGTGTGATTGTCCACCATTTTGTCATCTGATATGATTTTCCTATGTGTTGTAAATCCTATCACTATGATGTTAATGAGATGCTTTAGCAGCAGTTATGTTGATGAGAACTACAAGATTAGATTGTGTCTTAAGCCAATCTCTTTTGAAATATAAAAGAGAGAAGTGAGCTGAGAGAC
Source organism: Trichechus manatus latirostris (assembly GCF_000243295.1). Lineage (NCBI taxonomy): Eukaryota > Metazoa > Chordata > Mammalia > Sirenia > Trichechidae > Trichechus > Trichechus manatus. The sequence continues at coordinate 8,228,187 of NW_004443943.1, read as the reverse complement.
AGGGGGACCTCATACCATCAAGAGAGAAGAACTGGGAGTACAGCACTTTGTTTGGACCCCGGTCCCTGCACTGAGAAGCTCCTTGACCAGCGAAAGATTGATGACAAAGACCTTCCTCCAGAACTGACAGAGAGAGAAAGAATTCCCCTGGAGCTGTCGCCCTGAATTTGGACTTCTAGCCAACTAGACTGTAAGAGAATAAACTTCTGCCTGTTGAAGCCATCCACTTGTGATATTTCTGTTATAAAAGCACTAGAAAACTAAGAAATAAAGAAGAATATGCCTACAACATGGGAGATTCCTTAGTACTTCTCTTAGTACTACCATGTCCTGCAATTAAAGTCAGTGGAAAACTACAACAACCCAATTCTGGCATGAATAATAATGGCCCAGACCCTTCAGGAATGAAGATTTGGGTCACCCCACCAGGCAAAGAACCACAACCAGCTGAGGTGCTTGCTGAGGGTAAAGGGAATACAGAATGGGTGATAGAAGAAGGTAGTTCTAAATACCAGCTATGACCATGTAACCAATTGCAGAAATGAGGACTGTAATTGTTATGACTATTTCTTCCTTGTATGTGTGCACCAAATGTTTTTTTCTTCACTTATAAAATATAAGATATAAACAGGACTAGTGCATTTTTGGTTGTATGTGTGTTAGTCGTATCATGTTAGGTGCAAGTATAACTTTATAATTGTTTTTATTTAGAGATATGTACGGGTGCCAAGTTTACAAAGGGTGGACTGTGATGCTTAAAGTTATGTTTCAACTTGGCTGGGCCATGATCTCAGTGGTTTGGCAGTTATGATGTAGTTTGGAAGCTATGTAGTAATTCAGTCACCTCCACGATGAGATCTGTTATGAGCAGTAAAACAGTTGCAAGGGATTTTCCTTGGGGTTGTGGCTTGCATCCAATATAGGTGGACTTTCTGAAAGTTTGTTGGCTCTTGCTCGCTCTGGATCCTGCAGCTGGCTCCTGTTCATCTGACCATCCGTTCTTGGGACTTGAGCCAGCAGCTTACCTGCCTATCTTGGGATTTGTCAGCCTTCACAGCCTGTGAGCAAGACGCCTGCTGTCTTACCTGCTGGTTTTGTATTCACCAGCCCCTGCAGCTATGTGAGTCAGGAAAAGCCTCCAGCCTGACCCATGGACATGGGACTTTCCAGCCTCTGCAACTGCATGAGCTATTTCCTTGATATAAATCTCTCTCTATGTGTATATTTATATGCTTCACTGGTTTTGCTTCTCTAGAGAATCCAGCATAAGACCCCCTGCATACATTCTACTATGATATTTATGACAATGTGGGGTTTGATGAATTGTTTTTATATTTTTTATTGAATTAATTCACTTAATCACCTGCCAGATCTCTCTGGAAATACACTGGCAGTCTTTAAAAAATTGTGTACTATGAGAGTTCCAGAAATAACTTGTCAATTATGTTTTCTCTGTTTATCTGTTAATTTTTATGGGTTTAGGGATACAAGTGTAGCTAATGGTCCACTTGAAGTTTGGGATTTTTTTCACTCGCTTATACTTTACAATGAAAATTTTATAGTTCCATTAATGAATCAAAATAAAATTTAAACATTATATACACCATGTACAACCACCCATTTTCTTGCCCTTAATTAGCCATTCACTTTTTTATATTCCTATGTGTGTGTGTGTGAGTGCATGCATGCGGAAAGTAGAGAAAGTCAATGCTGACCAAACCAGAAGGAAATATTGGGACAAGTACTAGGAAAAGATGTGAATTTATCCTGTCATTTGACTTGAGGTTCCGTGATTTATTGTGCTCTCATTCAAGTAGCAAACAATATTATTTGTGGTTTGAGGCTATATTTGTGGTATGGCATTATGTTATATGTCCGATGGAGGCAAGAGAGTATAAAATCTAAGATCAGGAAAGATGTACATATTTAAAGCCTGAACAACAAAAGGTTAGTCTTTTCTTTAGGGAAAGTACTACTAGCGCAGGCACATAAACACACATTTACAAATCACCACCAAAGAAAATTTGAAATAGTTATTCTACAAATTATCACTGTAATATATTACTCATCCTACTTTCTATTTTTCAAAGACTTTGCAAGTCAAATCTAAAAGTTTTGCTGAAAGTGAAGAGGACTTGAAGCACTTAACTGATGAAGATCAAAGACTATAGCTTTCAGTATGGATTACACCTCAACATAAAGAAAACAAGAATCCTCACGACTGGACCAATAAGCAACATCATGATAAATGGAGAAAAGACTGAAGTTGTCAAGGATTTCATTTTACTTGGATCCACAATCAGTATCCATGGAAGCAGCAGTCAAGAAATCAAATGACTTATTACAGTGGGCAAATCTGCTGCAAAGGACTTCTTTGGAGTGCTAAAAAGCAAAGATGTCACTTTAAGGACTATGGTACGCCTGACCCAAGCCATGTGCATGAGAAAGCTGGACAATGAATAAGGAAGACTGGAGAAGAATTGATGCCTTCGAACTATGGTGTTGGTGAAGAATGTTGAAAATATCATGGACTGCCAGAAGAAGGAACAAGTCTATCTTGGGAGAAGTACAACCAGAATGCTCCCTAGAAGCCAGGATGGTGAGACTTTGTCTCACATACTTTGGACATGTTATCAGGAAGGTCCAGTCCCCAGAGAAGGACATCATGCTTGGTAAAGTAGAGGGTCAGCAAAAAAGAGGAAGTCCCTCAATGAGATGGATTGACACAGTGGCAGCAACAATGGGTTCAAACGTAGCAGTGATTGTGAGAATGATGCAGGACTGGGCAGTGTTTCGTTCTGTTGTAGATAGGATCGTTATGGGTGGGAACCAACTCGACAGCACCTAACAACAACAACTATCTAAGCTATAAGTCCCTGGGTGGTGCAAACAGTGTGCAACTGACTATTAACCCAAAGGTTGGCAGTTTAAACTCACCCAGTTTTACCATGGAAGAAAGGCCTGGTGATCTGCTTCTATAAAGATTACAACCTAGACAACCCTATGGAGCAGTTCTACTCTAACACGTACAAGATCACTATGAGTCAGAATAGACTTGATAGCATGGGTTTGTTTTTGTTTTTTCTTTCTTTCTTGTTATCTAAGCCATATCTTACAAGGAAATGGTATCCGATTTTTTCCCCCCGGCAGAAACGCCAATCTGCTTCCCACTTCTGACTCTATACATACTGTTTGCTATCTGGAATAGCAGTCGTATGACTGACTCCTTTTCATCATTTATATCTAATACCATTTCCTGAGGCCTTTCCTAATTAATCTGTTTAAGTCAGCACGTCCATTCCTTGACTATCCTAGCTGAAACAGAGAATCAACTGATCAGCTCATTACTATGATTGAAATTCTCCTTTGACAACCACCCCCTGGCACTCACACACTTGTGTAGTCCCTCTCACAATATACCAGAGTTAGTCTGTGTGACTAATAGCATATTGCAGGACACTAATAGCATTTGGCAGTTGCTTCTGAGTTGAAGGTATAGGCCACTGAAATATTGGACTTTCTGGGGAACTGAGGGATTGGGATCTGGAAATTTAGAACCTGAGACAACTTTCACTTTGTTAGCTACATGCTCTCATTTCAGCTTCTCACTATACGTGTCCAATGTTTTCTTTTGTTAAACATCTTCTTTTCTCGATACAGCTTTCTTTCCTATTCTATTTTCAAAAATGTGGACCGTCTGTTAGCCTGGCTATATATCTAGTCACACCTATATGTGCGTCTGTTCATAAGATTAATTACAAAGCTTCCATATATGTAATTGAGAGTATTCAAGAGTTAAAGAATTCATTTTTGGACTATTTTCATCCCTCTACCTATTCCTATGAAGAGATCAAAATCTCTTTATGTTATGGATTGAATCCAAAATATATGTTGAAGTCCTAACTCCTCTACCTGTGAATATGATCCTTTTTGGAAATAGAATTTTCTTTTGTTATGTTAGTGAGGTCATAGCAAAATAGGGTAGGCCCTAAATCTAATCCCTTCTGAATAGTGTCTTAGAAAGGGGAGTACAAACACAGAGAGATGGTAAGCAGCAAAAGAACGCCAAGGATTGCTGGCAGCCACCAGAAACGAGGGGAGAGGCTCACAGAAGGAATTGACATGCTGAGGCCCTAATGTTGACATTTAGGCTCTAGAACTGTGAGAAAATAAAGTTCTGTTCTTTAAAGTCACCCTTTTAAAGCCGTCTTGCGGTGTCTTATTATGGTTAAACAAACTAAGGTACTTTATTAAGCCCTGCTCACTCACACTTTCCTGGATAAATCTTAGTAATTCTTGATTTGTGTAGATTTGTTGTTTTGTCCTCTTGGTTTTGTGTCTTTAAGGTACTTACATAACAGTAACTTAGTTAATTTAGTTGTGGTCCCCTCTAGAACTCCGTATAAATGCAGGGGATTACATCAGCAGATAATAAAGGCATATATAAAGCCAGTCTTCTCTGTCTTCCAATAGAGTTAGATGCATTTAAGTTCTGTATAATATCTGCTGCCAACAGATATGCCCAATGAAATTTCACATATAGTTCTGATTTTTATTTCATAATTTTATTTCAGTACTTAAATGTTTCTTCTTTAGTGAAGTTATTACACTGGATTTAGAAGACAAGAAAAATTATACTTTGTTCTAGAGAAGATCATTTTTTTATTGTAGTCTACTGGAGTTCTTGGAAGGAGAATTAGCTCCTTGAGAATAGTATCCATATTTTATCAATTTTCTTTCTTATCCACGATGTTTGTATATTCAGTAAGTGTTTAATGAGTTAAGTTAAATCCTTCCATACTCACACAGGAAAGCAACTTTCTTTATCTTCTAAATTCTTCTAAAATAGAAAAGTTTGCCAACAATTGAAAAGCAACACATTATTTTCTATTACCCATCATGTGACTCACTAGCTCTGATACGACCACCCTGGTCAGTATCCTTGTCATCAGGTCTTCCAGCTCTTTCATCTGTCACATCACATTTTGTGATCAGAGAAGGTAAGGAGTTGGAGAAAAGAGGCAGTTATTCAAAACAATGCTAAAAGGATATATGAATCTCCCTTAAATAGTTTGTGCCTTCTACATCCTTCTCAATTTCACCAAGATGGATTGGCAGTGCTGCCTTTTAATTTAATGGGTATATCTGTTGGAGTATTGTTTGAAGTCTTCTTTAATCCCATTAAGAGAGTTTTTCTTTTTGTAATAACATAAACATGCTCTCTTGGATTAAAAAAAAAACAAAAAACAGGAGAACAAAGAAAGACGATGTGGTCCATCCTACGCATCAACGCTTGCGGTAGTCGTGTCATCTCCCCATAAGTAGCATCCTGATTAGAAATGCCTGATCCACAGAGCTTTCCAAAAATTTTCAGCTTGCTTCCTTCCTTTCTTTGGAATAATAACCCACTTAGAAAGAACACTATGGAAGAAAAAGTCACAGTGATCAGCTGTAAACCTAGCTTTGGGATTTGCATCCCAGTTCCCTTAAGAATTTCTATTCCCAGAAGGAACATAATCCTTAAACCTAAAGGACTCAATTACCATTGTCATGGTCATCCAGATAAGGCATACATCAGAACTGTATACTCCTTCCCAGTATCTTTCTTTTCCTTTCTACTGTTTTAAAATAGTCATTGCTGTTGAGATCTTAGGAAGAGTGTGCAATACTCTTACCTCTTATTTAAACCTAAAATTTTGATTGCCACTTGGTAGATATAGCCCAACCTCATGTTTGATCCCAAATTGTTTTTATCCTCACAGCCCAAATAAATAAATAAAAACCTGCTTGCTTGGTCCTATTGTCCCGTTGGTACTAGAGCTAGCAGGAGGCCATTCTATTTCATCTATGGATGGTCAGAGTTGAGGCTAACAGAAAGGAATAAGGGCTTAAAGAAAATAAATAACAAAGCCACTTGGTTTATGTCAAAACCAACACTAAATACTAAGTGTCTTTGTTTGAGATTAATGGATACAAAAAATGTGCTTTCTTTGAAGCAGCACTCTACAAGAGAATATTAAAATCCACCTCTGTTATCCTTCAGCTAAAAGGCATAGAGTTGAGCACTTTGTGTAATTTTAACCTTGTTATAACAGATGCTACATGAACTCAGGTGAAACTCTGCCTGCCTTGAGAGCTGAATGAAATGCATTCTGCCATCCATTGCTTCTGCAGCAGGGTATTAGAAAGAGTGACAGAAGGAAGAGGCGGGGAAGAGGCAAGAGTTCAGCAGTGAAGGGGAATCAGACACAATGGGAGGGAGGAAGCAATAAATGCCTCTAACATCTTTGAAAGAACAGAAAATGAAGGCACATGGAGAGGCTTGAAGTTGTAATACTCTGGGAATTGATTTATAAGAAATACAATTTAGACTAGGTGACTTGCAGTACAATGTATGCCCTTTATTTCCTTTCAAACTTGGCAAAATCTTTGACTAATTTTCCCATGAACATGAATTACTGCTACAGTGCTTAGTTTAACTACACACATTTCTGAAAGCAGTAATAGAATATTCCAATATACCCTAAACATGTTTTAAGTACATGGTTTGCTTACATTCAAGTCATTCTTAAGGGGCCTATATAAACACCATCAGAATGCCAACTTATGACGTATTGATGTATTTCCAAGGCTCAAAAACAGAATGCTGTTAATGCATATATAAACAGAAAAAGCCATGCATTGTGTGTTCAAGAAGGAGCCCTGGTGGCGAAATGGTTAAGTGCTCAGCTGCTAACTGAAAGGTTAGTGGTTCCAACCTACCATCCACTCTGGCAGTCTGCTTCTGTAAATACTACAGCCTTGAAAACTCTATGGGGCAGTTCTACTCTGTCCTATAGGGTTGCTATGAGTTGGAATCATTCAATGGCAATGGCTTTAGTTTTAATGGGTGTGTTCCAGAGACTTCTGTTTCTAGAGCTCATTGATGTATGAGGGCTTCCACCTTTAGAAAAGAAAATGTGTAGATTTTAACTAGCTCTATGTTACATCTGTGTTTTATTAAATAAAAATATGTTTCTCCACTAGAATAAAATAATGGTAATCAAACCTTTAAAGAGCCCTGGTGATGCAAAGGTGAAGCGCTCTGCTACTAACCCGAAGGTTGGTGGTTCTAACCCACCCAGTGGCTCCACAGGAGAAAGACCTGGTGATCTGTTTCTGTAAAGATTACAGCCTAGAAAACCCTGTGGGACAGTTCTACTCGGTCACACGGGGTCACTACAGGGCAAACAACAACAATGATCAAACCTTTAAAACAGCACTTGGAAAAGACGCAGAATCTTCTTATGTTCTCTCCTAAGTGTTTTTTGCTTGTTTGTTTTTAATTTTATAAGAATTCAACCTTTAGCCAGGATTCTCAGAACCTTACAACCCAAATGAGAAAGTCAGTGAGTCCATATGCAGAGAGAGTTCTGGCTTAGCTCCCAGTGAGATACTGAAGTTAAGACCAAATCCTCAAGGAGTTTGCAAACTGATTATAGATTTCCAATCTGGTTATTCCTAGGCAGGACTTCCTTAATTCATTCTCAAAAGGAGGTATTGGTCTGCACCTCATCATACAGAAGATGGTGGTCAGTTCTCATCTCCTTTGCCACTGAAGTGTATTAAAGTGCTGATCCTTGAGCTCCAGGATAATGCTTTCTCTCACTTTGCTCCATTGCCAAGATAGCTATCAAGATCTATCCCACCACTCTTCATTTTCTTTTAATTTTTAAAAACTAGGGTCAGTTTCTTTACTCCTTTAGTAACACATTCGGATATACTACCCAAAGCCAGCTGGGTTAAACTGTTAGATTTCTTATCTAGCTAATGTTCCCTCAGAATCAGGCAAATTAAGCAGATCAAATTACTGAAATTATTTTAAAAGATAAACAGTCATAGAGTGGAAATAAACTACAGAAACTAGAGAACTTGAATAACTATATCTCCCAGGAAATATTTATAACAGATGGTACTCAGTCTTGTTATAAATGAATCTCAAAGATATTCAGAGCAGCTGTACAAATTCTTACTACAATAACAAATGTCAGCAACCTCTGCAGTTGAACACAAAGTACTCTACCACTCTTTGTACCTTCTTAAATTAAGCCTGTTTCTGCTTACACTGAAAATCTGTCTGTGGTAAAGCACTGCTTAGAATATGCAAACACATTAATCTAGCAGCCACAAGTGAAGCTTGCTTCGAAAAACTTCATAATACTTTCCTTGTGAATTATTCTCTTTATGCTTTTCAAATAATATTGCCAAGTTCTCATAATGTATTTTATTCATTCCCCAAACAAGCTAAGACTTTAGTAGTTGCTGGAACAGATGCATTGTCTAAATACGCCTCTGCACTCTCCTATAATAACTCTGGAAGCAGTACATATGAATGCGATCACTACTGTCATATGACTGGGATCAAACTCCAACCCCTTCAACTCACTGGCCATGTAAATGGGGACGTGGTTATTCAAATCCTCTAAGGCTTAACTCCTTCAACTGTTAAATGGATCCCCATTTATTTGCCATGTGAACTATTTGTGTGGATTACTTTTTTTGCTTAGAACATTCCTGACTCATTATTATTATTAAGAAAGTATGTATCAGTATATAATTTTAATGCAGATTATACTAATCCAGGCCATACATTCAATATTTAAACACCAGAATTGTGATATAATGAAGTCAACTTTGAACCAAAATTAGCTAAAAAATTAACCCTATAATTATCTTATAGATTTTATTTTTATGTCATTGGATCAATGCAATGACATATTCCTGTATTAAATGTATATATTTAGTTATACAGTTAATAGTAAAGTGCTTAAGAGCTTTCACCCAGACTGAGGTTTGAACCTCAGGTGCACCATTTAAAAGCTGGCTGTTCTTGGACAACTTGTATAATCTCCCAGTACCTCAATTTCCTCATGTGTCAAATATAAAAGTACTTACCTTGTAGCTTTGTGGTTTATGTGAGAGAATGCACAAAAGAAACTTGGTACACTTCCTGGTACATAGTAGGCATTCAGTACATTTTAGACATCTGTATATGATTAATATATTAAACTCCAAATCTGACCATAATCTCTGAAAATGCACGTCATCTGTCTTTGCACTCACTGCAGTTGACACAGTGTCATGCATATATTAGGCATTCAGTATGTATTTGTTAATTACCTTTTTCCTCCCTGTCAATATTACTGTAAAATTCTGCCACTCCAATTCACATAGCATAGTGTTGAAGAGCAAGTAAGTGCTTGTTTTTGTTTTACTGAATTTATATAGTGTTAATTTGATACTTCTTTGCCTTCCATATGCTTACCCTCTGCCCTCTAGTTCTTCAGGACTCTGTGACCCTGCTGTCTATAGACACCCTGCACACCACCCCTGGCCTTAGCCACACACAACATAAAAAAAAGTTCAAATATGCCTGGGCCGCTCTATGAAAGTTCCCATTCTATCTCAGCTCTGACTTAAGATAACTCAGTGGAAAAATGTGAGATGATAAACTTATTTATACTAAAGTGATAATAAGTTTGCTTTATATACTCTTCCAACAGAATCGTCTGAAAAGACAAGTCTTTTATCTAGAACAGCAACAAAAATTTAATTGTAGAACTTTCAGCAATGAGACCTTTAACAGATTGTTGATTCATTTCCACAAATACTTATAATTGGCTTGGGGATATAGGAAAGGCAACTATTGTATCTTTTTTTTAATTTCTATTAATTCTACCCTAACTGCTAGGATTTTGCATTTTTAATATCATTAACTGGGAGATTTCAGACTATTATAAGATATTTTTCTATTTCTAATTTCCTATCCTGTTTGTAAATTGCTTGAAGTAAATTGGTAGCACACACTATATCTCTCCATGCATCGAACATTTTTTAATATGTTCAGAATAAAAGCAAAGACATTAGTTACTAATACCACATAAAATATAATCTGCTGCTAGTATTGATCTTAGGTAAATGAGTTGGCTTCAGGAAAGTTTATCCAATTTTCTTTCCCTTTCATTTAAAGGTCTTTTTTTGGTTGTTATAGTATGTGTTGAATTAGAAAATTGGAAGACTTTTCTTACAGTTTGTTGTTGATGGTGTTTTGTGTCTTTGATTTGCTTGTTTGTTTTTAAAGTAAGCTCGAGATATAAAACTGAATAATACTTAAAATTCAAGTTCAAATCCACCCAGATCCAGGTTCTAATCTTACGCCCATTTTCTCAGCCTCTCTAAGCCTCAGTCTTCTACCCTGTGAAACTGGAATGAAGTTGGTAATCACTTCTTAAGGTTGCCATAGAATTAATGAGATAATGCTGTTATACAGTTCGACAGCCTGAAACTTGCTGGTGTCAATAAGTTTTAGGGTTATTCTCCTTAATACCTAAACCACTTGCTGACAGTCAAGTTGATCATAATTTCCTTTCAGGAAAAAAAAAAAAATTATGGACTTTTTTCTAAATTTAGTTCTCAGACCCAATATAATACAGCTGAGGGGCAAAGGTGGTAGCTGACTAGGGGTAGAGGTAGAAACCATTAATGTTGTAACTTTGAGAAAGTACGAAACATGATAGGCTATGAAGTTACCCACAGTGATTGTGAAATATAAGTAAAAATTCTATTTATTATATAATACAATAAAATTCAACATTGCTTTTGTCAAGGAAAAAATTGAAACTAAAAACTATGAGTGTCTTCTCACAAAGAGAACTGAGAACTTCTGTTACATCTTATAGTGTCTTACCCCTCAACATGGCTATTTAACTCTGGGGAATTGTGCAAATTGACGTGCCATCACCTTAGGATGAATTCTTTTATCCCATGTACTGCACAAACCTCACCTCTGTGTGGCGAGGATAAAGGAAGGAAGAAGACAAGTTCTTGAACATGCAAGAATGTCTAATAAAAGAAGCAGAGTTTTGGGAACTAGAGAGTAGGATGATGTCGCTAAACAACGGAAGGGCAGAGGAGAACAGGGTTGGAAGAGCACAAGCAACAATCCAAAATGGTGGCTAAGCCTATAGGCTCTGGGACAACATGGCTGGGATATGAATACTGACTCTACCACAAGAAGTATGGGTTGAGGTAAGGTATTTAACTTACCTGTGCCCTAGCATCTTCAACTGAAAAATAGAGGTAGCAATCATATCTACAACGTGGAATTGTGATAATTCTATGCGTGACAAACATGCAGTGCCAGATTAAGGCATGTGAAGGCCCTGAACACTGATAATCTTTGCTGCCCCCTCCTCTGCTTACTCATACATTCGAATGGGATATGAGTTAAATATATATATGTATATATATATGTGTGTGTGTGTCTTAGCTATCTATGATATAACTTCTGTTTTAAATACAACTATAATATTAGTGATTGAATGCGAAAGTGGCGTATGCCATTTTAGCGAAATGAGAGGAACTGGATTACAAAATTTTATGTGGTTGAGGGGTACTGAGATTTTTACTATATACCATATTTTCTACAAAAATAATATTCCACATATTCTATAAGAAAGAAAATGAGTCAGTGAACTTAGTTGTTTCAACAATCAATGTAAAATTCTGTTGATCTCCCACAACAAATAATTGGCTTTCACCAATTTTCTTTAGATGGTACGTAGTTCAATTTTGATGCTTGTTTCATAATAAATGCTATCATTATAAATGAACAAATGAAAACGTGTCATAAATGAAGATTTAATGATCAGAAGACAAACATTACAACAAATTACTATACTTTATTTTTAGATATATCTTTCATCTCTAACATGTAATTAAAAGCATGTCTATTCTTTGCTTTTACAAATTCTTCAGTAATTTTTTCACAATTCAGCTGCTGAATAATATCTACTTCCATACATAATAAGAATAATGAATTGAGCCTTTCTTGAATCGTTGTACACGGAAGATTTTTGTCTCTTTAGGAACAAAAATGAGTGTTCTCTTGTGCAGTTTGTGATCATTAAAGTTAGGAATATGTGTAAAGCAATTTCAACATTGGGCAAAAACACGTTTTATTTTGTCTTCTATTCTGGAATCATACATACCTACATGAGTAAAATTTGTCTTTCCTGAATCTGTAAACTTAATTCTCGTGTTAGAATGAAATTGTCGCACTTCTTCATAAAGGTTTGTATTTAAGTCATCAGGAAAAGCCCGCACTAATTTCTTGAATGCCTTCACGCATTCTTCATCAGGTATATCCACATAATTTGAGAAGGAAAATCTATTTGAAAGAACTTCATGCACTTTCGCCCTTCTCTTCATGGAAGATTCAAGTGTGTCAATAATGGTGTAATATGCGGTTCCGGGAAATTGATCTCTGGCACTCAATACTTCTGGAGCACTTCCTTCATTTACTTGTTTCTTTCTAATGCTTGTGTGATGGTGAACTGCTTGATAATCAGTTTTTGTTTTGTTGTGTTTTAAAAACTTTCAAAATCTTCTCTTAAATTATGTAAAAACTCTTTTAATGACTTGTAGAGATCTGTGCATGCCTTTATATTTACTTCTGAATCTTGAAGAGCTTGACTCATCAGATGAAAATGCCGCAATGTAGTATTCCACATAAGCAACATAAATACATACTGTAGTGTTTGCATTTTGTTGGTGATGTTTTCAGCTTCTTTTTTGGTATCTCCTTTTTGGGTCCAGTCTTCGGCAGTATCTTCTAAGGAATCTAGAATCTGAGTGTACCATTCCAGGATTGCACTCTTTTATACAGCATGCCCTTCCCAATGTGTGTTAGAAAGACATTTTAATACTGAAACATTGCCGAAATATGTTTTAAGAACTTCCCATCAGTGAGTAGAGGTGGCAAAAAATCTGTAGAGTAACTGAGACTAGAAGAAAAAAATTAACTGCTTCTGGACAACTATCTGCTGTGCTAAGTCCTATAAGATTAAGTGAATGCATAGCACATGGTATGAAAATGGAGTATTCATTATGTTCTAAAATTTTCTGTTGCTTGCCTTTGTAACGCCCTGACATGTTGGCAGCATTGTCACAGGACAGGCCTCTGACATGCAGGCACATTCTCACGCACTGAAGCTGGTATCAATTTCATTTAATGCCCTGCCGGTTCCCTTTCACTTCTGTGCTCACTTTTTCTTGGGTCCTCTCTGCTTGGCATCTATGGGTCTTTGCTTTGGACAGCTAGTGCTCCTGTTTTGTTGATGCCCTAAGCACGTGCTTCTTTTGCTTATTGGGTAATCCATCCCTGCATACGTGTAAAGAATAGTGCTTGGCATTTAATTCAATTAAAAATTAGCTACTTTTGTTACCGAGTGTGTCATAATGTTGCCTGAATCTGACCCTACAAAAAGTTCTTCACCACCAGGAACAGGTCTGGGCGTTATCAAGGAGAGCTAAAAAGGAATAAAAATATGTGTAACAGAGGGACAGGTACAGAAAACCATTCGAAAGCTCCACTAAGCTCAGACAGATGGCACATGTTCCCTTTATACGTGTGATTCCCTTCCCCATGGGTCATCACACTTGTCTTCTCTTCAAAGGTCCCAAGGCAGATACTTTTATAATTATGACTATACTCACAGTCATGTTCAACTTATTAGTACATATTTTTAAAGTGAAGTTGAGTGCATTTCACCTAAGAAATAAAAAGGTTTATTACATTGGCATGGCATAGAGCAAAAAACACTGAATTGAAACCAGGCAGATCTTGTTTGCATTCTGCCTCCACTACTTACTAATTTTGTGACCTGGGCAATTTATAACCTTTATGAGTCTTTTTTTCATCTCCAATATATGATAATAATTTCTACTTTGCAGGACTGTTATGAGAGTGAAATATAAATTACTTTCTGGCTTCTAGTATCTGTAAACAGCACTCAAAGAATGATAGTTAACATTATGAATATGATCTTAACAGTGAAACACAGGAAAATAATGTAATACAAATTCTTAGAGTCCATCAAAATAAGTTGTAAAAATGACTTAAAGAAACATTCACCATGATAATGACTAACATTTTGAAAAGCTTTATTCTTCCGGTGAGAACCATAGCCCAACACAGTGTCTCTGCTTCTGTGTTCGTCTTGTCAAGAAGGATAATATCCTTGATGTATTGGCTAACTCTAATGAAATTTTTTTCTTAAGACACAAAATATTTCCCAACACAGCACATAAGGTCTTTGTGCTCATGTCAGCATTGGAGATGAATTTCTGGGAAAGAAGTAGACAACTGCTCGTTCCTACAGATAACAAAACACGGAAGTAAAAATGAAAATGAAAGTCCATGGCAGATATTTTTTAAATGCCTTAACTGCAAAGCGTACCTTGCTGTTAGTATCAGGAAACATCTGACCCATGAATTACAAATTTTTAAAAAGAGTGTGTGAGTGTGCGCGTGTGTGTGTCTTAGTTATCTAGGCTGCTATAACAGAAATACCACAAATGGGTGGTTTTAATGAACAGAAATTTATTTTCTCACAGTTTAGGAGGCTAAAAGTCCCAATTCAGGGTGCCAGCTCTAGGGGAAGCTTTCTCTCTCTGTCGGCTCTGGAGTAAGATCCTTGTCTCTTCTGAGCTTCTGCTCTGGGCAGTCTTCATGTGGCTTGGCATCTTTCTTCCTCCATCTCTGCTGTACTCGCTTCAGTCGTTAAGCATTCTGCTGCTAACCAAAAGGTCAGTAGTTCAAATCCATCAGCCGCTCCTTGGAACAGCAACAGGTTTTTTTTTTTTTTGTATCTCAAAAGAAATTGACTCCAGATACACCCCACACTAATCCTGCCTCATTAACATAACAAAGACAACCCATTCCCAAATAAGATTATAACCACAGGCATGAAGGTTAGGATTTACAACACATAATTTGGGGGACATAATCCAATCCATAACAGTGTGTTACATAAGAAGAGATTCATGCAGTTTAACTGATGTTCCCCCATGTTTGCTCTGTGAGACTCAGTGTCATCCTTGGAGATACAGGCAAGCAAAATATTTCCCCTGCTACACCAAAGACAGGAAAACAAACTGACCATCCCTCACATAAACCGTGAAGGGCTTCCCTCAGTGGGCTTACATCATCAGCAAATCATGTCAAATAAGCCTTCTTGTTATTTTTAACTTAATACTGTTCCTAGCTGTCAATATTCAGTGACTCCCAGGAATCTAGCTTTAGCATAAATTTAATAAACTCTCTTTTATTAAAAGAGTCAAGCTGTTTATCCCCAGCAATTCATTTTTCACATATATGTGGATATAATGGCGTTTTTCTTAGAGCCCCTTAAAAAATAGTCTTACTAAAATCTCATCTTTGCATTTTCTATGCACCAAAAGAACTGATGATCCACCATTAACTTGAACCAAATTTAAAAAGAAAAGCTGAAATTAGAAGTTGGAAAGAATATCTGAAATCAGTCTTAAAATAATGAGAGAAAATGGTTATAATTATTTTTTCAAAAAATGGAGCATCATCATTTCGGTTATGTTTTAAAAATTTCTAGCTGCAAAATATATTCATGCAAAATCTAACTAGAAATACTTTTATCTACTTGTAGCCCCAAGCCAAGTTTCTCTCCAATTACTAGGAGTTTTGCATGATATAGTTTATGCTGATTTTAAGCAGAACCACTAAAATCCCAATCACGTTTGTGGCCATGTCGCCATTATTGTGTTCAGGAATTCCCTGTTTATAACCTGCACAGCTGGTCTATCTTCATGACTCTTTGACGAGAAAGCTGCTCTTTGCAGAGACAGCCCATTCCATTTTTCAGATAGTTCTGAATATTCAAAAGTTCTTGCTGATTTTGAGTAAACTATGCCTTGCTGTAACATTCATAGTGTTTGGTTTTACATTTGAAATTATACGAGATGAAACTTAACTATCCTTCCGCATGACACACTCCCAAAAATTTGATGCAATTTATGTGTCCAAAACATCCTGCCTAACCATTTCACTCCGTTCTTTAGAAAAAAACAACCCCGGTTTTTACAGTCACACTTCATAAAATTGATTTGAATCCCTTCATCATCCTGGTATCTTGTGTTTGGACTATCTCTAGTTTCTTGATGTTAAAATACACATGAAAACCTAGACTTCAGGAATGATCTATTTAGACAGGAGCAGGGCTTTCACTAACCTTGCTCCACATAACTCTAGTTATAAGAGAAAATCAGAAAATCAGCATTATAAGAAAATATAAGAATATATTATAAGAAAATTCCTTATAGCCACATTACTCTGCTAATTTGGTTTTAGGCAGGACTTTGTAAACTTTTACTGTAAAGACCCAGAGATTAAATATTTTAGGCATTGAGGGCCATATAGACTCTGTTGCAACTACTCAACTCTGCAGTGAGAAATCAGCTGCAGACAATACATAAACGTTTTTTCCAATAACACTTTATTTACAATAAAAGGCAATGACCTGAATTTGGCCCACAGGCCACAGTTTGCCAACCCTTGGTTTAAGGCATAGCTAACTGAAAACCGTTTGCTAGAGTGACGTTCTTTTAAAACGTATCTGTTTCATCCTAGAAGTGTAGATTTTTTATACACATGAATAAAATTTAAGGGAATTCTCTAATAAATTTTATTTTCTAAAAATTGATCCACAACCTTAATCCGCTGACATCTATTTAGATTTTTATTTTATTGTTCAATCTATTAGTTATACTTTACGTTTTATATCATTGCTGGCATGTGTATGGCAGACAAACATGTCTAAGTTACTGATGAAAATGTTACCAGACATGAACAAAGAATGAGTTTTTCATTTTAAAACTATTTTAATCATTATTAATTTATGAGTATAGACTTAATCATTTAATAATTTACCAAATCATTGCATTACTTAATCCACGTTGCTTCTTCTTATACAAAAGAATATTATTAGGTACAATGGCAGATACCAAACTGTAACATTAGTGAACATTTAATGTATTTTAGGAGGATCCTGATCTCAGTCTGTCTTAAAGAACTTAAACTGATCCCTAGTGTTATTGTTTCTTCATCTAACACCATAATTTTAATAACTCATTAAAAATTATCTCTAATAATTAACACTCGGTTTACAGAGCTCTTTTTAGATGATTTTCTAAAATTATCTTAAAAATCTGGCCAGGGTCACTGTGAACTTCACATACCTGTGGCTTATGAAAACCAACTTTTTCCCACTCTGAAAAGGACAAAATTTTTCATTTCTAGTTGTATATTAGAATGTTTTCATCTGAGAGTAACAGAACACCTGACTGAAGGTAGCTTAATTAATAATAGAGTTCTCATTTCAGTTAACAAGAAGACTACAGACAAGGCAATTATATAGGATTCAGGGGCTGTCTTTCTCTCACTTCAGCTGTTATCTTTATATGAATAATTATTTACATATATACACACAATCACAATGTGGCTGCAGCAATCCCAGGGTGTACATGCTGACAAAATGTCCTCTAATTAAAAAAAAACAGAAGAAGAAAAGCAAGCACGAAGAATAAAAAATATTTCATCCTATGTTGTCTCTTTAAATAAATGAGGAAATCTTTTCTGACAGGTCTCATGGTAGGCCTCACCTTACAACTTATTTGACAATTTGGAATGATTATAACAAAACAAATCGTGTTCAAGGGAAAATGGAATATCATGATTTTTTTATACTAGAACTTGGCAAACTACCACCCCAGGCCAAATCTGACCCACCACCTGTTTTAGTATGACTGGTGTCCTAGCTTCCTAACGCTGCTGTAACAGAAATACCACAAATGGGTGGCTTTAAAGAACAGAAATTTATTTTTTCAGAGTTCTGGAAGCTAAAGTCCAAATTCGCGTCTCAGCCATATCTATTTCTTCCTTGTTGGTAACCCCAGGCATTCCGTGGTTCTTGGTAATCCTTATATGGCATCTGTTTTCCCCAGTATGTGGCCAAATCTGTGTCCGATTTTCTCTTTTTGTAATTCAGAAGTTTAGGACACACACTACACTACACTGTTATGGCCTCATCATCATAACAAAGAAAACCATGTTCCTAAACAGAATTACATCATTAGGTATAGGGGTTAGGATTCCAAAATGTATTTTTGGGGGATACAGTTCAATCTATAACAGCTAGAAAGTTAAGAATATTTTTTACACTTTTGAATTGTTGAAAAATATCAAAAGAATAATAATTTTTCATGCCATGTGAAAGTTATATACAATTTAAATGTCAATATCCATAAATAGAGTTTTATTAGAACACAGAAACACTAATTAATTTGCATATTATCTATGGCTGCTTTCCGCCATCTGTCTGTCAGTTTGTCATACTATGGTGACTTGAGTGTTGCTATGATATTAGAAGCTATGCTGTTGGTATTTCAAATACCAGCAGGGTTGCCCATGGTGGACTAAGAAGAAAGGCATGGTGAATTACTTCTGAAAAATAACCAGTGAAAACTTTCTGGATCACAACAGAATACTGTTCAATACAGTGCTAGAAGATGAGCCCCCTAGGCTGAAAAGATCATGAAGATGGACCAGGCAATGTTTTGTTCTATTATACATAGTTTGCCATGAAATGGAGCCAACAAGATAACAACTAACAACAACAGCATGAATGCTTTTATGTGACAGTGGCAGGGTTGAGCAACTGAGACAGAAACTGGCCCACGAAGACCAAAATATTTATGACCTGGCCCTTTACAGTAAAAATTTTTTAACCTTTGATTTAGACTAATTAACAATCTTATGGGAGAACATTATTGATCTTCATTTACAGTCTACCCAGCAGTATTTTTGCTGACCAGGATCAATTAAGAATATCTATGACCTTTCTTAAAATTACCTCATCTATTTGGGAGCTTGATTCTCTCATAGCTGTATTTTATCTCTACTAATCTTTAAAGCTCATGTTATCTTAGTCCTCCTGTCCATCCCTTAGGCAGTCCCTTGCAGGATAGGATGGAGAACGGCCTTGCCAATCACTTTTGGAGCCCTGATGATGCAGAGGTTAAGAACTCAGCTGCCAACCAGAAGATTGGCAGTTTGCATCCACCAGCCACTCGTTGGAAACACCATGGGGCAGTTCTACTCTGTTCTATGGGGTCACTATGAGTCAGAGTTGACTCAATGGCACCCAACAATAACACTTTAAACTTGAGATCTTTCTCTTTAGTAATGAAGAGAGTAGCAAAATAAGAATTGAATGGTTCCATTTTCATTTTGTTATCTGTAAGAGTCTATACCAACCAGTGGAGCCCTGGTGGTGCCGCGGTTAAGCATTCGGCTGCTAACCAAGAAAAGATCAGAAGTTTGAATCCACTAGCCACACCTTGGAAACCCTATGGATCAGTTCTACTCCGTCCTATGGGGTCGCTATGAGTTGGAATTGACTCGACCGGTAATTTTTTTTTTTAATACCACTCAGTAGTGTGTTATTAAATATTTAACAATCCATGCTCTAAGAAAAAATGGCATATTTTTAGCTTGCTGATTGTAGTGGTTAGGGATCTATGGCCCTTCCTCTTAAATCTGGGCCAGTTTGTGATTGCTGCGTAGAATATGGCAAAAGGGATGGTGAGGCTTAGGTGAACAAAGCAAAGAGGCTGGAGTTACCAAAACCTATAAGCTCAGAGGAATAACCTTGCTGATCTAAGTCTCAGACGTCTCAGGAAGGAATACATTCCAGGCTGCTGTTGCTACCTCTGAGGAGGTGCTAAAACGCTGGTCCTGGGAGTGCTAAAAACAGCAGTAGGCTTGAATCAACTACTGCTCCTAGGGCAAAGCTTTGCTTGTGAGGAAAATCAGCAGGAACAGCAAGCAAACAGAAAGAGACAGTCCCTACTTCTCTTAGTTTCAATATTTCACTAGTGGCTGCCAGTAACAGAACTTAAGAGGACTCCCACTGACAAAGAGGTCTATGATATAAAGCTTTCTGGGCCTAATCACAGGATCACAGTGAATTTGTTGTAGAAAGACATGGCTAAATAATGGCCCACTGTCTTTCAATGATCTTACCTAATTCTTGATCGTCTTTGATTCCTTGTAACATGGATATCAATTATTATAGAATACCCAGTATGCTTTTCCTTTTCTTCTGAAATAACATCCTGATTTTCCTTTGGGGAGCTGCTTCTTTCCCCTACTTCTAGTTCACATTATTTGAGAGAGGCTAACTGAGTAGAATCCACAATCAATGCCCACGGAAGCAGCAGTCAAGAAATCAATGTATTGCATTTGTCAAATCTGCTGCAAAAAACCTCTTTCAAGTGTTAAAAAGCAAAGATGTCACTTTGAGGACTAAGGTGTGCCTGACCCAAGCCATGGTATTTTCAATTGCCTCATATACATGCAAAAGCTGGACAATGAATAATAAAGACCAAAGAAAAACTGAAGCCTTTGAGTTATGGTTTTGGTGAAGAATACTGACTATACAATGGACTGCCAAAAGAACGAACAAATCTGTCTTAGAAGAAGTACAGCCAGAATGATCCTAAGAAGCAAGGATTGTGGGACTTCGTCTCACATATTTGGACACATTATCAGGAGGGACACGTCCCTGGAGAAGGACATCATACTTGGCAAAGTAGAGGGTCAGTGAAAAAGAGGAAGACCCTCAATGAGATGGATTGACACAGTGGCTGCAACAATGGGCTGAAGTATAACAATTGTGAGGATGGTGCAGGACGGAGCAGTGCTTCCTTGTGCTGTACATAGAATCCCTATGAGTTGGAAGTGACTCAATGGCACTTAACAACAACAACAACAGTTGAATTATCACCTTCAGTGGTGAGAATATGTCTCAGGCCTGTCCAAAGAAGGCATTGCATTATCCCTTTAGCCATAGCGGTTGATTTGCTAATGACCACAGGACCTAAGCAAGTACAATGAGAAACACCCTATTCCATTAGGCAAGGTGGTCGATCTGGTAATAAGCACATGGCCTAAGCTAATCTAATTAGAAACTTACCTAGAGATTTTGTTAAAATTATAGAGAAGTAGCAAAGCTAGTGTAAGCTCACTGCCACTGGTGGCCATCTTGCCACCATTTGGGAAAAGACTATAAGTACTATACATAATATAAAGAAAAGCAGAACCAAGTTATATTGAGAAACTCCTTTTAACCTATAGTCAGTTGAGCCTGAAATTGTCTTTAATCAGAACACTTAATACTACTACTACTAGTAATAATAACACTCATACCGCAATTGCTGTATACTAGGGACTTCATATAGACTAATTCATGTAATTCTCAGAAGGGCCCTGTGAGGTAGATACAATTATTATCCAAATTTATACAGAAATAAATTGAGGCAAAGAGAAGTTACATCATTTGCCCAAGGGCATAACTAGTAAATAGGCTGCCTGAAGAATATTTGCTGTTTTACTTCTCTATACAATGCCATGCCCTCCAGATATGAAAATACTTTCCATTTAACTTATGACAGTTTGAGCTTTTGTTTTATTTTATTTTTTAATGGCCTACAGATAAAATGCTCTTCTTCATAATATCTTCTCAGCAAAAGTAGTCTTTCTGTTCTCTGAAAGCCAAATTTTACATGCATTGAATTATTTTAAATTATTCATTATTTGATTTCTTGAAATGTATTGATATGTGTTTAAATATTTTGCCTACTATTGGAATTTGCAGAAATTTGAAGACAGAGTGTTACATGTGCTATCACTCACATCACATTGTGTCAGGAATTAGTAATCAATCATGTACTCAGGATTATAATCAAATATTAGGAAAATCTCATAGTTTAAATACTATGCGATATAAAAATTATATCAGTTTAGCTCCAAGTGCTTACTTCTGAAGCAAAAACATTTTTTTTTGAAAAGTTCAAGGGGAATTTGGTAAATCATAATATTTCATTTTCATCAGTTGAGAAAATGGTAACTTATGCTTTGCTATTCTAACACATCACTTGTTTTCTCACACCAAGATAAGAAAGGTTGTAGCATGTGGTCATTTTGTTTTTGAGCATAATGGTTAATGGCTTTTTCTGCTCTCAGAGTTTTTTAAGCCATTAATTTTATCTCAGCCCTTTTTGTATTCCACACCTTCCTGCATACTAATTAAGCGCATAAATTTCTCTTACAACCACATCCCCTTACTAAGCCAAATCAATCCATTCCTCCCCTATCACACTTATTCAGGCTCAGAGTCCTCTTCCATTACTTCACTGGCAGGTTGAAAAAATGCAATACTTTACCTCTATTACTTATTTATGGTGGTAAAGTAATGATACAAAGGATTTAGAGCCTCATTTTAGCCATTATTTAATCATGGACATGTAGGCTCCAAAAGAGGTCAGAAGTCTTTACTGTCTAGCTTTTGTAGCATCCGTGGATTCCATTAACAGAACGAATTCACTCTGTACTCAGGTAAGACATGTCAAAAACAAACTTAGTTTCTTTCTATTGTTACATTGCATGTCAACTATAAAAGTTGATTATGATTAGGTCCATACTTTCATATCAAAGCTGCCTCTATAAAGAGATGCAATTTGGTCCAAGGCATGAGACAAGAAGCTATTAGGATGAGGCCACTTCGTACTATTCTCAAAACTTTCTATACCCAGTGCAATATTCCATTACATAAGTCATATACTTTATCTAACCTCTGTTGTCGAGATTTTATAGAGCAAAGGCTAGAGACTGTCCTCTTCCCATTTTCTTCCAGGGGACCTTGGATTCCTCAGTCAAAAAATACTCTAAAGTTCCTGATACAGATGGAAGATTGAATAATTATGCCTATGTCCTCTCCACAAAGAGTCCACTAAAATGAGAATAAAGATATAAAAATGGTATAAAGCTTTATATAAGAAGAGAATGAAAAGGAAACATCAATAGAGAGAGATTTCAAAATATTTCTGGTGGATAGAAAGAAAAATAATGGTAACCAATAAAGCAGGCCAGAAAACTGCTTAGCCTAGAGTATATGAGGAAGATGATATAATCAAGAAGGAGCATGTCAGCATGGCAGAAACCCAAAAATTCTTCTCACTAAGAATATCCAGACACAAATGAGAGTAGGAAGGAAACTTGGGACTGAAAATATGGGGATTAATTTAATGATTATATATGGAAGATATAGAAAAGTATATATACTTATTTTACCACTAGAATTTCTGCATTCTTGGATGGGGAAATACTGCTGGGCAAGAGAATATGTATATATATTATGTAAGATAATACATACATATTCTTATAGGAGTATATATATATATATATTAGAAGACTTTATAATGTATGTGTATACATACATACACTGCAAAGGCTTCTATTTTGTAGTTTTTGGTATATGATCCTCCAACATTAATGAAACTCACTTAGTGAAATGCCCCACAATGAACACAGAATTGCCAAGCAACTTTTTCTCTACCTGAAAGAAATAACAATGGCAGAAAGAAACCCTAAATTTCATATACAGAGACATCTAAGGATATATTCAACTCATAAAGCAAGAATCAGATGTTATGAACAAAAATAACAGAAAACATAGATGAAATCTTCCTGGAAATTAAAAAAAATGCTGAAAAATATTTCATCAGATTGTATGGAAAATAATGTTGATGATCAGCTGAAAATCATCAAAGAAAAACATTTGAGCAAAAGATCAATCCGGAGGGTCCAAAAAACACTAATAATTATGCCATAAGGAAAGAACAGACAAAATGGAAAATCAAATGAAAACAATGATACATGAGAATTACCAAAACCAAAGAACATCAGTCTTCAGAATGAATGTATCCATCAAATGCCCAGGACAAAAAACTCACTCCTAATGAAAGATTCTTGAAATTACAGAAAAATAAGCATAAAGAGAAGTCCGCGTATGCTTCCAGAGAGAAAAACAGAGTCTTTCACCTTGAGTAATGGATGACTAAATTTATATGAACCAAAGTTCTTATAAAAGTAGTCTGGAGATATATATATATATATATATCTCCTAAATGATTAGTAAGACGTTAATCAAACTTTAACAGAAAGCCAAACAAATCAGTTAAAAAATGGCAGACAACCCACAAAAATTGGTAAGACTTCAATGTTGTCATTAGGTTCTGTCTAGTGTGTTCCGAATCATAACGACCTTATGTACAACAGAATGAAACACTGCCGGGTCCTGCGTGATCCTCACAATCATTGTTATGCTTGAGCATTTCAAAAAAGAGGAAATCTAGATAGCTGTGAATATATGAAAAGGTGTTCCATTGTATTAATTATCAGGAAATTCAATATTATTGATCTAGTGATTTTAAAATATCCTTGCAAATTATTTGATATTCCTCCCATCAATAGTTGTTGATGTATATCCCTTCCATTTGAAACTGGGCCAGTGTGTGACTGTTGCTATAAAGTATGGCAAAAGGGATGCTGTGTCTTTCAAGATTAGGTAATAAAATGCCAGGAAACTTTTACTTTGTTTACTGAAACACTAGCTTTCAGAGCCTTTAGCCTCCAAGTAAGAAGTCAGACTACCTGAGATCACCATGTCATGAAGAATCCCAAGCCACATATATGAGAACCCAAGTATAGATGCTTTAGTTGAGTCTCAACTGAGCCCAGCATTTGAGTGGTCCCAGCGCAGATGCCTTATATGTGAGTAAAAAAGTCCCCATATGACTCCAGCCCCAGCTATTCAACGCACCATGGGCTGGTCTAGTCTTCTCAGATGAGTCCTCAGACATGATGGAGCGGAGACAAGATATCCCAACTGCACTGTGTCTAAATTCCTGACCCACAAAATCTTTGAGCATAATGATAAAATACTTACTGATTTATAACACTAAACTCTTATGTGGTTTGCTTTGCACTAATAGATAAATAGACGAGAAGTTGGTACTTGGAAGTAGCTTGCTACTAAAACAAAACCTATACCAAAACTCTGTATTGGTAGAAGCATAATGGACATTAAGGACGCAGTTGGTAAGAGTTGAAAGCGTGGGAAATTCTGTTGAATTCAGGGGAAAGGGTGACGCTTGTTTAGTAATGGAGGGCACTGCTGCTTGTGGTGCTATGGAAAATAAGAAATGTAGCTAATGAAGCTGCTGATTTTGCTAAAGACATTTTCGAGCAGAATGTTGTTGTGTTCTATATCCAATATAAATGTTTTATTATTTTAATATGTATGTATATCCCATTTATGTTAGCTAATATAGACATGAGGAGCCCTGGTGGCCCTGTGGTTAGATGTTTAGCTACTAACCAAAAGATCGATTTTATCTTAGTTCCACCTTAATATTTTATGTTATAAAGTATTTTGTTTTAATTGTTACTACATATTATGAATTCCAAGCTTTGTTCTTTTTCTCATAATTATGTAAGATTTGCATTTTTGTTTAGTGATCAGCTTAGGACCATAATTTGAAACTTTGAGACTCTTCATGTTGTTATTAGGTGACATCGAGTCTGCTCCAACTCATAGTGACCCTATGTATACCAGAAGGAAACAGAGCCTGGTCCCACACTGTCCTCACAATAGCAGGTATGTCTGAGCCCATCATTGTAGCCACTGAGTCATTCCATCTCATTGAGGATCTTCCTTTTCTCCACTGATCCTCTGCTTTAACAAGAATGATGTCCTTTTGGAGACTCCGGCAAGATGGCAGTCTAGGCAGAAGCACCACGCCGTTCCTCCACAACAAAGATCCGAAAAACTAAGCCAAACAGAGAATCAACAATCTTGAAACCCTAGAACATCAAATGAAGAGATAAAGAACTCAGCCGAACACCAAACGGAGTAAGAATACTGAAAGAGAACAGAGA
>NW_004443943.1:8189182-8197488 GCF_000243295.1 Trichechus manatus latirostris | reverse complement strand
TTAACCAATGTCATAAAACAGCATGTGTGTTACTGTTACATGAGAAACTATCTGTTCTGTAAGCCTTCACCTGAAGTACAATAAAATATTAAAAAAAAAAAAGAATGATGTCCTTTTCCAGGGATTGGTTCCCTCCTGATAACACGTCCAAAGTAAGTGAGATGAAATCTTGCCATCCTTGCTGCTAAAAAGAGCATGCTGGCTGTACTTCCTCTAAGACGGATTTGTTTGTCCTTTTGGCAGTCCATGGTATATTCAGTGTTCTTCACCAACACCATAATTTAAGTGCATTAATTATTTTTGGTATTCCTTTTTCAATGTGCAGCTTTCTCATGCATATAAAGGCGATTGAAAATACCATGGCTTAAGTCAGTCGCACCTTGCTTTTTAAAATTTTTGAAGAGGTCTTTTGCGGCAGATTAGAACTCAATGTTTTAGAGAGTAGCTCTCTATATGTATTCCTCTATTGTTTGATTTATCCTTTATGAATGAAATCTTTCATTTTTTAATCATTAAAGATGAGAAAATCAGTTTTGCTACACAACCTTCCAACTTTCACCTTCGCCTTCACAACATAGTCAATATCTTTTCTATATTGAAAGAGTTTATATTTTCACCATAAGCCTCACATTTGTTTTAGTCTTAATTATACCATCAGACATATTCACTGCTCACTTCCAATCCTTCATCTGCAGTCTTTCTAGTTATTTTTTAGTTAAGTGAATCTTCTGCAGTAGATTCTTCAAGAAGGACAGGTGGTAATAGTATTCTCTGGGTTACTGTACGTTTTAAAATGTTACTGAATTTATATTTGAAAATATTTGAGTGCGTGTAAATTTTTTTATCACAATTTCATTCCTTGAGTATTTTATAGGCATTATGCAATGGTTTTCTGATGTTGAATCTTGCTGTGGATGAGTCTGTGACCCTATATAAGTACCTTGGTGTTTCTACATGTGCAGAATGAAGTCTTTTATAGCTTTATGTAGCTTATGTCCTTCTGCTGCAATTATTCCTGAGGTATGATTTGCTTTTTCAACCTGTACATTCAAATGTTCTTTTATTTCAGAAATATATTTCTTTAGGGATATCTTTATTTTATGTTATTTTAGTTTTCCTTGATTATTTTAAGGAAACTGCTTTTTAAAATTGATTTTTACTTGTCTCTTTCATGCCTGTCATTGTCTCAATAGTAACTGTACTCTTTATTAAATGCCATTATTTTGTTCAATTTTTCTCATTTATGTCATCTTGAAGGTTCCCCCCCCACCAGTGGTGCTTTTCTCCTTTCTGGTCTTTCCAATTATGTCTTAATTTTTGTGAATTATTTAGCCTACTTTTTTCCCACATGTCATTTATTTTACTTTCTTCTATTTTCTCCTTATCTCTTCTCAGAGCCTCTATATAGCTGATATGTACTTCTTCTTAATGAAGTTAATCATTTTTCTTTTGAAGTGAGAAAAATTTAATTAAAAATTATTTTCGCTAAAGTAATATGGTATCATAAGTGTTCTTTATGTGATAAATGTTTTTCTCCAATAATCTGTCATCCTTCAGTATTTATATATATAGATTCTGTGCTGATCCATTTCTGATTTTTCAGATCAAAAAGGGTTGAGTTGCCTTTTTTAGACTAGTTATTTGGAAGAGGTCCATGTCGGAAATAATTTGGGGTTAATTTCCAGATTAATGTGAATTTTCTCTAGGTCCCAAGATTTTATATATAATTTTCTTTTTTAATTCTCCCAGCCAATGAAGATAGCTTTTTGTTGCCCTCAATAAAAATGCTATCTTCTTTCTTACTGCTATAAAGACGGAGCATTTCTTTCTAAATGATTTGTTTGTATGAGTCCTTGTTTTGTCCTTTCTCTCTGAATATCAGTTAGATCCTGCCATAATTTTTGGTACCCGATTCCAACCGATAAAAATAAAATATTTAGATTTGACATCTTATGGTATGCTTATCACTATAAGATATATGTATGTGGGCTCTTTCTGAGATTTGCAAATCTGATATTCTCTCTCCACTTCATCTCCCACATGTCCATGCTTTGTCACTACACTGTTAGCAGTGCTTCATTTTCAATTAAGACAGAGTTTATGTTTGCTTCTTGTCATCTTTGTTTCTTTTAGGAAGAATGTGAGGAAATGCCTATTTCACATTTTCATGGTAAAACTTGAAGTCTATTCAAAACTATTCAAATGAGTCGTGCATTTTTATTGCAAAAAAAAGTCTAAAACCATAACTTTAATGAAATTAAAAAAGTCTTGAATTGCTCCCTTTTAATCCTTTTGTTTAATCATCTTTTATAATCATCTTTTACCATTGCTACAATAACCAACTTTTTACATGACTGTCAAAATGTTTGAGTCATTTTCAACCAAGAAAAATGTTTTTAATACTTTATTATTTGAGTGTCCCCTTAGGGATTTGTTTTAGAGGATCAATGCGTGATGCATATAATTCAGGCTTTAGGTGGCAAAGAGTGTCTTTCATTCGCTTATAAGAACAGGATACAAGATGTATATACAATTCTCAATTAATTTTCCCCTAATCATGGTGGGTTCTTCTCCAAGTCACTTGATACTTAGTCTGAGCATGCATTTTTGTTGGTCTGACCTTTCGGTGTTAAGGCCAATTTTATTCTTTCACATCAACATTGCTGCTTGAGGGTGAACTTGTTTAAGTTGCATGAAAAATTGCTAAACAGATGCTATTTAGTTATCCATCATCATCATTTTATATAATGTGTAAATTTCATTGACTCAGCATACTTTCAAGATTGTACCTATTTTTTAAATTTTTTTTGTTGATTAATTGCTACTTCAAAATACTTGCTACTATAAATCATTTAAGATTTATTTTTCAAATTGTTTCCAAATTAATGATACTAATTTAAAATAGCCATGAGTAATTGGGGTAGCTGTTCTGTCACACCCTTGTCAGCATTATGTATTATTGGTAGTATCTATTTACAATCTAATAAATTGCATTAATTTGCATTCCCGCAGTTATTAATGAGCCACATTTCCTATACTTCGGTGCAGAAGTAGGGTTGAAGCCTGGCTTGGTCATATACAACCTCTGTGACCTTGAACATATCATGCTAGTCTTGAACTGTAGTATTAAATGCCTTGAAAATAATAGCATCTCCTTTATAGGTTTATTAGAATTGTGACTTAATTCTGGTAAATAATATACATAGCCAAGCTCATGATATGTATTGTGTGCTGAGAAGTTAGTTGCTATTTTAATTATTTCCATTATTGATACTATTTTAATATTGTTATCTTTATTACTATTATTGTTCATGTCATCCCCTGTTTGTTTTCATTCTTTTGAAATTATTATTTTCCTTATTCTACATCACTATTGGTCTCTTATGTGGAATTCTTTGTATTTATTTACACAACAATTTATAATCAAGAAAACATTTTCATATTTGCTAAGATATTTGTCCTTATTTATTTTTCCCTTTTATTTTATTTGGCTAACTTCCATACACTAAATTTTAAATTTGACATAAGCAATCTGGCTGGTGCTTACTTTTTTCTTCCTTTTATTACTTTAAGCTCATACACAAATTAACAAAATATCACCACCTAAATATCCTATAAGAACCTCACAGTCAATAAGCACATGGAAGATTTTATTATAGCCCCTCCCAAATCTCTTACATCTTGTATTAACATTTTAACTCTTATATAGCTGTATACATTTGTCTATTAGTTAGACTATTGTTTTAGCTTCTGTATTAATGGAGATGATGCAAAAGAGTGGTATAAACATGATAGATATTTATTGTTCTTATAAGTAAAATTCAGGGCAAGGCAGCTCCATTATCCTCAGGGACTTGGGCTCCTATTTTGTTATGCTCACATTCTTAGAAAGTAGCTTTTATTTTGTAGTCCGATAAGGCTGTTCCAATCCGTATGCTCAAATCTGCCTTCCACCAAAAAGGAAAAAATGGAAAGGGAGAACAAGCTCCTTTTTTTAGAGGATATAATCTGGATGATATACACATAACTTCTTAACATATCCCATTGATTACAACTTAGTCACAGTCACTTGACTGCACTTTATTATTTTAGTTTGTAAAAAGAAGAGACAAGTTATCAGCCATCATCTGCCTCTGATCACCAACTATACACATTTTCTCCCACCGTAGACCAAACATACTTCATCCCTAAAGGAGGTAACCACCCATTGCATCAACTATTATATCTCACTCAAAGTCCAGGATGCTTAGATAATGTACCATCTTCTTCATTAGTTCTGGATTAGTTCATGATTTGATCATCTGTAAACTAAAAGACAAATTACTCTCTCCTCACACTCATACCCAATTAGCAATGATTGGGTCAGAACATGAAAAATGAGGAAAACTCACATTTATTAAAGGAAAGAAGGTAAGTACAGAGCAGTCATTGAGCCACAGAAATTATTAAATCCTCCTGGGTAGGAATTGAGAAGATTTCATGCTCTGGCCATAGAGCTTGGTTGACACATATGGCAATCACTGGTTTGATCTCTCGGACAAACTCTATTCCCATTGTCCTCTGTTGTGGGGTTACCAGACATAACACAAGCCGCCCAGGTAAGTTTGAATTTCAGAGTTAACTGGATGTCCTGTACCTTATTTGCCAAATCTGGCAACCCTAGTCTGGGGATGCTGGCTTTAGTTTTTAGGTTAGTTATTATTATCTTTTATTCTCAATGGTCACATCTGACATTGACACTCAAGAACAGGTCTTTCTTGGAGACTACAAAACTTCTTCGATGATGTTTCACTAGTATAGTTTTGAGGGCCTGTGAGTTGATTCAGGGACTAAGAAATCACAGAATTTGGGAAGTTAGGATTTGTTTTCTTTATAAATACAAGTCCCTCGAATCTTGGTAGGCATTTTTGGTCATTTTCCTTTCAGTCGTTTCCACGTCTAAAGACTCACAGCCAAATATCTCCTTTAGAGAGTAGTGGAAGTTACTAACAAGTTTCCAAGTAATGATTCATCTACATAAATAATTTCAAATATAATGTTAGATAAATGATTTTTATTAATTTTATCATACTGTGCCCCATATAGTACTTCAGTATTTTTTTATCTGTCTTCTGTCTCTCCCTTTCTCAGCCGTCTCTCCTCTACTTCCCACCAGGATTTCCCAGGAAATCCAAATTCAACTTCCTCTCTTACTGTAGATATTTAGCTCTACCCACCCTTAATCCAATTTTCATCTATAAGACTGTATCTAAATTTATCAAAACATTTAGATAAATTATTTATTTTTTATTTCTGTTTACATTAAAAAAAATTATTTTTGATTTTAACCTAAGAAATGTATGTAATAAAGAGATCTTAAAATAACATGACTCAAGGAAGATAGGCGTTTATATCTTTATCTCATATGAGTCCAAACAGTCTAGATGGGTCCATTCAGGGATCCTGGTTTTGTCTGTCTTTCTGCTTCACTATTTCCTAAGACTGTGGTTCTCAAAATGTGGACCCTGGATCAACATAATAGCATCACTTAGGGACTTGCTGAAAATGCAAATTTTTAAAAAAATTTATTGTGTTTTAGGTGAAGGTTCACAGCACAAATTAGTTTTTCATTCAAAAAAATTATATACAAATTGTTTTGTAACATTGGTTGCAACCCTCACAATATGTCAGTACTCGCTCCCTTTCCCTTTCCACCCTGAGTTCTCTATGTCCATTCATCCAGTTTTCCTGTCCCTTTCTGCCTTCTTGTCTTTGCCTTTGGACAGGTGTTGTCCATTTGGTCTTGTATACTTGACTGAACTAAGAAACACATTCCTCATGTGTGTTATTGTTTGCTTTATAGGCCTGTGTGATCTTTGGCTGAAAGGCAGACTTTGGAGAGGCTTCAGTTCTGAGTTAGCAGGGTGTCCAGGGGCCATAGTCTCAGGGGTTCCTCCAGTCTCTGTCAGACCAGTAAGTCTGGTCTTTTTTTGTGAATTTGTATTTACAAATTTTTTCTCCCGCTCTGTCTGGAACCCTCTATTGTTATCCCTATTAGAGCAGTTGCTGGTGGTAGCCAGGCACTATCTAGTTCTTCTGGGCTCAGGCTGGTGGAGGCTGTGGTTCCCTTGGTCCTTTAGTCCTATGGACTAATACATTACTCGTGTCTTTGTTTTTTTTTTTTTTCATTCTCCTTTGCTTTGAACGTGACGAGACCAATAGATGTTATCTTTAATGACCACTTGCAAACTTTTAAGACCCCAAATGCTACTCACCAAAGTAGGATGTAGAACATTTTCTTTGTGAACTATGTTATGCCAATTAACCTGAGTGTCCCCTGAGACAATGGTCCCCAGCCCTCAAGTCCAGTAACTTGGTGCCTCAAGGTGTTTGGATGTGTCTGTGAAGTGTCTATGACTTTCCCTTAGTCAAGTTGTGCTGTCTTCCCTGACATTGTGTGTTGTCTTTCCCTTCACTAAAATTAACTTGTCTACTATTTAGTTAGTGACC
This sequence comes from Trichechus manatus latirostris, assembly GCF_000243295.1. Taxonomy (NCBI): domain Eukaryota; kingdom Metazoa; phylum Chordata; class Mammalia; order Sirenia; family Trichechidae; genus Trichechus; species Trichechus manatus. The sequence goes on along the minus strand of NW_004443943.1, from coordinate 8,190,999 downwards.
TACTATTTAGTTAGTCTATCTTTGTACTTCACTGACTGCTAGTACACTGGTTTTCAAAATGTGGATCCTGGACCAACATAATTAGCATCACTTAGGGACTTGCTGAAAATACAAATTTTCATGCTCTAAACCTGCTGCATCATAAACTGGGGTGGGAGGACTTCAGGCAAAATGGCGCTCTAGGCAGAAACACTACGCCGTCCCTCCATAGCAAAGATCTGAAAAACTAAGCCAAACAGAGAAAACAATAATCCTGAAACCCTAAAACATCAAACGAAGAGATAAAGAACTCAACCAAGCACCAAATGGAGTGAGAAAACTGACAAGAAAGGAGAGTGAGGAGAGATTCATGCAGAGGTCCCCTACCAGCTAACACAGCGCGGATCTGCCATCTTGGACTCCTGTTGGAGACCAGCAAACAGGAAGTACGAGAGAGCAGCTTCACGGAGCCTCCAGCGGGAGACAAACCAACCGGTAATTTGAGATATACTCTTTCCCACCCCCCACCCTTCTTTACCCCCACCCAACCTCCTCTGCTTCCCGTGGCCACAATCTCTTGTCCAGGAAACACTGGCTGGTTGGATTCCACACACCCGAATGGTCTCGCTCTCTGAGTACCATTTGTTGGCTGCTGGTGTTGCTTTTTTCTGCTTCTTTTGATTTCTTCCTTACCTCTCACCACCTCCCCCTCCTTTCGCTCAAATACCTGGCTCCGTGTGCCATCTTTGCTTCTTCCTGAGGGGCTGCAGAGCTCCAGTAATTTGTGATATACTCTTTCCTACTCCCTACACGTCTTCACCCACACTCGGCCCCCTCTGCTTCCCACGGACACAGTCTCTTGTCTGAGCAACACTGACTGCTTGGATTCCACCATCCCGCACTAGCTGGCTTTCTGAGTGCCATTTGTTGGCTGCTGGTGTTGCTTTTTTCTCTGCTTCTTTTGATTTATTCCTTACCTCTCACCACCTCCCCCTCCATTGCTCAAATACCTGGCTCTGTGCGCCATCTTTGCTTCTTCCTGAGGGGCTGTGGAGCTCCGTTAGAGTGTGGAGCTGCTTCCCGGTCTGGGCTGCCATGCTGGTGGGATCCCGGGGCTTTTGTTCATTTGTTTGTTTTGAATTGTTTGTTTGTTTTCTTTTCCTTTTCTTGAGTTGGGAGCCCTTTCTGGCCACACGGTGCTGCACGGCAAGGAGACTACCCCCTGGGCTTGCACAGACATGCAGAGGGATCCCAGAGGGCATTTCTTTTCTTGTTGTTTTTTGTTTTCTTTCTGTTTTTTGGGGGGCTTTTCTTGTACTTTTTCTTTTTTTAAATTTGTTTTGTTTCCTTTTCCCTCTTTTTCCCTTTTTGTCTTTCTTCATTACTCAGTTTCTCATCTCTCTATATCTTCCTTCTCTCCCTGTTCCCTGAATACCTGGCGTTGTATACCTCTAAGCCTTCTAGCCAGGCTGTACTGCAACACCTGAGAGTGACTTCCGCAGACCTCATAGCTGCACCAGTGGGATCCCTGGGAACTTTGCGGTTCTTTAAGCTTTATGATTTTGATTTATTCATTCTTTTCTTCCTCTTCCCCTTTCTGTTTTTCTCCATTTCATAGTCTCTCACCACTCCAACGGCAAGCTCCCCTACCATTCTTTTTTGTTTGTTTGTATGTTTTTGGCTCCTGTTCCTCTCTCCTCTCTCCCATATCCATCTTAGTTCCACACATAACAATCTCCCTGCTACATCCTGCCTACCTGCACCATGTGCTTAACATTACACCACCAAGCAGCACAGGCAAGACCTACTGGAACTTGCCCTGCACAGATTACCGACCT
>NW_004443943.1:8174527-8189082 GCF_000243295.1 Trichechus manatus latirostris | reverse complement strand
AAAGATCAGAGCAGAAATAAATGAAATAGAGAACAGAAAAACCACAGAAAGAATCAACAAAACCAAAAGTTGGTTCTTTGAAAGAATCAACAAAATTGACAAACCACTGGCCAGACTGACCAAAGAAAAACAGGAGAGGACACAAGTAACCCAAATAAGAAATGAAATGGGTGACATTACAACAGACCCAACTGAAATAAAAAGAAACTGGGGTGAGAGTGGGGTCTAGCAATCAGTATTTTAACCAAGCCCTCTACGAGATTCTGATGCTTGCCATTTTTGGGAAACCAGAGAGCTAGAGTATAGTTCTTGTTTGCATGGTTGAAACTGTGTGTTGGATAAATCCATTTTCCAACTCACAGGAAGAGGTAAGGGAAAGAAAGCCCAGATAAACAATTTCCTTTTATGTAAGTGATGTTACGTTTGCAAATATGACTTCCATTTACATCTTGTCACATGGCCCTACTTAGACTTGAGGGAGAATGAAAAATGGAATCTCCAGCTAAACAACCATTTTCCCAGTGAAAAAGGAAGAAACATTTTGTAAGAAATCTTGCAAAGCAAGATTTAGTCCCCTGTTTAAAATGTTTTAAGTCTCCTGCAGAAATGTGCATCAGGAAGTTCTGTAGCATGAGCCTGCTAAGGAATACATCCCCCAAAACATTGATCATTAATTCCTCTGAGTCACTCAGCAAATATTCAGGAAATTGCTAGGGTTATTTTGTAGTGATTGCATGCACCTGGTAGGTATATCAATATAAAGTAGAGTCTCTAGTACGGTTGGTTGAGCTGAGACAAGTGGGTATTTAAAAACAGAGTGAGAGTGGCCAAAGTAAATTTTTTGTGCCAGCAAGAATCCTTGCTCTTGGGATGTGGTATCATTAGCATCTCTATTCTCTTATGGACGATTTTGGGAAATGTGAAAAGGTTGTACATTTAACTGTTGTTGTAAGTTGCCATCAAGTTGTTTCCAACTCATAGCTACCCTGTGTGTGCAGAGTAGAACTATTCCGTAGGGTTCTCAAAGCTGTGATCTTTTGGAAGCAGATCTTCATGTCTTATTTCCAAGCTGCCTCTGGATGGGTTTGAACCACCAACCATTTGCTTAACCATTTGTACCACCCAAGGACTCCTGCACATCTAACCAGGACCAGTTTATTGCTTCCTTCTTTGTGTAAGCATCTTCAGAAGTTTTCATATGCATTACCATTGAAGAAACACAACATTCTTTTGTTCTTTGTTCTCTAGCACATCAACTTCCCATTATGTTATCCACACAGCTCCCCATTTCTCACAAAATACAAGTAAACATTTTTGACTGGCATACATTTTTTCCATATAATTACATGGTTTCCTGACAATCATGACAGCTATACTTCCTGCAAGCCCTCTAATTCTGCATTATAGCCCCTCAAGTATTTATAACTTATAAAACTCATGCTGAAATTTTGCATGTTGTGTATTTGAATCTCCTCTTCTCTTTACCTAGAATTCCTTATGTAGTCTTCCAGATTATCAGTTCATAATAAGCTAAAAATGTCACCCGTTCTTGGAAGACTGACCTGAATATTCTAGAAAGAAAGCATTAGGCGATGAAAATAAAGCATGTGAGAGTGTGGACTCTAGGGCCAAGCGGCCTAGATTTTAATTCCAGCTCTGACACTTACGTGACCAATGTATACTCTCTATCCCTCACTTTTCTCATCTATAAAATGCAGATAATACTAACAGTAATTATTCCAGAGAGCTGAGTGGGACGATTTAAGTAAATTGCTTAACATGGTACTATATATCTATAGCTATATCTATGTATTTCCCTGGATGGTCCAAATGGTTAATCCGTTCAGCTGCTGTCATGGATTGAATTGTGTCCCCCAAAAAATGTGTGTAGCAACTTGGCTGGGTCATGACTCCTAGTATTGTATGATTGTGTTATCTGATGTGATGTCCTTATGAGTTGTAAACTCTACCACTATGATGAGATTATATGTGATCTCCTCATGTGTTGTAAATTCTATCACTGTGATGCTGGTTATACTGATGAGGTTGACAAGATCAGTGTCTTAATGCAATCTCTTTTGAGATATAAAAGAGAGAAGCGAGCAGAGACACATGGGAACCTCATACCACCAAGAAAGAGTCATTTGGACCTGAGGTTCCTGCACAGACAAGCTCCCAGACCAAAGGAAGACTGATGACATGGACCTTCCTTCAGAGCCAATAGAGAAAGCATTCCCCTGGAGCTGACACCCTGAATTTGGACTTGTAGCCTACTGGACTGTGAAGAAATAAACTTCTCTTTGTTAAAGCCGTCCACTTGTGGTATTTCTGTTGGAGCAGCACTAGATGATTGAGACAACTGCTAACCAAAATGCTGGCAATTTGAGTCCACCCAGAGGTGCCTCAGAGGAAAAGCATGGTTATGTACTTCAGAAAAATCAGGCAATTAAAATTTTATGCAGCATACTTCTACTCTGACACACATGAAGTTGCCATGAGTTGGAATCAACTCCAGGGCAACTGGATTCTGGGATCTATATATTTATATTGATCTAGCTCATGTGCTAAAAAAAGTTGGATATTTTAAATTACTAAGTAGAAACCTATTCCGTGAACCTCCATATAATATTTATATCTATATATCCTAGCACTTCTCAAGCTACGCTACTTATTTGTCTATATATCTTCTTCCCGCACTAGTCTATAGGGCTGTGCATGATGATTGCATGGTAGCACTCAAGAATTATTTGGTTGTTGAAGGAATGAATATAGCATAGATAATTTTCAATGCATGGTGATTCTTTAGTCCTGCAATAAGACTTTATGGTTGCATATGCTGACATATGTCTATTCACTTGTCTTCAAGATTTACTTTTCAGTGGAGTATAGGAAAATAACGAGAAAAGAATGAAAAACAGGTGGATTTACCTATCCACATTTGAAGCATTCTCACTCTACACGTGACCATATCAAATGTGAGAATTTTTTTACTAACTTGAATTTGGTTAACTTCACCTCGTTATAACTGTTTCAGTGTTTGAAGACCACCAGGCTGGAGAAACTGTTGATTTACATCAGCAGGGAGCAGCTTCTTCATATTGATCCATTCAATATATGTCAACCAATCTGGATTTTCTTCAGAGGAAATTTTCCAGAGGATGGCAGGAAATGTTATTGCAATCACTTCATTATATAACCAGCAACGTGAAGTGGAAAGCATTTGTGAATAAAGACTAAGGAGATTCCTTAGCAGGACACAAAATGCACTAATCTTAAAAGAAAAAAAAAAAAGTTAAATTGGATATCAGAATTAAAACATCCACCCTTCAAAAAAACATGACTATGAAAACACACACACATATATATCTGACACACATATGCAATGGCTCAGTTAAAAAAAATCAACTAGACAATAGACACTTCATGTTAGTTTGTATACAAACAACCAATAAACACATGGAAAGATGTTCAACATCATTGGTCATCAGGGAAATGTAAATTAAAACAATAAGAGATACAGCTACACAACCACTAGAGTTGCTGAAACTATAAAATATTGATAATAGTGTTCACAAAAATTGCTGGTGGAATCTGAAATCATTAAGCACTTTGGAAAAGTTTGATAGTTACTTAGAAACGTACATCAACTACTCTGTTCCACTCCTAGTGTTTTCTCAAGATTAATGAACACATATGTCCACCTGAAAGACTTGTCCATGAATGTCGATAGAAGCTTTATTAAAAAATCTCAAAACTAGATTTAAAAAAGTCCGTCAACATTTGAATAGATGAACAATAGACAACGTGCACATACAATGCAATATCTCTCCATCATTTAAAAAAAAACTATAGATACAACCAAACACAGATTTTTCTCAAAATTTTTATGCTGTATGAAGGGAGCCAGATGCACACACACACACACATACACACACACAAATACACAAATACATACCATGTGATAGCAATTATATAAAATTCTAGAACACATGAAATGAACTATATTGACAGCAAGCATATCAATTTTCAAGTGTTACCAACAATCTAGAGAGAACACAGGAAAATTAATAGTGCACATATAATGGTATATAAATATTTTTATCCTTGAGAAGGTACAATTAAAAATACAAGTGAGATAAAGCAGGAAACTAAAAGGGTGAAAAATGTGGAAGCCAATTTAGGGGGGAAAATCTCTTCATCTTAAATAAAGAGATGTCAAGGCATCAGCTAAATGGCTGGAACAAGAAGTAGAGACCTAAATACATTACTTATAAAGATAATCATTCAAATAAAATGTAATAATATATTATCAAAAATAGGGATAGCGTGTGAAAGGGAGGTCAAGAGAGCATAAGTGAGCCAAGTCGTCATCTCAGCAGGTAAACAAAATATGATACCTAACTTTCATAGATAAAAAAAAAAGAATAAGCATAAAACTTAGTATTATAATTATATATATACATATTTCTTCGAAGTGACAAGGCAGGATTTAATAGAATTAATGAAGGCAATACGTAATGTCCACCTTCTTAGACTTTGATATTTTCTTTGGGTGTGCTAAAATTTGTATGTTTCCCAGATCACCATTTGTTAATAGTTCTCTCTCAGAATGGGTTGATTGGAATAATATAATATGCAATGTAAAAGAACATGATCTTTGCAGGTAGCTGATCTGGGCTCTGTCATTAACTAGCAGGGTGACCTTGAACAAGTACTTGACCTCTCTTAGACTCAAATTTGGAAAACAATTGCAGTTCCTAAAGTGAGGGTCTGATGAATGAGATAACTTATATAAATGCTCCAATATGCTGACAAAAAAATTTTTCAACTACAACTAAATGGCAAGCAGCCACACCTTAGCTGTCAGTTCCTGTTCATGCAATTAATGTATCATTTTTCCCTACACTACTTTGGAATTTGTTAAAATGTACATTTTTAGATGATGAAAATCCATTTTTATTGTTAGTTTCAAACACTTGAATTATATTCTCAAGATGAATCACTGAAGGGTTATTTTTACAAACATTTTTGAGCTTTCAATAAATTATGATGATATTGTAATTAAGAGCCATACTGCAGGGTTCCAATCCTACCACTGAAACTTCCTCGCTATGAGGCCTTGGGCATATTTCTTAACCAATGTGTGCCTCAGATCCTCTGTAACACCGAAACCAAACTCACTGCCATCGAGTCGATTTCAGCTCACAGTGACCCCATAAGGTTTCCAAGGCTGTAAGTCTCGACGGAAGCAGACTGCCACATCATTCTCCAATGGAGCCACTGTGGTTTCGAACCACTGTCCTTTCAGTTAGCAGTCAATCACTTTAACAACAGCACTACCAGGGCTCCTAGACTCTCTGTAACATAAAGATAATTAATGATAGCACTTACCTTACAGGGTTGTTGTGCACTAAATGAGTTAAGGAAAGTTAAAATGTTCAGTCTTATATCTTGCATATTGTCAGAAATTTTTAACTGTTATTATTTATTGATAATTTCTAACTCTAGAATCTTTTACCAGTTTCAGGTCCCAATGGCTTGATGGATCTTTGAAAAAAAATGTCTATTTTTTCTTTTACATACAATTCTAATTCAAGTATACTCTGCTTACTGGAAATAGTACTCAGCAGATCAAATTAATTTCTACATAATAACTCCTTTGTGATCATATCTGGCTCATTAGATCTGTGTCATCTTTTTCTTCTCTTGATTCTGTTAGACTTAAGAAGCAATGTTAATGGATGGACCTGGAGGGCATAATGTGAAGTGTAATAAGTCAAGCAAATAAGGACAAATATTATATGATCCCTATTTTATAAGAAGACAAGAATAGATACAGAGAGTCCAGCATTCATTGGTGGTTACCAGGGAGAGGAGGTGGAGGGGAAAGTATGTTTTAGATCAAAGAGACTTGTTATTTATTTATTTTTGGTGATGGGAAGAGTGGCACTGAATGTGGATATACTGAGCACAGCACAACCAAAGTAAAAACAAGTGTTTGAGCACATATGGATGGGTATAAGCATATTGGTGTATGGGTAGATACAGATGTGTATGTACATGAGAACAGACAGAAGTATCTATAGGTATGTGTAAATACAAATACGTGGGTGCAGGCACATATATTCACTGAAGGCACAAATAACAGATACTTCACAGGTATAACCAAATACATTCCAAGATTGGTTTTCTGGGTTCCAAAGCTTAGGAACATAGTCTCATTGGACAACTCAGTCAATTGTCATAACACAGTTTATAAAAATCATGATCTCTATCCTAGAGAAGTGAGTAGGTTTGGGATCTTAAAAGCTTGCAAGTGACCATCTAAGATACAACTACAGATCTCTACTCATCAGAAGCATAACAGTAAAAAGGTAACCAAGATCTCAGAGAAGAAACAAGTCTTCAGGAGCCACAACCTCATCTACCCTGAGACCAGAAGAACTAAATGGTACCTGGCTACCACCGCTGACATTTCTGACTGGGGTCAAAATAGATGGTCCTGGATATAATGGGAGAAAAATGTGGAGCAGAATTCAAATTCTTCTTAAAAAAAAAAAAAAAAAAAAAAAGCCAGACAAACTAGAACAGTAGAGAACAGAGGACTCTCTGAAACTATCACTCTGAGACACTATTTAAACCTAGAAATGAGCCTATCTCCTTAGATCACCTTTATCAAAAGAGCAGAGAGGCACACAAAATAAAGGATATTACCCTTAAGATTGGTGTTCTGCTTAAAAATCATCAGTATCAGACCAAAAGGTCAACAATTACTCAAAAGCAAAGTTGAGAAGATAAGGGGGCAGGCAAACTAGTATACTGGCAATGGAACAAACAGAACACAATTAAAGAGAATGTTGACACATTGCGATAAAAACAACTAATGTCAGTGAAAAATTTGCATGGAAATTGTCAAATGGGAACCTAACTTGCTGTGGAAACTTTCACCAAAAACTCAATAAAATACTATTAAAAAAAAAAAAAAGAAAAAGAAAGAAAGAAACAGTAGTGCTAGGTCTCACTAAAGATGTCCTCAATTTGGCTTGGTCTCCCTTCGCACAGTGAGAAAACCCGTTATTTTTGTTAGGTGCAATTGAGTCAATTTTTGACTCAGAACGACCCCATGTGACAGAGTAGAACTGCCCCTTCGGGTGTTCTAAGCTGTGAACTTGACCGGAGCAAATCACCAGGTCTTTCTCCTGCAGACCCATTGGGTGGGTTCTAACAGCCAACATTTTGGTTAGCAGCTAAGCTCTTCACCATTGCACCACCAGAGCTCCTTGAGAAAACCCTTAACTGTGTGGAAATCAGCATCATATTTACAAGTGTGACTATAGTTAAAGGCCAAGACCTTCAAACTGATCATCAGCAGTGAAAAGTAATCTAATAGGGTTCAGATAAGCCTCAGCTCAAGGCCCAAATTCAAATGTCTATGTAAGACCTCAAAGCCAGTTTGTCTCCTTCAAAGGTTTCTAGAGGTTTTTTTGTTTTTTTGCATGTTTTTCCACGGAACCCTAGTATTTCCATATGAATCCATGTCTCCCTTTCTAACAGGTGGGGTTTTAAGGCTTGCTCACTCAGTACTCTTTTCTGTTGCCTAGCAAACAATATCGTTGCCTTTCCCCTTCTGGTTTGTGAGAACTCTTTATCTGCATGCTGCTTATTATATGATTATTCGGAAAGATGAGTTCCAAATATTCTTTTTGACTATTTGAGTAACCAAACATAAATAAATACGTAAATAATGGTATCTTTTTTAAAAAATTACCAAAGAAGGGCTATGCAATTTTTTTTTTTCAATTTTCACTATTTATAGATGTTTTCTGAAATAAATCTATTTTAGTGTTTTGGTGATCTTGAGAGATAGCATCTTACTAAGATCTAATGGAAAGAGAACAACACTGGAAGCTTTTCGTCTCATAAATGGGCTTCAGAATCCTTCCCACTTCTTCCTATGCAAATCCTCTTTTAAGCAGTTTCAACAGTGTAATTGCCCTAGTCAAAATGCACAGTGGTTCCACATTCAAGATATTCAATAATATAATTCCAACCTATATGTTATATGTATAACTGTTTCCCTGCGGTTCTCTAAATTAGATGCCCGGGAGAAGTACGTGCCGTCCTGCTCCCTTTCCCCCGCCGATCCTGCTCCCTCTACCTGGAGCACTCTTTCCCCCCCTCACATTCACCTGCACAACCCACCTGCCTTTGTAAACTTAGCGTCATCATTCTATAAGAGTCCTGCCTTAATCCTCACAATTAGAAGTGGCTTAGTCCTCCTTTAGGTCCCTAGGTGGTGCGAACAGTTTGCCCTGGACCTCAAACCCAAAGGTTGGCAGTTTGGCAACTACCCAGAGGTGCCCTGAAGAAAGGCCTGGAAATCTGTTTAAAGATCACAACCAAGAAAACCCTGTGCAGCAGTTCTACTCCGTAATGCGTTTGGTTTCTGTTCTTCTTCTTCTTCTTTTTGTCCTTCTTTGAAACCACAAAGAGTGTTGTACTTTGTTTGAGAGTCTTTTTTTTTTTTTTTTTCACTCTGCCAGGTTTTATAGATACTAGTGTAATTGCCTTATTCCCCCTATTAGTGAATGAGCTTTTTATGGATGGGGTAGGTCTGTTACTCACCTTTCCTTTCATTGATTAGCTAACAACCTAGTCACCTATAACAGTTGCTCAATACCTTTTTATTAAGTTAAGTGATCTAAAGATATAGATGTGATATGGGAATACACAGTTACTGCTGTCTTTGCTTCATTAGAAGCTAATTTTCTAATTTTGGTAATCAAGGTCAAATGTAGGCACCTACCTTCACTTCAAAAATAGGTCAGGCAGTATGCTTAAAACAGAGAAGACAATCTGGGTATATGAGAGCAGCAAGTGACTGGTTCAGTTCATTTTGTCAGACACCCAATGTCCTGTTTCTTTTTGAACAATCATACTTCCCATCCTGATCAAGTGGAAACAAAAATTAGTGAAACATCATAGCTGCAGTGAACTCTTCGTATCTATTGCCAATGATGTTCTTAGTCAGAAAGCATTTTTAAAACAGCAACAAAAAAAAATGGTTAAATATACATGATATTTATCAATGTTGTTTTAGCTTTAAAAATAATCATATAAAAAGAGAGTTACTACTACAGCTTCTTTCAAAAAGTTTGAAGCATCTATTAAACTGTAAAGGCACGGGTATTTCAGTCTTGTGATAACATTTTTGTTAACCTTGGCTCCTGACTCACTATAAAATATTGTCTCTGTGTCATGTCAACACTGTTAAAGCACCAAAAACAAAGTAGACAAAATGTCAATCCAGGTATTTTATATACATCTTACATCCTAACATCTTTGGGTAATTTTCTGCTAAGTACAGTCTCTAGAGACACTCCTTATAATTTCACTCATTGGTATTTTATTTGTAGCACTTACCTACTTTTATATCTCCATAAGACAGCAGGAATTTTCAGGCAACCACTTTAAATATTTCATGCAACAAATGAGTTTGGGAAAACTTCCCATTTTACAAATGTTATAGCTGTATATGCAGCCATAAAAATAATGCACAGATTTGATTATTCTGATGTCAACTTCGAAGATGAAAATTATAGACCCATTAAAAATAAAAAATTCATACACATACAACATTTTGCATATAATTTCAGGAGATTTATATGCTGCAGTAACCCATGGAGTTCCAAATTATGATAATTTTAAAATCAATGGTTATAAGTTTCTTGATACTCCTCTCTTTGAGAGATGGGGGTTGATGTCCCCCCTCCTTGAATCTTGGTGGGCTGTGATTCACTTGTAACCAGTGGAATGGAAGAATTGACAACGCATGGCTAGGGCATAAAAGATAATATTTTTTTCCTCGTGTTTTCTGGAACACTCATGCGTGAAGCCTTGAACAGCCATTTAAGAAGACTACCCAAGGCTACCATGCTGTGAAGAAGCCAATCTACATAAAGACTATATGTGTGGATTCTCTGATTGCCATTCCAGTGTTTGAGTCCTCCTCATCCTTATGCTAGACATGGGAGTGAGCAAACCTTTAGAAGATTCCCTTTAAGTGACTCAAGCCATGGTATTTTCAATTGCCTCATATGCATGTGAAAGCTGGACAATATAATTAAGGAAGACCAAAGAAGAATTGATGCTTTTGATTTATGGTGTTGGCGAAGAATATTGAATATACCATGGACTGCCAGAAGAACAAACAAATCTGTCTTGGAAGAAGTACAGCCAGAATGCTCATTGGAAGTAAGGATGGTGAGACTTTGTCTCACATACTTTGGACATGTTATCAGGAGGGGTCAGTTCCTGGAGAAGGATATCATGCTTACTAAATTGAAGGGTCAGCAAAAAAGAGGGAAACCATCAATGAGATGGATTGACACAGTGGCTGCAACAATGGACTCAAGCATAACAATGATTGTGAGGATGGCACAGGACCGGGCAGTGTTTCCTTCTGTTTTACATAGGGTCACTATGAGTCAGAACTGACTTGACAGCACCTAACAACAACAAACTTTGGGTGATCTCAAGGCTTTGAGATTTCCTAGCAGAGAAATCTTGGAGCAGAGACAAACTGCCTCTGCTTTGCAGAGAAACAGAATCCATGAACAAATATAATATACCCTTCTAAAATTTTTTCTTTTATGCTACTAAGTTTTGGGTGGTTTATTATGCAGAAATGGTAACCAGAACACCAGCACATGTTCATAAGTGTCTTAGGCTGGGTTCTCTAGAGAAGCAAAACCAGTGAAGCATATTATATATATATGGCTCCCTGGTGGTGCAGTGGTTAAAGCACTCAGCTGCTAACCATATATATATATAGAGAGAGAGAGAGAGACTTATCTCAAGGAATGGCTCACACGGTTGTACAGGCTGGCAAGTCCCAAGTTTGTGGGTCAGCCCATGAGCAGCAGCCTGCCATCTGATCTGCGGGTCATGGGTTCGTCGTGGGCACAGTGGCTAAAAGCTTGGCTGCTAACCAAAAGGTCAGCCATTCGAACTCACCAGCTGCTCCTTGGAAACCCTATGGGGCAGTTCTACTCTATCCTGTACGGTCACTATGAGTTGGAATTGACTCAGTGACAACAGGTTTGATTTTTTGGTTTATCCTGGTGATCACATTACCTCAGTCTCTAGGTTTGGCATATTGCCAACACAATTCCTCTGTACAGACCAGGACAGATCAAACTTTTAGTTTGTGAAAACAAATTAACCATCGATCTCTGTGGCTTAATATAACAAAGATTTAAGAATCATTCATGATAGATATCCAATGCATACCTGGTCATTTTGGGAGGCAGTTTCGGATTGCTCCATATGATCATTCCATAAGTAGCCTGTAAGTTTATTCCATCCATCTTATAGTAGACCCATGATCGGGAACACATTTTTCTAATTTTTGTGAGAAGGGTATAGGAAGAACTGAAGAAACAGGTGGAGGTTTTAAGGACCAAGCTTGAAAGAAACTTAAAAGTCTTCTGTCCATATCTTTTTGGAGAACTCACTCAGCTAAAATCTGAAATTTAGCTACAAAAAATAATATGGAAACATAGTCTTTCTGTATTTTCAGGAAAAGAAGACGTAATGGCGGATGAACATCTAGCAATGTTTTGTCAAAACTTCTCTGCTGAGAGCTAAATTTTGATATTTTTATTTGTTTTATTAATATGTTTTGCACTACATGTCTTCCTTTGTGTGTCTGGCACATCTGACTCTAACCAAAGTATTCATTTTGAGATCCTTCATGATATGAATAGGCCTGTTACGTTGAGAATCAGGTGAAAACTAAATGTAGAGAAAGAAAAGAATTTGTTGGAAATTATGGAAAGGAAGTAAAAAACAACAACAAAAAAAAACACACTAAGATAACATGCTTTGAATCAAATTAAAAATATTCCTTCATTTCCTATTTTTTGACCAAGGAAGGACACATTAAGGAAAGAAATGAAGAATACTTTATTGTATAAAAAGTATGATGGATTTTGGCAAACACAAAGTGAAACAATTAGCAACCAGAGTAGCTTATTGTCACCTGTAATATATAAATTCTGTGCTCTAAGGCAGTATAATTCAAAATGTTTAAGTCATTTTACTTTGGGAATGGAAATTAATATGCAAATTCCTCTTTTGGTTCCAAATGCATTTCATTATTTCCCCCACTGAATCAAAGTAATTATTGATTGGGCTTGTTGAAATGTCTGAGCAAGCAAACTCCCTGGTTGAATCTATGTGTGTATAATTATCTGCTTTTATATTTGATTTTTATGATGTTCAGTTTTATCTGCAATTAATTTTCTTGCATTTTTAAATGAAGATGTAGTTTATGGTAACTTTTCTAAGTTCACAGAGCTGCTTCTTCTGTTTTGGTTTTGTTTTGTTTTCTTGTAGTGTATAATCAATGGTCTCTTGTTGAGATTTCCTGGCTCTGTTCTGCATCCCTACTTTCACTTGAACCTTTTCTTTCCATCGTCTCTTTTTTCTCTACATACTCAAGTTTGATTCCACTCCTAAAAATTTCTCTACAATATGAGGCCCTGACCTGGAAGAAACCTTTGTAGAGCAGTTTTTAGAGTTCATAGGAGAGAGCTGCTCTAGTCTTCAGTATTCCCATGTACCTTGTAGTAATTACTTTCTATTTGAGAGGGCAAACACTCCCAATCATCGAGTTTTAGCTGATGTTCTCACATTGGTCCATGCAACTTTATAGTGATCAAGTGAATAAGGGAGACTGAAAAAGAATTGATGCCTTTGAATTATGGTGTTTGCAAAGGATATTGAATATACCATGGACTGCTAGAGGAATGAACAAATCTGTTTTGGAAGCAGTACAGCCAGAATGCTCCCTGGAAGTGAGGATGGTGAGACTTCGTCCCATATACTTTGGACATGTTATCAGGAGGGACCAGTCTCTGCAGAAGGACATCACGTTTGGTAGTATAGAGGGTCAACGAAAAAGACGAAGACCCTCAATTAGGTGGGTTGACACAGTGGCTGCAAGAAAGCGCTCAAGGATAACAATGATTGTGAGGATGGCCCAGAACCTGACAATGTTTCATTCTCTTGTACATAGGGTCACTATGAGTTGGAACCGAGTTGACAGCACCTAACGAAAACAGCATCTATTGGTCTCAACTTTTCAATATTTCCATCTGCTAGTTAGTTTCCTCTGTGCAGATGCAGATACCATGCTAACTTTGTAGCCAGTGGCATGTGTATTTTGGAATTTGTATTTATATTTTGTCATCTAGGTCTTTTGCAAGTGTTTTCCATTTGTTTTTTGTTCTGATATCTAGATATTCTATTTGTACATAGGTATTCAGAGAGGTGTAAAACCCTTCCCTCTATGAAACCAAACCAAATCCGTTCCTGTCAAGTCTATTACAACTCATAGTGACCCTATAGCATAGAGCAGAACTGCCCCATGGGGTTTCCAGGGAGAGGCTGGTGGATTCGAACTAACGACATTTTGGTTAGCAGCCAAGCTCTTAACTAGTGCGCCACCAGCGCTCCCTTTATTAAGTATATTATTAATCATTAACAAATACTTGGCATAATGCTTGGCTTATTAAAGTGTAAAAAAAATTTATTAAATCCATAATTGAATTGATGCATGAATTCATATACAAATAAGTGTCTAAATACTTGGTTACAGTACAACTTTCACTTCTGTGGTATCTGAATAGACAGTGACTCTGATCTGTTTTCAGGTTGTTTTTTTATTATAACTATGCAATTTTTCCTCCAAACTAAACACATTGAGATATGAACTGAGACACTTTCAATACTTATACTGGAATAACAGGTGGACATACGCAAGCAGAGACATATAGTCTCCTTATTCGTATTTTACCAAAGTCTTCACAAAATGTTCAAAAACAATGATGTATAGTCCCAAAAAGCACAAGAGTCACCTCTCTGAATCTGTCACTTCGATACCTTCTCACCTCACAACTGGAAAGTAATTGTTCAAAATGTATGTTTTAAGTTCAGAAGTACAGGAGACAACTGATTTTCAAGTTTGATCTTAAGATAAGCTAACAGGAATGTTGTATGCTGTTAAGTTGACAGATTACATTAAACTTCAAATTCATGTTTAATTTCAAATTTTGTAAAATTGGAGAGCACAGCGGACTTCTGGCAAAATGGCGCTCTAGGCAGAAGCACCACGCTGTCCCTCCACAGCAAAGGTCCGAAAAACTAAGCCAAACAGAGAAAACAACAATCCTGAAACCCTAAAACATCAAATGAAGAGATAAAGAACTCAGCCAAGCACCAACTGGAGTGAGAAAACTGACAGAGAACGGAGAACGAGGAGAGATTCATGCAGAGGACCCCTACCAGCTAATGCAGCGCGGATCTGCCATCTTGGACTCCTGTCGGAGACCAGCAAACAGGGGGTATGAGAGAGCAGCTTCACAAAGCTTCCAGCAGGAGACAAAATAACCGGTAATTTGTGATATACGCTTTCCCACCTGCCACCCTTCTTCACCCCCACTCGGCCTCCTCTGCTTCCTACGGCCACAATCTCTTGTCTGGGAAACACC
>NW_004443943.1:8170560-8174427 GCF_000243295.1 Trichechus manatus latirostris | reverse complement strand
CAAACTCTAACAACACTGAAAAGAGAAATTGACAGTTCCACAATAATAGTAGGAGACTTCAACACACCACTGTCAGTAAAGGACAGAACAACTAACAAGAAACTCAGCAAAGATACAGAAGACCTAAAGGGCACAATCAGCCAACTTGACCACATAGACATATACAGAACACTTCATCCAACCGCGGCAAAGTACACATTCATTTCCAATGCACATGGAAAGTTCTCCAGAATAGACCACATCTTAGGCCACAGAGCAATCCTCAACAAGATCCAAAAAGTCGAGATAATTCAAAGTATCTTCTCTGACCACAATGCCATCAAGATAGAAATTAACAATAGAACTAGCAAGGAAAAAAAATCAACTACGTGGAAACTGAATAATACCCTGCATACACATCACTGGGTCATAGAAGAAATCAGAGCTGGAATCAAAAAATTCCTAGAATCAAATGAGAATGAAAACACATCATATCAAAACCTTTGGGACACAGTAAAATTGGAGAGCACAAATGGAAACAATAACTATCAGAAGGAAATGTATCATACTGAAAAGTAATAAGAAATAGTTCCTACCAATAGTGTTTTTTGAGCTGTTGCAGTGATACCCTTAGGCAATGTGACCTAAGACATGACTGGCCACAACTGACTGTATGTTTAGAGCTCTGCCAAAGAACTAATTGTACTCCAACATCTCTTTTATTGACAAGAAAATTCATAGTGGAAGTGCAGTACCGATGTTTGTACTCAATTTATGAGGACAAATGTTTTAGAAATTATTGACCCGTGAAAAAATATATAGCCATAATGTATCGATGCAGTGCCTGGAGGGTCTATAACCTGATACAAACATTTATGTTCTTCTAACATGTTTCTGTACTTTTCAGAAGGGAAAATAGTTACTGTTATATGTTTAATTTTGAGCTCGAGGGAAATCTTTAATACTTTATAGCAATAATTTTTTTATTAAAAACTCATAAAAAATACTGCTAAAATTAGAATTTTAAAAATTAGTTCAGATAACTATAATTTAAGCTTGCCTGAATAGTTTAATGGTGAAAATCCTAACTATTCTAAGTACTAGGATCCTGAGGGTTAATTTGTGACAAGACATTAACAATTTACATAGAAAATTCCTGCTGAGATGTATAGTCATACCCTTTATATTTATAAAGGACATGCATAGTATTTTTCCTCTCCACATTTAGATTTTCTTGGAGTTATTATCTAGATAAAGATAATAATAGTAGGAATTGCTCCTCACTTAAAATTTATATCATATTTCTTTCTGTGTTGTTAGGTGCCCTTGAGTCAGTTCAAACTCACAGCCATCCTACGTACAACAGAAGGAAACACTGCCTGGTTGTGTGCCATCCTCACAAATGTTGTTACGCTTGAGCCCATTGTTGCAGCCGCTGTGTCAATCCATCTCGTTGAGGGTCTTCCTCTTTTTCACTGACCCTTTACTTTACCAAGCATGATGTCCTTCTGCAGGGACTGGTCCCTTCTGATAACATGTCCAAAGTATGTGAGACAAAGTCTTGCCATCCTTGCTTCTAAGGAGCATTCTGGCTGTAGTTCTTCCAGGGCAGATTTGTTTGTTCTTCTGGCAGTCCACAGTATATTAAATATTCTTCGCCAACTCCATCATTCAAAGGTATCAATTCTTCTTTGATCTTTTATATTCATAGTCCAGCTTTCGCATACATATGAGGCGATTAAAAAACACCATGGCTTGGGTCAGGCTCATCTTAGTCCTTTAAGTGATATCTTTGCTTTTTGACACTTTAAAGAGATATTTTCCAGCAACTTTGATCAATGCAATGTGTTGTTTGATTCCTTGACTGCTGCTTCCACAGACACTGCTTGTGAATCCAAGTAAAATGAAATCCTTGACCACTTCAGTATTTTCTCTGTTTATCATGATGTTGCTGATTGGTCCAGTTGTGAGGATTTTTGTTTACTTTCTGTTGAGGTGTAATCCTTACTGAAGGTTGTAGTCTTTGATCTTCATCAAAAAGTGCTTCAAGTCTTCTTCATTTTCAGCAAGCAAGGTCGTGTCATCTGCATATTGCAGGTTGTTGATGAGTCTTCCTCCAATCCTGATGTCCCGTTCTTCACCTTACAGTGCAGATTCTTGGATTATTTGCTCAACATACAGATTGAAGAAGTATGGTGAAAGGGTACAACCCTGACCCACATCTTTCCTGATTTTAAACCATGCAGTATCCCCTTGTTCTGTTTGAACGATTGCCTCTTGGTCCATGTACAGGTTCCTCGTGAGCACACTTAAGTGTTCTGTAATTCCCATTCTTCGCAATGTTATCCATAGTTTGTTATGATCCACACATTTGAATGCCTTTGCCTAGTCAATAAAACACAGGTAAACATCTTTCTGGTATTCTCTGCTTTCAGCCAAGATCCACCTGACATCAGCAGTGATATTCCTTGCTACATGTCCTGTTCTGAATCCAACTTCAATTTCGGGCAGTTCCCTGTCGATGTACTGCTGCAATTGCTTTCGAGTGATCTTCAGCAAAATTTTACTTGCAAGTGATATTAATGATATTGTTCCATAATTTCCACATACTGTTGGCTCTAGTTTCTTTGGAAAGGACACAAATATGGATATCGTCCAGTCAGTTGACTAGGCAGCTGTCTTTCAAATTTCTTGGCATAGACAAGGGAGCACTTCAAGAGTTGCATCAATTTGTGGAAACATCTCAATTGACATTCTGTCAATTCCTGAAGCCTTATTTTTCTCCAATGCCTTCAGTGCAGCTTGGACTTCTTCCTTCAATACCATTGGTTCTTGATCATATGCTACCTCCTGAAATGGTTGATAGTAGTTATATGGGTATATTTTATGGACAGTAATTTGGCCATATTATTTTTCTTAGAAGGAAAGAAAAATAATATGGTCTACTGGCATAAACTGCATGTCAAAATTACCATGATAACAAGTAATCAGAAAAACATAGATTGGGATTCATGAACCCTAAAATTTTCCCCTTTGTTTTTCCTTTTGGTAAGTGTAGTTGCACTCAATCTGACCCTCTTACTCAAGAAACCTTGGAGTACTGGTTACTGCCATACCTTAGCTTTGGGCTTTGTAGTATCCTGTACATTAGTAGCCCACAAATCAGTGTTTTGCATTTTATTCATCCTTAATGATGCAGTCAACTGCTCCCAAATGGGCTCCTCAGTCTTAATTAGAAAGATGTAGAGCTCAACCAGGATCACCAAACATGAAGTCCTCTGGCCAAAGTAGGTTGTGATGACCAGCCATCCTTCTTTTTATTCAGGACTGTGAAATGGAAGGGTTGTCCAAAGACAGAATTTATCATATTTGCATCATTTGAAAGTAATGTATCTCTTTTTTTTTTCAAAATTTTTTTATTATACTTTAGATGAAGGTTTACAGAACAAATAGTTTCTCATTAAACAGTCATTACACATATTGTTCCATGATATTGATTAACAACCCCACGACATATCAACACTCTCCCTTCTTGACCTTGAGGACCCTTTTTTTTGGTGAAAATATACGTAGCCAAAGTTACACCATTTTGAAAGTTTCTACATGTATAATTCAATGACTTGATTACATTCTTCCAGTTGTGCTGCTATTCTCACTATCCTTTTCGAAATCATTCCATCACCATTATCTTCAACTCACTGGCCCCTAGGTTTCCCATCAAACCATTTGAGTTGCTGTTGTCAATTTGATGTCACATAGATAATTCTTTTTTTAATCTTTGTACCTTAGATGAAGGTTTGCAGAACAAATAGTTTCTCATTAAACAGTTAGTACACATATTGCCCTATGACAATGGTTAACAACCCCATGACATGTCAACACTGTCCC
>NW_004443943.1:8168768-8170460 GCF_000243295.1 Trichechus manatus latirostris | reverse complement strand
TGCTTTTTTCTGCTTCTTTTGATTTCTTCCTTACCTCTCACCACCTCCCCCTCCTTTGCTCAAATACCTGGCTCCACGCACCATCTTTACTTCTTCCTGAGGGGCTGTGGAGCTCTGTTCGAGTGTGGAGCTGCTTCCCTGTCTGGGCTGCTGCGCTGGTGGGATCCCGGGGCTTTTGTTCATTTGTTTGCTTAGAATTGTTCATTTGTTTTCTTTTCCTTTTCTTGAGTTGGGAGCCCTTTCTGGCCAGGGGGTGCTGCGTGGCAAGGAGACTACCCGCTTGACTTGCACAGACGTGCAGAGGGATCCCTGAGGGCATTTCTTTTTTCGTTGGTTTTTTTTTTCTGTCTTTTGGGGGGCTTTTCTTGTTCTTTTTTTTTTTTAATTGTTTTGTTTTCCTTTCCTCTTTTTCCCTTTTTGTCTTTCTTCATTACTCAGTTTCTCATCTCTCTATATCTTCCTTCTCTTTCTGTTCCCTGAATACCTGGCGTTGTATACCTCTAAGCCTTCTAGCCAGGCTGTACTGCAACACCTGAGAGCGACTTCCCTAGACCTCACAGCTGCACCAGTGGGATCCCTGGGAACTTTGCGGTTCTTTAACCATTCTGATTTTTATTTATTCATTCTTTCTTTTCTTTTTATCCTCTTCCCCTATCTGTTTTTCTCCATTTCATAGTCTCTCATCTCTCCACGCCAACGGCAAGCTCCCCTAGAATTCTTTTTTGTTTGTTTGTATGTTTTTTGCTCCTGGTACTCTCTCCTCTCTCCCATATCCATCATAGCTCCACACATAACAATCTCCCCCCTACATCCTGCCTACCTGCACCGTGCGCTTAACATTCTCACCACCAAGCAGCACAGGCATGGCCTACTGGAACCTGCCCTGCACTGATTACCAACCACCCCTGGTGGCTGTAATAAATGCCACAAACAACCCGTCCCAGTAACTCCTCTTCAGCTAGATCTGCCCTGCCATACCATATCTGAGTGACTGACCCTGCCAACTGGAGAAGGAGGTGAAAAGTATTGTGCCCACAGAAGAGCAAACAACAAAGAACACACAGTCCGCATGCTCAGACATAGTCAAATTTTTAAAAAATAAAGGGATGAAACAAACAAATCTACAATCAATAAACGAGAAAAATAACTACTAAATGCCCCGAAGACAGCAGACAATATCAGAACATTTACAAAAACAGGACAGGATGGTTCCAGTAGGTGCCCAAAACAAAACACCAGATGACTTTCCAGTGGAAGAAAATGCACTAGAACTACCTGATAGGGAATTCACATCTCTAATACTCAGAATTCTCCAAGAGCCTAGGCAAAAAGCTGACAAACATGAGGAAAAAATAGACAAATTCATGGAAAACACAGACAAAAAATTGGAAGAATTTAGGAAAATAATGCAGGAACCAAATGCCAAAATAAATTCACAACTAGAAATTATACAAAAAAAACAATCAGAAATCCAAAAGATAAACGACAAGATTTCAGAAATGGACGGTGTCATAGAAGGGCTGAGAAGCAGATTTGAAAATGTGGAAGACAGGATCAGTGGAATTGAAGACAAACACTTGGATACAACACTGTTTCAGGAAAACTCAGGAAAAAGAACAAAGACAAATGAAGAGACCCTGAGAGTTATGTGGGACACAATCAAAAGCAAAAATTTTCGAGTGCTTGGAATTC
>NW_004443943.1:8123154-8168668 GCF_000243295.1 Trichechus manatus latirostris | reverse complement strand
CTAAAGGGGTGTCTGGGGGCCATACTCTCGGGGTTTCTCCAGTCTGTCAAGCCAGTAAATCTGGTCTTTTTTTGTGAGCTAGAATTCTGTTCTACATCCTTTTCCAGCTCTGTCCAGGACCCTCTATTGTGATCCTGGTCAGAGCAGTCAGTGGTGGTAGCCGAGCACCATCTAGCTGTACTGGACTCAGTCTGGTGGAGGCTGTGGTAGCTGTAGTCCATTAGTCCTTTAGACTAATCTTCTACTTGTATCTTGTTCTCTTCATTCCCCCTTGCTCCTGAAGGGGTGAGACCAGTGGAGTATCTTAGATAGCTGCTCACAGGCTTTTAAGACCCCAGATGCTACTCACTAAGGTAGAATGTAGAACATTGTCTTTATAAACTAGGTTATGCCAATTGAGCTAGATTTTCCCCAAGATCATGGTCCCCACAGCCCTCCGCCCAGCAATTCAGTCCTCAGGGAGTTTGGAAGTGTCTATGGGAGCTTCCATGACCTTTCCTTGTACAAGTTTTGCTGGCTTCCCAAGTAATGTGTACTGTCCTACACTTCACCAAAGTTACCACTTAACTGTTTAGTTCCCCCCCACCCCTCCCATCCCTCATAACCAACAAAGACTGTTTCCCTTTGTGTGTAAACTTCTACATGAGTTATACAGTAGAGGTCTCATACAATATTTGTAGTCTTGTGATTGACTCATTTCACTAAGCATAATGTCCTCCAGCTTCATCCATGTTATGAGGTGTTTCACAGATCCACCATTGTTCTTTGTCTTTGTATAATACTCCATTGTGTGTATGTACCATAGTTTGTTTATCCATTCATCTGTTGTTGGGCTTCTAGGTTGTTCCCATCTTTTTGCTATTGTAAACAGTGCTTCATTGAATATGGGTGTGCATATGTCTATTAGTGTGATGGTTCTTATTTCGCTAGGATGTATTCCTAGGAGTGGGATTGCATTTTGTAGTGCTTTTTTTTGGTGGTGCTGACGTTTTCTTTGTTCCTCTTACTCTCCTGTGCTGAGTTCCTTTTGTTTGTGGATTTTTTTTTCATTTCTTTTGTTTTTGTAGGTTTTGTTTTTACAGAGACTTTATGTTTTTCTTCTTTATTTTGATGAGTAGGTTTGTTAAAATTCTTTGAGGTTACCTTGAAATTTACCCTTATCTCCCTAGATTTGAACCAGTCTACTATTACTTGGTATCTCTTGACTTCCTCTTCATTAGAAGGTTCTATGCCTACACTGTTTATTCCCTCTTCTATTGTTCTGATGTTGTTTTCATTTACAGACTAACCTCTCTGGTTCCCTTTTGTAATTTTTTTGTTTTTGCATAGTCCTTAAGAGTTCATTTCCTAGGTTGGTGTCTGGCTAGTAGAATCTTGTGTCCTATATTCAGCTTGTGGTCTGATATTGTTTGTTCTCAGATCAAAGGACTTCCTTTAATAAGTCTTGTAAGTTTGGTTTTGTTTTTACATAGTCCCTTAATTTCTGTTTATCTGGAAATGACCTAATTTCACCATCATATTTGAATGAGAGTTTTGCAGGATATATTATTCTTGGCTGGCAATTTTTTTCTTTCAAGGTTTTATATATGTCATCCCATTGCCTTCTAGCCTGCATGGTTTCTTCCGAATAATCTGAGCTTAGTCTTATTGTTTCTCCTCTGTATGTGACTTTTTGTTTTTTTTGAGCTGCTCTCAGGATTCTTTATTTGTCTTTGGTTTTAGCGAGTGTGATTATGATATGCCTTGGTGATTTTCTTTTGGGGTCTATCCTATATGGGGTTCGTTGAGCTTATTGGATGGTCAGTTTTTCATCTTTCATGATATTGGGGAAGTTTTCTGTCAGCAATTCTTCAATGATCCTCTGTGTGTTTTCTGTTTTCTCACCCTGTTCTGGAACTCTGATCACTCGCAGATTTTTGCTTTTGATTGTATCCCACATAATTCTCAGGGTTTCTTCATTTTTCTGGCTTCTTTTTTCTGATTTTTCCTCAGATAGAGTAGTATCCAAGCATATGTCTTCAATTTTGCTGATCCTGTCTTCCATTGTTTCAAACCTGCTCCTCAGCCCTTCTATGACACTGTCCATTTCTGAAATCTTGTTGTTTATCTTTTGGATTTCTAATTGTTGTTTTTGTAAGATTTCTAGTTGTGAATTTATTTTAGCATTTTGTTCCTGTATTATTTTCTTGAATTCTTCCATTTTTCATATGTATTTTCCATGAATTTGTCTGCCTTTCCCATGAATTTGTCTATTTTTTCCTCATTTTTGTCTTTTTTTTTTTTGCTTCAACTCTTGGATAATTCTGAATATTAGAGATTTAAATTCCCTATCAGTTAGGTCTAGTGCCATTTCTTCTACTGGAAGGTCATCTGGTGTTTTATTTTGGATGCCTACTGGAACCATCCTGTCCTGATTTTGTAAATGTTTTGATATTGTCTGCTGTCTTCGGGGTATTCGGTGGTTATTTTCCTTGTTTATTGATTGTAGATTTGTTTGTTTTGTCCTGATTTTTTGTTTTATTTGTTTATATCTGAGCAGGTGGGCTGTGCATTCTTTGTTGTTTGTTCATCTATGGGCAAGATACTTTTCACCTCCTTGTCCAATGGGTAGGACCAGTCAATCAGGCATGGTACAGCAGGGCAGGTCCAGCTGAAGGGGAGTTGCTGGATTAGGTTTTTTTGTAGCACATGCCAAGGTTGACAGCGTGGACCAGAAATCAGTGCAGGGCAGGTTTCAGTAGGCCATGCCTGTGCTGCTTGGGAGTCTGATGTTCAGTGCACAGTGCAGGTAGGCAGGAAGGATGGGGTAGATTGTGATGTGTGGAGCTAAGATGGGTATGGGAAAGATGAGAGAGAGAGGAGAGAGGAACAGGAGCCAAGAACATGTACACAAAAAAAAAGAGCGCTAAGGGAGCTTGCTGTTGGAGTGGAGAGATGAGAGACTGAGAAGTGGGGAAAAATAAAAATAAAAAAAAAGAAAAAGGGTAAAAGAAAAAAATGAATAAATTGAGAAACTGGAAATGAAGAAAGACAAAAAAGAGTAAGAGAGAGAAGAAAATGAAACAAAGAAATGAAAAAAAACAAACAAACCAGAAACAAATTTAAAAAAAAGGAAAAAAAAAAACAAGAAAAAACAAATGCCCCTAGGGATGTCCCTGTCTGTCTGCTCAGAGTAAGGGACTAGCTTCCAAGCCACATTGTACTGCCTGGCTGGAAGGGGCTCCGAAGCCAAGAAAAGAAAAAAACAAACAAACAAGTCAAAATAGAATAAATTAGAGCAAACAAACAAAAAAGCCCCGGGGGTCCCACCAGCATGGCGGCACGGGCCGGGAAGCAGTTTCACAGTCAAGTGGTGTTTCCCAGCCTTTCAGGAAGAAGCAAAGATGGCACACAGAGCCAGGTACTTGAGAGAAAGGAGGGGGAGGTGGTGAGAGGTAAGGAAGAAATCTAAAGAAGCAGGAAAAAACATCAGCAGCCAACAAATGGCACTCAGGGAGCTGGCTAGTGTGGGCGGGTGGAATCCAAGTGGCACGGGGCGGGGGAGCTTGTGCTTCCTGGCCAATAGACTGTGGCTGCAGGAAGCAGAGGAGGCTAAGTGGGGGTGAAGAATGGTGGGGGTTGGGAAAGCCTATATCGTGGGTTACTGGTTGTTCTGTCTCTTGCTGGAAGTTCTGTGAAGCTGCTTTCTCATACCTCCTGTTCGCTGATCTCCGATTAGTGTCCAAGACGGCAGATCCGTGCTGCGGTAGCTGATAGGCAACCTCTGCAAGTATTTCTCCTTGCACTCTGTTCTCGGTCAGTTTCTTATTCCATTCGGTGCTTGGCTGAGTTCTTTATCTCTTCATTTAGTGCTTAGGGTTTCAGGATTGTCATGTGACTCTGTTTGACTTAGTTTTTCTGATCTTTGCTGCTGAGGGACAGCGTGGTGCTTCTGACTATAGCGCCATGTTGCCCGGAAGTCCTCAAAAGTAACGTATCTCTTGCCACTGTCAGAGTGTATGTGCAATTCTCCTATTCAGTGTCCTATGAACTATTTTTAGGAAAATATTTGAGTGACACACACTTAACTGTTGATCAGGTGGCTCAATTTTGTTAAATTATCTTTATTTTTAGAGTTTATTTCCTCATGCTCTTTGTAGGTTACAGTGCCAGTTCTTCCTCTAATCAAAAAACATTATGGGTACCTCCTATAAAGCCAACTGGGGACAAGAAAGCATTAGAAATCTTCTTTCACAATGTAGAAATTCACAGCACAGGAAGTTTATATTAGCTCATCAAGCACAATGAGGTCCTTGATACGCTAAAATGAGTTTTCCAATTCTCTATGAATTACTTCTGATACTCAAAAGCCAAGAACAGTGACAATAGTGTCACTATCTCTACCACACCAACACAAACATACACACAGAGACATACCCAAACATATGTTATTCTTGTTGTTAAGTGCCATTGAGTCAGTTCCGACTCATAGCCACCCTATGTACAACAGAACGAAACACTGCCTAGTCCTGTGCCATCTTCACAATCATTGTTATGCTTGAACCCATTGTTGCAGCCACTGTGTCAATCCATCTCATTGCAGGTCTTCCTCTTTTTCACTGACCCTGTACTTTGCCAAGCATGATATTCTTCTCCAGGGACTGATCCCTCCTGACAACATGTCCAAAGTGTGTAAGACATAGTCTCACCATACATCTATAGTCAGATACCTATAAACCATCCGTATTCATTAAATATTGATTTTTAACAAATTATCCCAAAACTCAAAGGTGTAAAACAAACATTTATTATCTCACAGCTTTTGTGGACATATTGATTTCAGACATATATTGGATGTGTTCTCTACCTCAGGGTCACTTATAGGCTGCAATCAGTACGCCACTTGCACTACAATGAACTGAAGATTCAAATGAGGAAGAATTCGCTTGCCAGATTAGATGTTTGGCAGAATTCATTTTCTTACTGGCTGTTAGCTGGAGGCTGCCCAAAGTTCCTTTCCGTCTGAGCTTCAACATGGTAGTTAACGTGCAGGCCAAGAAGGCAATAGAGGGAGTCTGTTAGCATGATCAAATTACAATCTTTTGAAACTGAATCACAAAAGTGATAATCACATCAACTTTGCCGTATTCTAATTGTTAAAGAAAGTCACTATGCCCAGCCCACACTCAAGGGACTCCCTTGGCATCAAGTAAAATTGAGAAGGCCTCAAATGGCCTAACCACAGGTTCTCCTCCCCCTGTGTTCCCATGGATAAGTTCCCCTAGCCAACTTATGGACCATGTACAATCCCAGTTTATCCTGGAGTATACAGTTTTAGTTGCTTATCAGCCTGCAGAATTGTTCAGACAAGCTAATCACATCTTCCTGTAGGAACCAGGGGAAACCCCACTATTTTGATTCTACAAAGTCTGCCTCCCACAGCCCTGCTTTTTCACATTGTTCATGAATGTAACTCTAATATGACCCTGCATACTGTGGTGTTCTCTTTCCCTGAGCTGTGAGTATGTGTCATTAACAAACTCCTGTCAATCTCACCTGTCCAGTGTTGGTATCATGCCATTCTCTAGGACAGAAAACTCTCCCTCATCAACAGGGTGAAGAGGAGGTTATCAAAACAGGGAGAAAATTACACAGGGGTGGGAATACCATGAGATGGGATCTTGAAGGATGATTTTAGACATCTGCTTACCATACAGTTTAAAGAAAAGGTCTAGCTAAGTCAATTCAGCTCTACAGTCCTTAGCTCATTACCCAATATGATGAGTTATGTACTCCAGAAGCAGGTGCTGTGATGGAGTTTGGGATATAAGATGTTTATTAATGAGATCCAACATACTGGAGTTAAAGGGCTGTAAGGAAAGACATTTTTTTTTAATTGCATTCTATTATATCCTGACTTTTCAGACACAATAAGACTTAACGTGGTAACCTGAAATATATAGCTATTTAGCAGTTAAATGTGTGTATGTGTGTTTTATGTTTGACAAAATATTCAGAATCTTTAGAAGTTGGATACATAATAGACCTTAGAACCATTCACATGGGAAAGAGGTATACATGGATTCATATTTAATATTACCAGCTTAAATATCAGAGGGTCTATTTTCTAAATTCAGCTCCATACTTTTCCAGTTATGTGACTTTTGGTGAGATTCTTAACATCTATAAACCTCATTTTTTGTGAATAAAATAAAAATGATAATAATAATAGTTACATCACAGGAATTCTGTGAAGATTAAATGAGAATATCCATGTGGAAGGGTGTAAGAGTGCTTAGGTATGTTGTATAAACAAATGTTAACCATTATTGTTCTTTTCTGCAGAGAATTAACAATATAACAAGAATTCTGAATCTAATAGAGGAAAATGGAAACTATCCAGCATGGTTGACTGAGCTGTGCTGTTTGGTTTTGTTGAGTGGGTTTTTGGCTTAAGTGGAGTTTTGGCGGATGATAAAAGGAAATGCTATATTAAGAGTAGAATATCAGAGCTATTAAAGGTTCAGATACAGTTATATTTAGCTCAATCCTATTTCCTTCCAAATTTGTACTTGAAAATTCACTATAACTTCTAGAGAAAGAAAATGTTGGAGGATCTCAGAAAAAAAAAATTGCTATATAGAAGATTTCAGACTAGTTTACTATAAACGAATCAGTGCACACTGCTTTGGACTATCTACTAGATCATCAAAATAGATTTGTTTTAGAGGCAACCGTTTATTGTCATGCATGGCATTTTGTTGCTTTGGCTATTGCATAGGCTTAATAAGTATTGTATGGTATTGATTTGTGGGAGAACTGCCTAGAGGTTCTATAGACCTTGTTGTTGTTAGTTGCTGTCTATTTGGCCCCAACTCATGGCAGTATAACACAACAAAATGCCCAGTCGTGCACCATCTTCATGTCATTGATATATTTGACCTTAGAAACTCATTATCTGTTACTCCTTGTACTCCAGTCATGTTTTGACTCTTGTTAACTCTCATGTTCATGAATAGCTAATGATCATTCAGGAATATTTTTCAAAAAAAGTCATGACTCAGTTGCAGTTGTTTCATGACCTTATTTACCAGTGTCATTCATGTGTAATAGACTAGGGCTACCTAATAGGGGAAATTCCATAGAAAGCAACATGTGTGTAGTCATTAATGATTCTTTCAAGGAATGCTCAGCATCATTGGGACTGAGCATTGGAAAATAGATTCCTTAATATTTTCTCTATAAATGGAGATCTATTGTCCAACAAGTATCCAAATGCTATAATGTCTTTATTTGAGCTTACAGTTTCAGAGAAGTAGCTTAACATAAGAAAATGGATCTGGAAGGCTGTCTTAAAAGACAACTGCAATTCAACTTCCCATTCAATCAGTCCCTTCAAAATGTAAACTCTCCAAATGTCAAAAGCAAAGGAATTTATTTAAACTAAATATTCAGAATCTTGGATTTAAAAACTATATTCTTTTTTTTTTTTTTGTCATTTCTCTAATCTCCTTTGTGAAAGGAAAATACTGTTCTACCTAATGGGTCATTTTACTAGAAAATCATTGAAGTATGGAAGTACTGAGGTTAATGATGTAATTTTGAGCTGAAAACATCTGAGAAGAAGTTCAGATAAGGTTGGGTTGCCTAGTGGAAATAAATTAAGATTGGCATTTTGAGTTTTAATTCAAGCTCTGCCAATAGCAACATGTATGACTTTGAGCAATTACCAAACAGTGTGTTTCAGTTCCTCATTTCCAAGACTGGAATTCTAATTCCCCCTAACCTTCTCACATGATGTTTTTAAATATCAAGTGAAATCATAGCAGGTCAAGGGGAAATTCTCAAAATAAAATAAATTAGAATAAAAAGTAGTATATAAAATTATATTTACAAAAATGAATCCAATTTTATACAAATAGAAAGTCCTATACATCTGAAGATCTGTGTCTGTTTAGGCAAGACATAGCAAATATATGGGTGATTTTCACTTTCTTATTTTTACATTTCAATACTACTAAGATTATTGTTATAGTTTAGATCAATTTTTTTTTAATTGTGTAACTGATGGGATTGTATTTTGAAAAACTGAAAGCATTGTGTAAAAGGAAATACATTTTTATAATAGAAGGGTGGAAATAAGCTATAGTGAGAAAACAGAACAAGGTTTAAAGCCATATATGAACATTGGTTTAAATTTTAGGTCTGTTATGTATTAAATATGCATCCTGGGGCAGGATGTGTGGCTGCTCTAAACTACAGTGTCATCATCTACAAAATGGCAATAACTATGTGTTTTAATTATTATTGTTTACAATAGTAGAGTAATTATGTCCAGTCCATTGATAATACCCACATCCTACCCTCTCCTAGTTTTGTTTCTTTAATTCCCAGGAAAGTATTCAATTTCAACACAGAATTTCAAGGACCAATTCAAATTTAATATAATTAAGGAGCCCTGGGGGCACAATGGTTAAGCACTCAGCTGCTAACCAGAAGACCAGGAATTAGAACCCCTCGGCCACTTCATGGGAGAGAAGACCTGGTAATCTGCTCCTGTAAAGATTACAGCCTAGGAAACCCTACAGGGCAGTTCTACTCTGTCTTATAGGGTCGCTATAAGTTGGAGTCGACTTGAGGGCACACAACGACAAACAGCAACGGAGTTCTTAACGCTCCTTCTCTTCTTCATTAGTATCTGTCATATTAGGTCCCTTGTCTACATGGGCTAATACGCTTTTTGTTTGGATAATTTATGTGCTCCTCAATTTTTTTTTATCTCATATATGGCGCCATAATACTTGCTCATGCCATTATTATGAAAACAAAATGAAATGAGATAGCTTATGCAAAATGTATGGCACAGAGCTGATGCTCTCATTAATAGGGGAGGATAGAGATAGACCTAGCAATTAACTGAGGTTAAATGGCTGAAACATCCGTTTTAGTCTGACTCAGATAAGAAGCAGTCATGTATAGAAAACACTTTGAAAAACTGTCAAGTCTCTGAGTTGGGTAAAGAAAGCACTTCCTAGATTGTTTTTGAATGCTACAATGTGATGCACAGACTAGTTTGTAAACATAAAACAAAACAAAACAAAAACCAAACCCACTGCCATCCAGTCGATTCTAAGTCATAGTGACCATGTAGGACAGAGTAGAAGTGCCCCATAGGGTTTCCAACGAGCAGCTGGTGGATTCAAACTGCCAACCTTTCAGTTAGTAGCTGAGCTCTTAACCACTGCGCTGCCAGGTATCCTTGTAAACATATTATACAATAAATAAGATGTATTTTTATTAGATATGAAAATTATTTTCTCCTTTTCAGACTAAATAATGGCATAGGCTTCAGATATGTATGCTAAATTGTATTTTATTTCTCCAAAATAATAGCTTTATTAAATTTTTCAGGAAACTGGAGACCAAATTCTGTAAACTTAAAGCAGCATCTAAAATAAGGCATTTGCTTAATGTTATCTACTGCTATTGTTTTTCTCTAGAGATAAGTATAAAATGATATTTGATAGTTTAGTTTATGCTTATTCAATTAGAAAAGCATTAAAGTCAGAAAGTGGAAAATGAAGAAGTAATATATGATCACCTTGCCCTGGCACACCCATCACATTACAGGCTCATTATAACTCAAAAATACTTAGAAGTTTGCTCCTGTTTTTGTTTTTATGCTTTCTTATAATAAATGATAACCTTACAGTTTAACTGAACTTGACTCTTCTTCTAACACAGAAGTCCTAAATAAGGGAAAAAAATTTAGATCTACCAACTGAATAGCCGCACTTCATAATAAGCCGTGGTGAATAAAAAGGAGAGAGTGAATGCCATTATCCGCTCTCCATTGCCTTCATCGAATATTTCTTGTCCTATGTGCATAACATTAAATGACATTTCAATAAAATTATTCACAATAAAATGTGCTGGTGCCCATTCAAAATTATAACCAAATCCACATTTTTAAAATTAACCTAATGAGCCTCCTACCTGTCCATCTGCTGGAGAAAGTAAATGGGAATGGACAAAAGCTGGGAAACCTCAGTCATACTGAAAGTCATATCACTGCCTTTCTTTTATTAGTCTTTCCACACAGGATGCATTAACTAAGTGATTCAACTCAGTTTGGCCAAATGTTTTCTGTGTGTCTTATTTTCACTATACACTGTGCTAGGCACTGCAAGCGATTCAAAATAAATGAGTCTCACAACCTGATCTCATTATGTTATGAAGACTAGAGAAGAATTATAAATACTACAATACGAGACGTTGTTGTATGCCATCAAGTTGATTCTGACTATTAGCCACCCTATGGGACAGAGAAGAACTGCTCCATAGGGTTTCCTAGGCTGAAATCTTTATGCGAGCAGGTTGCCAAGTCTTTTCCCCTGTGGAGTCACTGGTAGGCTCCAACCGCCGACCTTCACTTATCAGTCAAGTGCTTTAGCCATTGTGCCACCAGAGCTCCTTGAATATGAGATAGCATAAGATAATTTATAGAAAGAGCCATCAGGATTCAGAAAAAGATACATACACTGTAAGATACTATACATTGTAAGAAGAAGGAAAGTTTTCTGGAACAGGATGGAATTTAGACTGGACTTTCAATAGTGGGAAGTTTCAATCCTGGGGAAGAGGGGATAAGGCAATTTAGCAGAGACAATGTAATCAGCAAAATAATGGGGCTGTGTGGTATGGATTGTGTCCTTAGGACCCAGCCTACAATCTATATGTAGTCCCCGACTTATGACATAGTCGAGTTATGGCGAACTGCACTTAATGACCATCTGTTTTTTGGGATTTTTGTACAAATTATCAATAGTAATATGTATTAAATACAATGTTGCAGCATGTTAAAGGACCATATAGACAACTGTCACTAATTTTCTGGCTAAAAGCATCATCCCCATTTCGAGGGGTAATCCAGATGTTCCAGAACCTTCTACAAGTGGAGTTATTACCGAAACTGACAAAATGCCAATGTCATCCGTTTTTTATTAATGGATATGTGTATTTTTTTATGTATGTATGTAATAAAATATATCTGTAAGTTTATATGTAATGTTTCCAATCCCCAAAGACAGATAAAGATCAGATTCATAAAAATACTGATGATAAAACACAATAATTATGAAAACTAAAAAAAAAGTGAGTATTCAATTTATGTCAGAACCAACTTACAATGGAGTTGTCAGAACGGAACCCCATCGTAAGTCGGGGACTACCTGTATAGAACCAAGTCATAGTATAAAAGACCATGTAGGAGTATTTGGGAGGGCAAGGACAGTGGTGTCAAGTACCTTTGTCAAGGTGATGAAAAACCGTAATAAATAACCTTAATTCAGAAAAACAAGAGAGCCTTTTAAAGTTTTGTTAATAGAGGATTGATGATTGGATTGTGGTAACCAGCTTCCAAGATGGCTGGCAGTGATTCCTGCTTACTGATATCATTAGCTTTTGTAGTACCTTCCCATATAGAACCACATTTGGCCTGTGTGACCAAGCGATAATGGCAGAAGCAATGGCATGCCACAAGATTAGGTTATAAAATACACTGTGGCTTCCATTTTGTTCTTTCTCTCTTTCAGATCACTCCTTTTGGAGAATCCATATCATGATCAGCCTTACGGAGAGGAAAAATTGTTGAAGAACTGAAGCCTTTTGCCAACAGTCAAGTGAATAACTTTGGAGGCAGATCCTCCAGGCCCAATCTAACCTTCAGATACCACAGATTCACTCCACAGCTTGACTGAAAGCACAAGAGAGCACCACCCAGTGAAGCCCCTCAGAAACTCTGTAAACAATAAATGTTTGTTGTTTTTAAGCTGATAAATTTTGGGGCTATTTGTTATGCAGTAATAAAGAAATACTACAATGATAGATGGAATTTATGGCATAATATTACTCATATGGCAGTAGAGTTCTATGTAGATTAGCAGAGAAAGCTGTAAGTAATAAGAGGGAAAATTTTAATAGTTTACAATGTACCAAGCCTCCTGCTGTGTGCTTTTCATGTATTTCCTCTTTTAATAATGCTGGTAATCTTTTATGATAGGTACTATATATGTATCCCTATTTTATAGAGACTTAAATCTCTAAGCAACTTGCCAAAGATCAAACAGCTAATAAGTGATGAGCCAAAATTCAAACTCTAATCTGTTTATATAAATAAATGTGGATTGCCAAATGAATATATAAATGGGTGTCCATTTCATTAGTTATTATAATGCACAGGTAATATTTTTCTCTTGGCTTGTATACAATTTGGAAAGATTATAAATTAATCCACAGAATATTTTCTTTGTACTTTCCCAATAAATGAAAGCAAAGAAAATTTTCCCAGAAAATGCATGGTCTGGCATGCTTCATTGGTCCAGAAGTAGTTAAAGATTTTATAGTGCAAATCTTTGCAAAAACTATTGAAACTATCCTGCCTGGGCTTTTATGTATGACTGATTTCTGGGAAGTACTTGCTTTTGACTTTTTTTTGAGGTTTCAAGCAATAAAAACCATAGAAAAAATACTCCAGGAGAGAGTTTGAACTCCTGAACTGAGATGCAGTTCAACATAATTAAAAAAAGTCTTAGACATGAGATCCAAGCAAAGTTGGAAAAAACACTCAGGTGGTGAAGAAGGAGGGGAGGAAAAAAGAAGAGAAGAAGAAAGCAAATTATTGTTGCTTAAAAGGATAGCTATAAAACTAAAGGGTAGATATGAGGCAACCTTGGAAGGCATACAAGGAGAAACTTTCTAAAAGTGGAGTAGTTATGTGGTAAGAATAAAATTAACTAGATGTTTCCAAACATACCAAGTACTGTGTTAAGAGATTTATTATCTCATTCCAATGGTATTGAGGCCTATAGGGTAGGGATTACTATTATTCTTCTATTACATGGGCGAAAGTTAAGGCTTGGAGAGCATAAAGCATATGTTTTCAGAAGCTAATTCTTGATGGAGCAACTATTTGAAGATGTGATGGTACCAATGCCATTGAAACAATGTACCACTTTGCCTCGAAAAGCTTAGACTTGATGTGTTTGCAAAAGAGGTGGGGTTGGGAAGCCACTGAAAATTCTGAAAACAAGCCTGACGATGAGGAAAGTGGAGCTCTTAAAGATTGGTATGCAGAGACATTGGAAAGAAAGAAGTCTTGGGATCGGGCTTGGAATTATCAAGACTAATGAATGACGGAAGAATGAAAAGATGAATGAAAAAATAGTACAATGCCTATCATATTTTGATTTCTACAACAGTGTTAATAGCCAGTATTAACTGAGAAATTGTATGCCATTTGGCACCATGCTAAATATCTTACATATGTAATTTGAAGACATCCCAAATTAACCCTGTGGGGTAGGTGTTATTATTGTCCTCACTTTGCAGGTGAAAAAACTAAGGTTTATAAGAGTTTAGGTAAACTCTTGTAAGGCTGTAGTTAGTAAGTTAGGAAGTCCTGGTTCAAAGCCAGGTCTATCTGTTTGTAGGGCCTATGTATTCTACTACCAATTTGTAATATTCATCCCATTATTTTATGTCCATACATTCTCTTGAACCTCACAATAATCTTATGAGGTACATAGTGACTAATGCAAAAACAGACTCAGTAAGGTTAAGGAACAATCCTAGATCATATACCTAAAATTCAAATCCAAGTTTGCTTATATTGATGGTTAAAGTTATGTGAAACATGCTCTGGAGATGAAGCACTTTCAAAGAAAATAATTCCCCAAAACATATATCCAGTCTTACTTGTTTGCTGAAAGATTGTTCTCAGTTATATACCAAATAAATTGCTCCTTTGGGATGTTTTCAATACTAAGCAGTTGTTTGCTTCCCACTAAGATAATTTTATATTTATCATTGAGAGCCTCCAGGTACTGCTTATTGATGAGTTCATTGAGAACAGCATTTCTGAAATGAGGTAATTAATCAGCATTTAGTTGTTTTATTCCAAAAGAAAAACACAATAAAGAAAAAGAAACATTCATGGCAAACTATGATGTGTTTCTCGGATGGATTTACTATTAATTGCATTAATGATTTCCATCCGAGAGCTTGCAGCAGACAGTAGCAGCTTTGTAGGGACTTATGATACCTAATACACACTGAACAAAGCACAGTGGTTAAGCGCTCAGCTGCTAACCAAAACATGAGCAGTTGGAATCCACCAGCTCCTCCTTGGAAACCCTGTGGAGCAGTTCTACACTGTCCTATAGAGTAACTATGAGTTGGAATCGACCGGATGGCAATGGTTTTTTTTTTGTTTTTGTTTTTTTTTAAATAGCAGGCTCTAAGGAGCCGTGGTGACACAATGTTTAAGTGTTCAGCTGCTAACCGAAAGGTTGGCAGTTCAAACCCACCAGTCACTCTGCAGGAGAAAAGACCTGGACATCCGCTCTCATAAAGATTACAGCCTAGGAAACCCAGTGGGGGAGTTCTACCCTGTTGTATAGGGTTGCTAGAAGTCAGAATCTACTCGACAGCATACAACAACAATATAGCAATATAGCAAGACATGATGAAAAAATGGGTGTGTTCAGGGAGAATGAAAATAGGAAAATAAAAAGATGACCTTCCAAAAGTGTGATGACAAGATTCAGCTGAAATCAGACGCAGCAGATCAACAGTAGGAGAAGGCAACACTCTTGCAGTTGGTGAAGATTTCCCTTGTGCCCATCAAATAGACATGTTTTTATTTTTCTTGACTTGGAAGGACCACAGAAGTGTATACAGCACACTCTGCCTCAGCTCTCAATTGACAGATGAATTAGGAATCAGCCTCCTTTACTAGGATGATAATTGGCTTTGAAACCCTCTATTAACAGCAGTAACCATTGGCCAGAGACTGATCCAGATGCTTGACCCAAGTTATCCTCGACTTACTTTTTTCCTAGAAGTGTAGGATTTCTTTTTTTGCTTGTTTTTATTGCTGAATTCAAATTTCAAAGGGTGCATTGTAAGACTAGTATATGTAATATATAACTTTAAAGTTCTATTAAACAATATAAAAGTAGGGCTTAAAACAAAATACTTGGCATATGGACTTCCTTTATGAATTAACATTTTTATGTTTCAAATGTCTCCAGAAGCAGAAATGGCAATACATTCAAGTTGTCTTAATCAGGGATCCATGTTGGTGGAACTTCACATGCTACCATGTAGAGGGAAAAGGAATAAAC
Source organism: Trichechus manatus latirostris (assembly GCF_000243295.1). Classification (NCBI taxonomy): domain Eukaryota; kingdom Metazoa; phylum Chordata; class Mammalia; order Sirenia; family Trichechidae; genus Trichechus; species Trichechus manatus. The sequence continues at coordinate 8,153,504 of NW_004443943.1, read as the reverse complement.
CATCACATTTAAGTTACACAAGACACTTCATTAAAAGAGCAAAGCACAAATCCATGTCTAAGTGCCATGGGGCTCAGAAATTTTATCTTACAAAGTGTCTTGTCTATTAGTGAAAGGCTCTAATTACTACACAATTGAAAGCCAATATAATAGACTAGGAGCTCCATGAATGCGTAAAATTTATTCCAGGAATCTTTATAATTACCTCCTCAAACAAAAAATCTTGCTCATAGTAGCTTTGCAATAAATGCTTTTGTAATGAGTAAATAAATGATCTCAAGCATTTATCATAAAAATGAATTCAAATATTGATTATGCTAGCATAGACTATATGTCAATAGAATTAACAGTTTTAGAAGAGCTCATTTACCTAGAAAGTTGACATATGTATTCATTTTGCTTTTTAAAACTGAAACGTTTAAAATTCTTCTATTCTGACCTAGAGATTGTTAAGGTATTCTCTGAAGTCTTTTACCATACAGTATAATATAAAACACTCTTGGGACTTTGCCAAAGCTTGCCATTGAGATCTTCTTTTGAAATTTATTCTAGCTTTTAATTGTTTAACTTACTGTAGGAGAACACTCACATTCAAAGCTCTTAATCAAGTGCGCTGTAGTATTATGAAGGCATTTAATGTTTTTCCCCTGTAGGATATTAGGTGTCATGTTATCACACCATGATCATTACTTCGAGTGTATGTTTTAATTCTCTTCTCTCCCCACAAATGTATACCTCCTTCTAGGCTTGTGACATAACTTCTGTGCACTTGTTTCCATTCCTGGGGAAAATTATTGTTGTTGAATTTCTACTGTGGCTTTCTTCCAATTGTTTTCAGACTCAAACCTGATTGAATGAGTCATGAATGGGTGGAAAATTATTGAAAATCCCATGAGTGTATGCTACAAACAGTTAAGACTATTGATGAAAAATAATTACTGGGCTAAGACAGGAAACTTCTTGACTTAGGAATCCTGAATACTTTTAGGGAATTATGAGAAAATAAGAAACACAATGAAAGAGAATCAAAACACTTTTAAAAATATTGTATATACTAATAAAAACCAGTAGTACAACAGAGAATGAAAAAATGAACACTTTTGTAAATGTAGAGTCTTCTACAATAGCACCTATACTCTCTGTTTTATTTTGGTGACTTAAAATAGATAAGCCTGTCACTTAAACAATTTCTCATTCTTTCTTTTAGGTAATCATGTTACCCAATAAAGCCAGATATAACATGAAGAAGAATACTTTTGATGTGGTCTGTTTTTAAATACTTGGAGGAAAGTGCTGTGTGATGGATCACTTTTATATGGCCTTTCTCGCCATGCTCTTGTAACTCCTGCCAAATGATTGGTACTATGCAAATAAGGTACTGTGGCCCACCAAGAGGATTGGACACCTTCCTAATAATGCAAATAAGGTGCAAGTCACCATTGTGGGGGTGGGGCCATGCAAATGAAATGTATGGCGCTCTAATGAGGGGATTGGTCAGTTTTACCATCTTGCTAGGATTAAAATGGGCCATCCCAGAGGCAGAAAGGGGGGACTTTATTATCATCAAAAAGAAGAGCTGAGAGTAGAACACGTCCTTTGGACCCAAGCCCCTGTGCTGAGAACCTGCTAGACCCAGGAGACAGAGAAAGAGAGCTGTAACACTGGAGACAGCACGAGAATGAGAGAAGATGCAGCAGAGAAACAGCAGCAGCAAAACCAGGAGACTGGTGTGAGACTGTGTGGTGGACTTCCCAGTCCACAGAGCAAGGAGGCTACAGTGGGCATGCTGACCCATGGAGAGAGAGAGCAAAGTACTTTTGGGCAGGAGGCTTCCTGATGGAGTAGGGTGCCTTTTAGACACTTGTCAGCAGAGCTAAAGAGCCTTGTAAAACTTCTCTGGCAGGGCAGAGGCCAGGTCAAGGGGCCGAAGTTCCAAGGGGCCAACGGGTCTAGAGGCTGGAGGCTGGAGAGAGGCCTGCCTGTGGGCATGACTGAGAAGTGGCTGTCCTGACTGAAAAACTGTATCCTGAGTTGTTCCGGATCCTGAATTGTAACCTGTTACTTCCCTAATAAACCCCATAACTGTGAGTATGGTCTATGAGTTCTGTGTGGCCATTGCAATGTATTATTGAACCCAGCAGAGAAGTAGGGAGTGCCATGGGAGGGACAGCTGGTAAAAATTTTGGAGAGAGGAGGTATGTCTGGAGGAGGTATGTCTGACGTCCACGTCATAGGAATCAGCCTTGGGCTGCTGATGTTGATCTTGATTCTCCTCTCTCCCTCGGAAGTTAGAGGACCTCTGACACCAGCATGCCACTTTTAGAGAAAGGAATAGACAGTTCAGCACACAGCAAAACAGGATAATAAAAATTTTCCTCTTTCCCTATTAGGCCCTCTTCTTCAATTATCAAACACCAAATCCCTCCTTCTTCTCCGTCCCCCCCTTTGGAGAACTGTACTCTGCTCTGCTCTCATGAAAAATGATGCTCTCCTGTCATAGCTTGAATTATGTCACCCAAAAAATGTGTGTATCAATTTGACTGGGCCATGATTCCCAGAATTGTGTGGTTGGCCTCCATTTTGTGATTGTAATGTTAAAGAGGATTAGGGTGGGATTGTAACACCACCTTTACCCAGGTCACATCCCTGATCCAAAGTAAAGGAAGTTTCGCTGGGGTGTGGCCTGCACCACCTTTATCTCTCAAGAGATAAAAGGAAAGGGAAGTAAGCAGAGAATTGGGGACCTCATACCATCAAGAAAGCAGTGCCGGGAGCCGAGCGTGTCTTTTGGACCAGGGTCCCTGCGCAGAGAAGCTTCTAGTCCAGAGGAACATTGATGAGAAGGCCGACAGAGAGAGAGCCTTCCCCTGGAGCTGACGCCCTGAATTTGGACTTTTCGCCTACTTTGACTGTGAGGAAATAAACTTCTTTTCGTTAAAACCATCCACTTGTGGTATCTCTGTTATAGCAGCCCTAGATGACTAAGACATCTCCCCAGCAAAATGTTCAAAACCTGTGTGTTTTTTGTTTGTTTTTGTTTTCCTCCAGCTAGATCCTACTTCCCAAATGTGCCTGATGATTTAATTCACAATGGCATGTTGATGGTTAGTGCTGTCTTCAATTGTTATTCTTTCCGTACATAAGGTCTACTAGGAAAATTCAGAATTCATTCTAAACATAAAAGAGATAAAATAGATTTAAAAAAATCCAACTGTGAATGTTTTAATCTTCTGATTTCTAAAGAAGAGGCTTTGCTTGTTGGGTAAGCCCCCCAAATTTTAATGATTCTGAAGAATCTGGGAACCAGGGGAAGAGGAATACTGCAGAAGGTAGAATCTACCTGGTTCTGTCTAATAAAGAGCTGAGCCAGAGAGGAAACCCACCAGAGACAGGATACTCTAGGAAAGCTTAGGGTAGAGCAGTTGCTGTGAAATATAGAGAGAAAGAGACTAGAAAGAGACATTTCTTCTGTTAAATTTATTTCCAGTTATTTAATATGGAAATAAGTTAATTTCCTGGAAGAGTTAAATTGATGCTGAGACATGAAGTATGAGAAAGAGCCAGCTTGCTCATGGGGGAAGGAGGGTAGGTCATCTAGGGGAGGGATTTAAGTGCTACCATATTTTTACACAAACAATGCCCGCCTTCTGCATTTGTTTGTCTGCCGCACTTTCTTACTACAAGGTATTTTTGTGAGCATGCTATGCTAATTTTTTTTTACATAGCAACGTGTGGAAGAGGACAGGCATGGTGGGGCTTGTAAGGGTGCCTCATGGGGGAGGGGTGCAGCTGGCAAACAAACACAGAGGGGGTATTATTTGCATAAAAATACAGTAAAAGAATTTGAAGAGGAGAGAGAGTGACATACTGAGAAACTGGAAACGCTTTAGTATGAAAGGAAAGTAGTTCAGTATGGGATGCCCTAGGTTATGCAAACAGTTAATGCTCTCTGCTGCTAGCTGAAAGGTTGACTTAACCTATAACATATAACATATAAATATATAGCACTTGCAATGATAAAATATTGCTAAAGATAAGGTGGATCCCTGGTGGCGCAGTGGTTAAGAGCTCAGTTGCTAACCAAAAGGTAGACGGTTCAAATCCACCAGTCGCTCCTTGGAAACCCTATGGGGCGGTTCTACTCTGTCTGTAGGGTCGCTGTGAGTTGGAATCGACTCAATGGCAATGGGTAAAGATAAGATACTTTAATAGAAATCATAGCACCCCTGTGATGGTTAGTCTTACGTGTCAACTTGGCTGGACTATGGTACCCAGGTGTTTAATACTGGGTATTTTTGTAGATAGTAGCATGATTATCCAAAAGAGAGAACCAGATACAAGTCCTCAGCAACACCCAGATTACTTCAAGTAAAGGAGACTTCAAATAAAGGAGATTACCCTTGAAAATTTGGTTGGACCTCATCTGATCTGTTGAAGGTCTGAAGAGCCAAAACTGAGGTTTTCTGGAGAAGAAGAAATTCTGTCTTAAATCTGCACCGTCCACTCCTGCCTGAGTTTCCAGATTCTGGCCTGCCCTACAGATTTAGTTTTCACACTTGTTAGCTGCCACAACTGCGTGAGTCAATTTCTTACATATATCTCTCCACTGATTCTATTTCTCTGGAGAATGCTGATCGATGCATCCCCTTTGAAGCCTTATATCATAAAATCTTTTTGGAAAAAAAAAATTTTTAAATGCACAGAATACACTAAGAAACTTGAACTAGATTGATAAATAGGCTTAATTGCAATGGTAAAAAAATGTTAAACACTTGCTCTGAAGATGTGTCTTAAGTCACATAACTGCTTGGTATTTTCATTTCTTCATTATTTTGAAAAAGAAACAATGGTGGTATTATTCAAAGTAATGGAAAGAAATGAAGAAGCTGGAAGTGGAATTAGAACAATGCTCCAAAGGATTTGACATCTACAAAATCTAGAGGAACTCTCTGCCTTCATCTTCTGTGGCACACACAGTTGCAGGAGTCAAAACCACATAAATGTGCTAGGGCATGAGGAGCAAACCTCAGGGCTCTTGCTTGGCAATGAAAGATACGAATGTGGGGATCTTCCTTCCCCACGTTAGTGTCTTTCATTAGTTGAGATATTTTAGATTAATAATATTTTAAAGAAAACAATAAGTGATTTTAGAAATTGGCCATATATGTTCTGAACAAAATAGAAAATGTCTTAGTTGTATACTTATGGAACATGGATTGCTGCTAATAGAAAAGCCACTTAAATTTCTTTTGGATAGGATTTGGTATTGCAATATAAGGGTCTATGGCTTTCCATCACCAGAGTCATTGGTTTGAATTTACACTGGTCAGCAGTCATTGAAACACATTCTGGTCATTCTGGATCTTGTGAATTGCTGCAACAGCGAACATTCTGCTCTCATCAATTACTCTAAGCAGGTGGCAGTATTGCTTGAGTTAAAGAGACTCTGGTTTCAGTGCCAGCTCTGTCACAAACTAGCTGTTTGGCCTTAGGCAAGTGAAATGGTTCCTGTGGACTTTTCTTAATTGTGGAAGTAGAAAGTTACTTCTAAATCTGTAAGACCGTAATTCAAACATTCAGTTGCAAATTATATTTATTTGTCAATGTAATACAAGTACAATTAGCAAGTCCAACAAATCATTTTAAATCTCAAGCCATCTCTTTCCAACACAGGTTGAGAACCTTCTTTTGTCAAATGGATTGCAGAGGAAGGAAAAATGAGAAAAATCACACAATTTGGAATAACAAGGCTACCTCGTGGAGTATGATTGAATTTGTCAGCTGTGCTAACTGACAAGTCTTAGTTGAAGACTGATGAAGCCCCTTTGATTTCAAAATCCCCTCTTATTATCAAAAAGCTGATGCTTTCAGTTCCATCATTTAAGCCCAGCTCATACTGGAAATTTTCAAATTTTCATTCAAAAAGGCTACAAATGGATCATCCAGGACACCTTCCTTCTCTGCTAATACAGACCAAGCATATGGGGTGTAGACAATGAAGGGTTCGAGCCCAACTGGAGCCTGAAGCCCTCCCTATGAAATGAAATGGGGCTATCTTCATTCTGCCAGCCTATCTTTCACAATGGACATATGCTGACTAAAAACATCTCCGCATTTTTTTTTTTTTTTTTACTTCCTACTAATGCTGCTGGTTCTACCCTACAGCTTACCATTAAGAACCAACCGGTAAAATAAATTCTTCCAGATTCACTTCTTTGTTTTTTATTCTCCTGTAGGATGTGACCAATAATATTGCCAGGGTTATTTGATGTAATGTAATTTCAACTGTAGGTTCATAATAATCGGAAAGAATTTAGAACTATTTGGATTTTGATTCATTAATCTAATATTTCTCAGCCACTTTTCACCTTCCAAAATGGTAGATACAGGGTGGGGCCAGGCTAGCGGAGTAGTCAGACACTTCCAGTGGACCCTCTTACAACAAAGATCTGGAAACACAAGTGAATAGATTATATATGGCAATCTGGGAGCCCTTGAACATCAAAGTCAGAGCTGAGGAACTGGACTGAGTGGCAGGGGGAGGGAGGGACAGTTCAGAAGCAGTGAGGAGTTGCCAGACCTGACCTGGCGAGAGCCTGAGCCCTTCAGGCCTTATCAGCTCATGGGTGAGCGGTGAGGTAGGTAAGCAGCAGTGCTTGGGAGGTGCATTTTAAGCACCAGGAGAGTCCCGGTGGCAGAGAGTCTGCATGGCTACCCAGAACCAGTGGGAAGCAGCCCTTGAGCAGTGAAAGATAAGTACTTGAGTATGGCCTACTTTGCGGATCAAAAACACCCCCCTAAGGGAAAAACCTCTTTCCCATTTACCTCCCTGCTCTGCACTGGGTCCCAGACTGGCTTCAGCAATTGCTGAGTCCCCTGGGCTGGAAGTAGGATCCATCACATGCCCAGAGCCATTCTCCCTGCCTTGGAGAGTGAACAAATTAACAAACGGGGAGAAAATAAACTGCCGGCTCCCCTAAGCCAGGAACCCAGGGTAAGCACAGCACCTTTGCCTAGGCACAAGCATAAGGGATCCATGGACTTTGAGTGCCTTTCCCCCTGCATAGAGTTGTGTGCACCCATTTCAATAGCATAGGCCCTCATTACTATACGTAGTACAACAGGGTATATACCAGAACTCTAACTTCAACTGTTTCAGCTGTGAAGTGGCAGGTTCGTGACATTTGACACTGCTCTGCCTATTAAGCAGCATCTTCACCTACCCACATCAGGGGCCTGAGGACTGGTGGCTCCACCCATACCACCAAGCCACCTGTGATAGGGGCCCATGAATAAGAGGTGCCCCCCAGTCCTTATAGCCAACAGCATTGGGTGCTCATAGTCTGGCTGCAAAACCCACCCACCTACACACTCTAGGGAACAGGGACACGCCTTCCTCCTAGACACTCGGGGGTGGCCGTCAGCCTCCTGCCTTGCTCAGAGTGTGTCCCCCTGCTGCAGCCAGATGCCTGTGCCTACACCAATAACCCATGCCTATCTAGGACTGTAAGTGAGAGCCTACACCACACACTTGGTGGCTATCTACCTGGGCACCTGAGCTGAATCCATATAGGAGGAGTGAGCGGACTCCTGAGCTCACATACCTAGTAACAGATCTAAGCACCTGTTGACAGGACATTAAAGCTTCAAAGGTGCCAATAATCAAACTAACTCATACGAGCAGCCTATTTGGACATATCAGAACAAAACAAGAAGCTAGGACACAGTAAGCAAACATAAAATAAATAAATATAATAACTATAATAACTTATTGATGGCTTGGAGCAACAGTCGCTATCAAATCACATAAAGAGGCAATCCATGATGGCTTCAGCAAGCTCCCAAAATAATCTAGCAATTTTACAGAAGAAGAGAATTTCTTGGAATTACCAGAGGTAGAATACAAAAGATTAATATACAGAACTCTTCAAGAAATTAGGAAGGAAATTAAAAAGATTGGAGAAGAACATAATGACAAATTTAACAGGCTGCAAGAATCCATAGAGAGACAGGCATCAGAAATCCAGAAGATTAACAATAAAATTTCAGAATTAGACAACTCAATAGAAAGTCATAGGAGCAGAATTGAGGCAATGGAAGTCAGAATTAGTGAGATTGAAGATAAAGCACTTGACACCAACTTATTTGAGGAAAAATCAGATAAAAGGTTTAAAAAAAAGAAGAAACCCTAAAAATTATGTGGGACTCTATCAAGAGGAATAACCTACGAGTGACTGGAGTACCAGAAAGTGTGTGGGGGGTGTGTGTGTGCAGATAACAGAAAATACAGAGAGAATTGTTGAAAATTTGTTGGCAGAAAACTTCCCTGATATTGTGAAAGATGCGAAGATATCTATCCAAAATGGTAGATACAATGTTTATATGTGTGTATGTGTTAGGAGTCCCTGGTGTTCCCTAAATGGTTAAGTGCTAGACTATTAGCCAAAAGGTTGGCAATTCAAACACACCTAGAGGTGCTTCAGAAGACAGGCCTGGTGATCTGCTTCCAAAAGGTCACAGCTTGAAAACCCTATGGCGCTGTTCTACTCCGCACACTAGGGGTCAGCCTGAGTCAGAATTGACTCTAAAGCAACTAAAAACAGAACAACAACATATGTGTGAGAGAGAGAGCCTTGGGAAGGGAGTTGTTCTGGAAGATTTTATCTTAAATATAAACAAAGAAATGCCAGTGTTTGTCATGCATAAACTCATTATTTATTGCAAGGTAGTCATGGCAAGGCATGAAAATAAGACCTCAAGACATTCATTTAGCACTGGAGAATCAGATTTGACAATTAAAATGCTAGTTTAAATGTTAGAGTCTAAGAGTCCATATCTTTAGACTTCAGGCATTACCTTTAATGAATGGTCTGGGGAGGAAGACTTGATCACCCCTTGAACTCAGAGAAGGTCCCCCACAGTAGGGGGTGTGAGGTTGGTTGTGGTGAGAAGTATCTCAGAAGGATCTCAGTCTTCTGAGAGAGCTAGAGTGAAGGATACATTTTACTGCAGTATTCTTCAGTAAATGAGCAGAAATCTTTGGCTTATATACAATTTTATCACCTTGACTTTATAAAATAAGGGTTAGGTGCTTTCATGTTTAACTATAATTGGTATGTATTATTGCTAATTAGGGGAATTGTTGTATGATTTATTTATGTACCAAGATAAATTTATAGAGATTTAATTATTTGAAAATTATGGGAATTGTTTAGTGACATACTTATGTTTTAAGGCCAATTTACAGAGATTTCATTTATTAGAAATTAAGGGGGCTGTTGTATGATGTTTTCAAATCCTTCTTAACTACATACTTCACATGCTTCTTGTCATGGATTGAATTGTGTCCCCCAAAAATATCTGTCAACTTGGCTAGGTCATAATTCCAAGTATTCTATGATTGTCTACCATTTTGTCATCTGATGTGATTTCCCTATGTGTTGTAAATCCTATCACTGTCATGTAATAAAATGGATTAGTGGCAGTTTTATTGATGAGATCTACAAGATTAGATGGTGTCTTAAGCCAATCTCTTCTGAGATATCAAAGAGAGAAGCGAGCAGAGAGACATGGGGACCTTATACCACCAAGTGCCGGGAGTAGAGTGCATCATTTGGACCTGAAGTTCCTGCACTGAGATGCTCCCAGACCAAAGGAAGACTGATGACAAGGACCTTCCTCCAGAGTTGACAGAGAGAGAAAGCCTTCCCCTGGAGCTGGCACCCTGAACTTGGACTTGTAGCCTACTGGACAGTGAGACAACAGACTTTGTTAAAGCCATCCACTTGTGGTATTTCTGTTATAGCAGCACTAGTTAACTAAGACAACAACACATAGGAAAATTACATCAGATGACAAAATGGTGGACAATCACACGACACTGAAGATCATGGCCTAGCCAAATCGTTACACATATTTTTGGAGGACATAATTCAATCCACGACAACCTCCATTATGTAATAGCAATCCAATTTCTTCTTGGTAATCACGATCAATCATACCAGCCAATACAGTAACTTCCTTCTTTCCCTGCTATACTAGTGCTAAGTATACACGTTTTCATTTCTAAGTTCAGAAATTCCCTATTTCTAACTTCACACTATAAGTGACTTATACATCGGTGTTTAAAAATATTATAAAAAATATCATAACAGTGTAAAAAGCATTATAGAAACATACATAGTAGTGATTTATACACCTATGGTTTAAGAACCTTACAGAATCAGATGTGATTAGAGAGCATATAGAAAGCACACTACATAACAGGAGTGCTGGGGGTAGAATGGTTACTTTTCTCCCACTTCAGAGAGTCACCAATTCAATCATAAATCCTACTTCAGAGCAACACTGAAACGTTTGAACAGGTCATCAAGAAGTAAACCACTGAGAGATTTAAGTAAATATAAACAATATTAAGAAGAAATAAGAAAAAAAAAAAAACATAGGGAGAACTTTCACATCATTCCCAGTAGATGTAAACAGCTGGACTTGGTAGCTTATCTCAGAAGTACTGACTCAAGATTTTTCATAACAGTTTCAAAAATTGTTTTCATTTCTACATAAAATATTTAAATAAATTATTTTCAATTATGCACCTGGATTTATCAAACATACTACCAGTTATTAAAATGATCTATCTCACAAAAACATAATGAGAGGCACTTCAAACTAGCATTTTCCAAACATTGGCCATCCTTGGCATGCTTTCAACAGTGTTTCTGAAAATGACTGCAAGGTGCCACAAAGAGCCAGTAAAGGAAAAGGAGCAAGGAAGGCTGAGGTTATATTCACAGTTTCTCTTAATCCAGCCATTTATATACTTCTTTATTTATGCAATACATCCTTGCTGAGGAAGCAGATTTCTACAGCTATTCTTATAAAGGAGAATCTAAGGCTCTATTAGTTGCAGTTAAACAGCTCCCTATACAACTTTGTCCATTTCTTTCTTACCTTTCAAATCCTCATGGAATGCAAATCTCAGCTTGGACTTTGACAATGGTTCACGTAGTTCCTTTAATTTAGTGTAGTTCTTTGACCTTCTACCCTGGGGATATAAGAACAGATACGAACAAACATTAATAAACAAAAGTATTTATCACTGTCTTTTTTTATAATTATGAAAATTTTAAAACTAGATAATAAATAGTAGCCACTACATCAATCTCAAACCATGGAAGAAATCATTACTTTTCCTTTTTAAGAAATTTTAATAGCATGAGAAAATTTTAATGATGTATTAAATTTAAAAAATGGCATATAATAATATATAAAACTATTTTATGAAAAATATATAATATTCTTTATGGATAGAGCTACACATAGATAACCAGAAATAACAAAATGCAAATAATTAGTAGTATAGTGGATATTTTATGCTTTGATTTTATGAATGATTTTGAATTTTTTAACTTTTATTTTCCAAGTTTTAAAATAATTTTATATATTAATTTTAGAATTAATTAAAAAAAAAAACAATAAGGGTCTTTGAGGCATTGAATTGGACAGGTGTTTCAAGTCTTTACCCAGTTCATTGAGGTTTTATTGTATCAGTGTCAGCCTCAGGGGAGGCTTTACAAAATACAGATTCCACGGCCCCAACACACACCCATCTTTAAGGATGGGGATTGGGAACCAATACTTAGACAAAAACATCACAGGGATTTGAGGATCAACTAGACAGAGGAAGCCAAGTCTAAGTAACAAAGGCTAACGCTTAATGCCCAAATCATTGAACGGTACTGCTGGAATGAATCTTAGATGCCATTGATTAGAAAGGCTTCATTTTATAAGAGATGGAAAATAAACCCAAAAATTACACAGCTTTTGACACAGATAGGACATAATCCCACTAGTCTGACTTCTAGCATCTGCTGGATCCCTAAAAGCCTTATGCCAAATCCAAACACTCAGTGTTCATGACCTCTTATAGAACCTTTGTGCTTTGACTTCTTTCTTACCTATGATTGCATTTACTCTCCTAAAACTATCAACTCACAGCATTTCAAGCAGTCACCAGCCATCAGACAGTGACAACTCTTAAAAGTAGTCAAATCTACTCACCCAGAAGTGTAAAAACTCTGGGGTCTTTTCTCTTGCTTTAGAGAACTGTATTGCACAGATTTTTGAGACACTATCAAAGGTAGAATGCAATGTGATTGAACACTCACTTGCTGTTTTTAAAGTTATTTATGTATGAGAATGTATAATATGAGGGAAAAAAAAAGGGTGAATTAGAAGCCTGAGTAACTGAATATGCAAAACTTTGTTTAATTTTTGAAAAATAATATTTTCAAATTTTAAATCATAGTTGATAGAGCTAAATGTACATAATGAACTGACAGGCTCTGAGGGAAAATAAAAGTTTTGGGAGAGAAGACATCCACAATAATTGTTTAAATTTCTTCATCTAACAACAAATATCTCTGTTTCATAGTTTCAATTGCTACTTGATTCTATTGGTCCTAGAAGTAGATAAGATGTATGCTATCTTACTTATGAAGTGTCTCCATTTTGGTACAGTCTCTCTCTCTCTCTATGATCAGGACGAGCGATACTAGAGCTGAGAAGCTCCACAAGACTTTTAGTAATTCTGTAAGGGAGTGAATGAGTGAGTGTTTCAAGAGGGAGGTAGATCAGAGCATTTCAGCCAGAGAGAATTGTATTGCCTGAAAACCCTGCAGTGAGAGTTTGAACCTTTGCAGAAACAACAAGAAAAACAACAAAAGTAAGGCTGGAACATAGCAAGAGGTAAGTGGCAAAACGATAACAATGCAGGCAGTTTCAGTTTATGGTAACTGTTGCGAGTTTTTAAATATGTTATCCAGAATGTGATAGGAAGCCCTCACCAGCACTGTCTTCCAAGTTCAGATTCCTACTAACAATCGAGGCTTTCTCTATCACGTTCCTCAACATTCTTTCAACTTCTGCCCACTGCCTGGTTCCAAAGCTACTCCCACATTTTTAGGTTTTTGATACATTGGCACCCGCTGCATAAACAATTACCACAAACTTAGCAGCATAAAGCAACACACATTTAGTATCTCACAGTTTCTGTGGGACTGCAGTCTAAGTATAGCTTAACTGGGTCCTCGACTTCAGATCTCACATCTGCAGTCAGGCAGTCGGCAGGGCCTGCAGTCTCATCTGAGGCTCAGGGTTCTCTCCGAAGCTCATGAGGTTGTTAGCTAAATCCTGTTCCTTGAAGTTGTAAGGTTCTAGAGATAACTTCCTAGCGACCCTATAGGACAGAGTAGAAGTGTCCCATGGGGTTTCCAAGGAGTGGCTGGTGGATTCAAACTGCCGACCTTTTGGTTTGCAGACAAGCTTTTAACCACTGTGCCACCAGGGCTCCTCCCACACTAAAGAGGAAGGAATTACCTAAGGGTGGGAACACCCAGAGGCTGGGATCATGAGGGCCACCTTAAATTGTGTCCACTACACAGCTGTAAGATGTAGGCATTAATATTTCCTTTTTAGAGGTAAGGAAATAAGGAAATTTAAGCCATTTAAGTAGTTATAGGCGCAGTCATTATTCAGATCTCACTTTGTCTGATTCCACTTACACTTACCTGTTGCACTTAATCTCATGTATGGTTTTACCTCTTTGAGCATCAAGTTTGGAAAATTTCAAATGATTAAAATATTACCTACTCACAGGGCTATCATGAGGATTAAACGAGGTCAGTTTTGTGACTGGTCAGAGTAGAGATCATCAAATGCTCATAATTACTATAATTAGCATAATTTTATAAGTTTCTTTATTACATCTATGTCAAGAGCTCTTATTTTGGATCAAAGAGCAACCCTGAGTAGCATTATCCTATGATTTTCCCTCAGGGGAAATCTTGACTCTTTACTCCATGTGAGAATAAAGGGAAGTCTTTTCCCTCAGGTCTTAACTCCCAGAACTTCAAGGAGAGGAAGACTCATTTAATATTATGAGTAAGTAGACAAGGTAGAAAAGTGTGGCCTGCTGAATAATTTACTGAACATTTCTTCAATGGTTCTATCCCCTTAACCGATTTGCTCCAAAAACATTAGATACTTAAACTACCTTGGGAATCAGGTCTAAGAAAGGCCAGAGAGAAAATCTCTTGTCTTCCAAAGCCTCAAAATATATTTTGGTTTCTGATGGAGTCTGAGCTAAGAGTATCAATAAAACTCACTGATGAAAGGTGCTACATAGCTCAGATAATAGTGTTTCTTTTAAATCCAAAATATTTAAGGCTTAAAAAATACCTACCAAAGTCTATTTGCAGTAATTTAGTCAAAATCGATTAATTTTATAGTAAAATCTTCATTTAACAACATTCAATATCTACTATGTGAAAAGTACTTTTTGATGTTGAGACGCTATAAGTTTACAACAGCCCTAAGTCATAGTTCTTGGCTCTAAGAATTTTGAGGTTCAAATAGGGTAGTAAAGGAATGTATATAAATAACTCCAAAATAGATGAGATAAATGCTATAAAAAAACTACAGATAAAACGTTTGTGGAATTCCGGGAGAGGTGAGGTTACCTCAAGCTAGAGTGTTTCATTAAGGAGATGGCATTTAAGCTATACCATAAAGAATAAATAAATTAACAATACGTGACGTGAAGAAGAGTATTGCGGAGGGAGGGATCTACAAGCTAACTCTCACGGGTGGGAAAACAGAGGTTGTGTAGGGAGAACAGCAGTTGCTTCTGTCTGACTAGATCTCAGAGTGGGACAATAAGATATAAAAGGGATTGGGTTATTTTTTGAAAGGCCTAAATTGACAGGGTAAGGTGATCAGACCCTAACCCATAGGAGAGAAGGATGCATTTGAACTGTTATTTGTTTTGTTTTTGATATTTCTGATGGAATTAAATGCCCACATTAGGAAGATAAATCTGGCAATGATTTTCAGAATGTATGGGAGGCTAGCGACAGGACAACCTATCAACCAAAAATTTTGAAAATCTATATGAGCATTAAAAAGGATCTGAAGTAAGAAAACAACAGTGAGAATGGCAAGATGGGAAGTGATTGTAGCAACATCACCGAGATAAAATAAAGAGCAAAAAACAGGAGATCAAATTCACAGATGGTTTCAATCATTCAAATTGGGAGGGGAAGGGTGAAGATTTTTTTTGAAACAGTGAAGTCAGGATGACGAACTAAGTTCTTGTTTTCCGAGAGAAACGAGGATGTGTGTTCCATATTGCACTTGTTGAGTTTGACCTGCGTATTGCACAGAGCATTGAGGACACACCAAAGATATATTGATGAGGCTAGAATTCTCGGGAGCGGTCTTACTGAGGATGTATTATTCACATGAATGAGACCTCTGAAGTTGTGAGTATATGAGACTGAATGAAATTGAATGTGATTACCACGGGAGCTTTGGGGAATAGAGAAAAAAAAAAACATATAAAAAGAAAAAAACTTGGAAAAGCCCTGCATTTAAGAAGTGGAAGCGCATAGACAGGCTGGAAATAGAATAAAAGAAAAAGAAAAAAATTATATGAGGAAGAAAGAAAGCAGAGTTACAAATGTCCAGGAAGCAGAAGAATTCAACAAGGATTTGAATGCAGTTTTGCATATAAAAGACAAAAAATTATTTTTGTTGGTTGGTTTTTGTTTTACTTTACAATAAATTCTATTGATGTGGTAAATGATTACACAATCTAATGAACTGTGAATGTGTTCATGTGTAGATATAGTCAAGCTCCCTACTTTGGAGTAGCCTCTAGGAATGTATGATTTTCTTAAATAGTAATACATATTTGATAAAATGGTCTCTTACTGTATATTAATACATGTATACTATTTTAGGAGCCCTGGTGGCACAGAGGTTAAGAGCTTGGCTGCTACTCAAAAGGTTGGGAGTTCCAGTTCACCAGCCACTTCTAGGAAAATCTACGTGGCAGTTCTACTCTGTCCTATGAGGGTTGCTATGAGTTGGAATCAACTCGACAGCAACGGGTTTTTATACTATTTTAAAAAATATCATTATTGTCTTCTTACCAAATTCTTGTGTATTCTATATACACAAACATATCATCTGCAAGTAAAGATGCATCAGATTCTTCTATCCTGCATATTCTCTTTTCTTGCTATTGCATTAACTAGAACCTTCTAAATAATGTTGAATAACGATGATGATACTGACCATCCCTACCTTCTTTCTGCTTTGAGGGGGTATAGTTTTAGTAAGTCATCATTAAATATAAAGTTTCCATAAGTTTTTCTATAAAAAGACTTCATCATATTTTAGTAAGTTATATTCCAGATTTATCTTATTGAGAGGCATCATTAGGATTCTCTGTTAACAATGTTTATTTTTTTTTAATTAATTAATTTTTTATTGTACTTTAGGTGAAGGTTTACAGAACAAATAGTTTCTCATTAAACAGTCAGTACATATATTGTTTTATGACACTGGTTAACAACCTCACAACATGTCAACCCTCTCCCTTCTTTCCCTTCTTGACCTTTTTTTTTTTTTTTTTGGTGAAAATATACATAGCCAAAATTTCTACATGCACAATTCAGTGACATCGATTATGTTTTTCCAGTTGTGCTACTATTCTCACTTTAGATGAAGGTTTACAGAACAAAATAGTCTCTCATTAAACAGTTAGTACACATGTTGCCCTATGACAATGGTTAACAACCCCACTATATGTCAACACTGTCCTTACTCAACCTTGGGTTCCCTATCACCAGCTTTCCTGTCCCCTTCTGCCTTCTAGTCCTTGTCCCTGGACTGCTGTGCCTCGTTAGTCCCTTTTTGTTTTATGGAGCTAATTCCCGACCGAACGGTGAACCTCAGAAGTGACTTCACCACTGAGCTAAAAGGGTGTCTGGGGGCCATTAACAATTTTTATTTTTGAAATCTCTTAAAATTACAGTATAGTATGGTATGTTGTTGTGTGTGCCGTCGAGTCCATTCCAACTCATAGCAACCCTATATGATAGAGTAGCACTGCCCTATAAGGTTTCCAAGGAGTGGCTGGTGGATTCGAACTGCCAACTTTTTGGTTACAGCCTGAGCTCTCAGCCACTTCGCCACCAGGGCCCCATAGTATAGTGTAGTATAAAATAATATAGTGAGATCTAAAACTGATGGATTCTGGTATGCATATTATCCCTCTCACCCTTGACATTACTCCGTATTTCCCCAGTTTAAGCATGAGGTAGCTTATTCTATGCTTACTGCCTCCAGGAAAAGAGGACACATCAAAGTGCAGAAATCAATAAAGTCAATTCCATGCTATCGGATTTCAAAAGTCTAAGCCTTGAAGGACCTGAGGCATAAACAAAAGATTTGAAAAATTAAATGAAGCGGCAGGATACCTCACCTCCACACTAAATAAAAATCTTCAGGACTGAGAGGATGTCATAAAATTGGAGAGGAAATACAGAATTGTGTCCCTGTACCCTGACTTATACCCATCCTTGGATCAATCTGTATAGAACAGCAGAACATGGGAAATTTGTATTATCTCAGAGCAGAGTCTGTGGCCTTTCCTGAGAACAGAGCTATAGTCCAGATTTCCCCTTTGCCCAGGCTGTAGGCACAGCATATGGACAGTAAGTTAGTATGGTAGGCAGCCTCAGAGATGCCTCCGAAGATCCCTGTCACTTAGTGTTTTGATCCTTGTGTAAAATTTATCTCAAGTGTGGGTTGGACCTAGTAACTTCTTCCTAAAAAGTAGACTACAGCGAATGTAATAGGATATCCCTTCTGACCTTAGGTTACCAAAAGACTTCTGTCTTGCCGGCGTTCATCTTGCCAGCTTTCTCACTTTCTCTTGTCTTAACAAGGGTTGACTTTCCCTGATTTGCTATGTTTTAAAGCCTGTCTGTGCTGTGTGTTAAGCGTCAAATGCTGTGAATGTTTCCTTTTGTTCATGCTAAGCTTATACCATACAAAATTGCTAGGTATTTAGACACAATGGATAAAACTATTTTCACTTTTTCTATGTGGTATATATTGCGTAGAAACACGTCCATATGTAATAATATGTTTGACAGTCCTTGACTTACAGAAATGTTCTCTAATTTTCTTCAGATGATTTTTGTGTTATTTCTTACTGTAACTATGCCAACCAGTAGCACTCAAACATATATCACCAAATCCAGTTTTTTGGAACTAGATCTTACACTGAATCAAATAGAAAAATCAACAATTAAAAATGACAAAAACAAAGCAGGAAAAACAGTCCCATGTAAAGCATGAATGTCTCTAAAATATCTGGACATAAATGTTTTTACTTTCTTCAAGAAATGGTCTTCTATAAAGCCAAAGTGAATTTAATAGCCTTACATTTGAAATCCTTGTCCCTCAGAATTTAATTCTGTCTTTAAAAAAAAATTATTTCTCTCTCTTTTTCTCTCTCACACACACAAAAAATCCTTTGTATTTGCATTATGGCACATTATGGCATCACTTAATGTGTTTAATAGCTGCATGATTTCAACTCTTTGTATCAGCTAGGGCCCAACAGTGGAAAATCCAATCAATTTTCAGTGAAGTAATCAAGTTTTATTGCTGTTGTGGTTTCAACACATTCCTAAGTGCACAATTATTCCAATTCCCTCTAATATACATGAGAGAAAAACTCACATTTTGTGCCAATACATTGGTGGTTAATCAAAAGCAGAGGTGACATTTTTCAGGCCTCTTAAAAATCCAGTTTATACTTATTTCCTAGTTAAGCTTCTTACTAAGGCAGATAGCACAATAGTGTCAGTTAACTAATGTCACTTTTCCTAATATCAGCCTTCAGAATGACCCTGAAGTATTCTTGGTTACTTTCGATTTTTATTCATCGATATGAGAAATAAAAATGTGCCCTTCCTTTTGTACAGTGCATGATCAAGTCTCTCTGGGCTACGTATTTTAGAGCCAGATTGTATTTTAAATAGTCCAACTATCTTCATTCTGAGATTAAAAATTTTCTACTTACCCTGCTTTATAAATGATTCTTTGCAGATTAAAAGTATTCTAAGTAAGAGTTTTAACAGCAGCTTCATCATAATAAAAATTATAATTAAAATTACAACAACAATTTACTACATATATAATACTTATTGCATGCCAGGCATATATTCTAAGGACTTTACTTCATTAATTCTCACAGCAATCCTGTAACAAAAGTAACTATAGTATTGCAATTTTACAGATGAGTGAGTTGAGGTTCAGAATCAAGGTAAATTTCCCAAAAGTGAAAAGTAACCTATGAAACAGAACCAGGAATGAAATACAGTCAACTAATTATCTTCTGATACAATATGTACTTCTGTACAATATGTACTCCCTTCACCTAGTGAGAGTTAATTACCATATTCCTTTGCTATTAGAATGCTATCAATTGTAATTTGAATTACTATATTCACAGAATTTTTTTCGAGAATGAAAATAAAAAGATAAATTATCAAATTTCCTTTGATATCAAAAGTGTGAAATTCGTATTTTCAGAGATTTTAAAATATTTTTAAGGTGAACAAATATAAAGATATGAGTCATTTTCACGTGCCATACTCATAATGTAAAACTGTGCTCTACTTGGTATCTGAGAAACAACATCTTTGTACGTATTGAAGAGGAAATATTTCAGTGATGAAGAAAGTGGAAGAGAAGAAGGACGAGACAGATTAAGAGAAGGAAGTTCCACATTACTGTTTCACAAGAACTTTCCATTTTGGTAATAAATTATTGTAATAGAGCTGGGCAGCATGATAAAGACACTGTATCATAATATTCATATAAAAAATAAACAATGATGACAATAATATCATTTGGGGTTGTGTTGGTGATAAATTGAAAATTGTAACAAAAACAAACCCCTTGGATATACTCTTAACATGACTAAAGTACCGAATTTCTATATTTTGTTTCATTGTCTGTGAGTTCTTCTTTTCTAAATAGAATTAAGCCAATATTTCCCTGTGAATTCTAGCAGCTCTCTAAGATACCTGTCAAAGAAAAAAATCTCATACTCTGTTAGGAATAAAAGAAAATTAATTTTATTGAGGAATAATAGTCTAGCTGGGCAACGCTAGGTAAAAATACAAAGCACTCCACTGCAAGCTAAGAGAGGGGTCTACATACATACAGAACAAAAGAAAGGTAGAGGGTTAATGATTTATTGTAGAAAAAATCAGCCTCAGCTTGAAATCCTTTGAAATGTAAAGGTCAGCCACTTGGCTAGGAAGGAGTGAGTTACCACTTAGGTGAGAGGCATAAGTTGGTTTGGTTATACATGATTGTAATCAGTTATACATGGTTGTAGTCATGAACGCTTTTTTCTGGGAACCAATTGTTTACATCTTGACATATTCTTTGCAAATGGTTTACATCCTGACCTTTTGTTTCCTGGGCATTCATGTTGGTCCCATAATTCTTACGTCTGAAACAAGGGCTTCCAGTTTGAAAATTTCCATTTACATACCACTCCGGAGAACAAAGTTTTTGCTGAGGGGCCCTAACTTCTTCTTCTTTTTTTTTTTTTTTTAAATTATAGTTTAGATGACCGTTTACAGAGCAAATTAGTTTCTCATTAAACAATTAATACACATAATGTTTTGTGATATTAGTTGCCAACAACATGACATGTCAACATTCTCCCCTTCTCCACCTTGGATTCCCCATTCCTGTCCCCTCCTGCCTTCTCAACCTTGCCTCTGGACTGGTGTGCCCATTTAGTCTTGTTTTGTTTTATGGACCTGTCTAATCTTTGGCTGAATGGTGAACCTGAGGAGTGACTGCAGTACTGAGTTAAAAGGGTGTCCAGGGGACATATTCTCTGGGTTTCTCTAGTCTCTGTCAGACCAGTAAGTCTGGTTTTTTTTTTCTTGAGTTAGAATGTTGTTCTACATTTTTCTCCAGTTCTGTCTGGGACTGTCTAGTGTGATCCTTGTCAGAACAGTTGATGGTGGTAGCTGGACACCATCTAGTTGTGCTGGACTCAGTCTGGTGGAGGCTGTGGTAGTTGTGGTCCATCAGTCTTTTGGACTAATATTTCCCTTGTGTCTTTGGTTTTCTTCATTCTGTCAAGGACTCTAACTTCTGAGGCTAATCTAGCTTAGAGAGCACCTTCTTTTTTGGCTAATTACTATCCAGGGAATGTGCAGTGGACATCTGTTCATTTATTCTACCCGACTTTTTCTCCTTCTATTAAGAACAACTCCAATAACAGCATTCTCCTAACACACACACACAGACACAGACACAGACACAGACACACACACACACACACTTTTCTCTAGAGAAACTGCTTCTCCTGACTACATTTGATAGCATCCTGGCAGAGCTTCTATTCATGGTATTGTGCTAATTGGCCACAGTGAATGGTCCCAAGGATTGGCCTATGACACAAACCAGGCCAATCAGAGTCATGTTATCAAGTTTGCGTATCAGAATTGTTAGGGAAAAGAAGAGTTTCTCTTCCCTCTCCTCTGAGATTGCTTAACTATAGTAATGCAAACTTGGGAGTTTACTCTAGTCATGTTCTCCCCTCCACCCACCATATATAGAGTTAAGGGGCCTACATATAGAAGTATGGAGAGAGAAAGACAACATTACTTGTTTCCCTTAATTCTATGATGTTGACAGCCCACTCCATCCTGGTCATTCTGAGTTACCTGAGTCAATAAATTCTCTTTTTTTCACGATTGGGTTTCTGTCACTTTTAAACAAAAAGGAGACGAAACCGGAAGGTGGAGATTTCAATTCCAATTATAGGTTTTTGTAACTTCCCTGGAAAATAGGCGTGTTTTAATGACTTTTCACAACTGTTACCTGCCTAACATACAAACAGCCATAACAATAATGACATTTGGGAAATATATTAGATTTAAGTTTAGAACTTCAGCAAAAACAAACCCCTTGGATTAACTCTCAATGTAGAAAATAGAAGTGTTAATTACCACTTCTCTTTATCTACTCATTCTTCTGTACTTCATCCCCACAAAACCAGTACTCCATGAATTCTGATGAGTCTCTTATAGCTTCTACCAATCTGTGAACATTTGGAATGAAACTGAACGGAATGTTTACTGATGTATCTTAACCTCTGTTTGCATCTTTACTCAGGGAACACTTGTTTGTTTTTTTTGTTTCTCTAAAACTCCAAGTAGTCGTATGTAAGGTTTAAAAAGGCTCAAGGAATCTTGAAGCCATTCAACTGGACTGCTTTTGAATAAAATGTCTAGACTTAAGTCCCCGAGAAGAATTTTAAAAGTCTACATTCCTCATTTCCACTACAGACCTTCTCAATCTTTAGGGACAATACACAGACATGTGTATTTTTGTAAAGTTTACTGTGTCATTCTGATGTTCATTCCTGATTAAGAACATCTGCCATGTATAAATTGGCTTTCTTTGTACATGCACCTCAGTAAACAGTCTATGCTCTTTGTCTAGAGCCCCTCTGCAATTAATGATAGATTAAATAATCTGGTGCTGGCACAATGGAGACATTCAATACATTTTTGTATAATGAGTTAATTAAGGGGATTTGAGTTCTTTATTAATTTCTTTAACAGAAAAGAGAACATCTGAATTCCTGGTGCAGTGAGTTGCTTCTTTAAAATGAAAACATTAACCCTGGTATAATGCATCTTCCCGTCAGTCACTTGTATTATTAAGGAAACTTGCTAGACTCTAAGAATAGATAGGTAATAGAATTGTATAATTTGCCTCCCATGGGTGATGTACTGTATGAGGAACTGGTAGAGTGGGGTATAAGATGAGACAGGATGAGCGTCAGTCCCAGATCTTAGCAAACATGCAATGTTGAATTTGCCCATCATTACCAGGGTCCCACATGACCAGGTCTGGCCTTGTCTAGATATGTCCCATAAGACAAAATACAAAAGGAATATTTCTTAACCATAGTCTCAGTGCTTATAGCCAGAGAGTAATGACTGAATCATGTCAAAAAGGAATGTCCACTGTGTCCAAAGTTGGAGAGGCATGCAATAGATATGTGAAACAAGTGGAACTGCAAAGCTACAACCATAAATCTGAGGAAGTGTGGGACATCTAATTCTTTTCTAAAATAGCGCTACCTATGATGTGGGTTCATTTGTTTCATTTGAGGAAAAACAATACTCTTCTAATTACACACATTCCATCTCGTTTAATGTGTGTGTTATCTCTCAACTTGAGCAAAGGAGCAGAATAGCACACATCTGGAGATTTGCTGTGCATCACCCATTTCTACTTTATCATCCTTATTTTACTTTAGGGAAGCACTAATCTTCCACTCTTTATCTTTGTCTTTGGGGTAGAGATAATATCACTTTATAGCACCAAAGATGAGCACATGATGTTAAGCCTGTCAAATTAGTGTCCTCTACTCCTGACCATAATTATTGACACAGAAATGAGCATGTGACCCAAATAAATTAAACAAGAATCAGACCAAGACCTTCTGCTAGTATTATTGGAAAAGAAGGGGTCCCTGGGTGGTGCAAATGGTTAAGCACTCCACTATTAACCAAAAGGTTGGTCGTTAAACTCCACACAGAAGACCTCAGAAGAAAGCCCTGGTGATCTACTTCTGATGGGGTCTCCATGAGTCAGAATTGACTCAACAGCAACTGGTCATTTTTTAATTGGAAAAAAGAGATCCATTGGTAAAATGTAATCCTGGCACTGCCTATCACCTGTTTGCCACCATAGTGAAGGAGATTTCTTGAAAATGAAGGCCATGCAGAGGAAAGAGTAGGCAAATAATAGAAAGGAGGAGAGAGAGAATAATATTGGAGGTTCTGATCCCAATGGTGTCTATCAGATCACATCCTTCGAACTTCTCAGTGATTAAATTCTTGAGTTGTTTTAACTGAAGTTGAAACAAGTTTTTGTGACTTGCAACAAGAAGACTCCTCTCTAAGACAATTGGACCAGGGGCTTTAAGGTTAAGATCAAAACAACAAGAAGCAAGTTTGGGAATCCGGCTAGATCTCAGAAGGGGCTGGGGATGTCTCAGTCTTCACTTTCTTGGCTTGAGAGATCATGAAAATATTTACAAATCCTTAAAGAAGGATCCACATACACTCCCCCAACACCCCCATACACACATTCAGTGGTGTACCTGAATTCCTTTTACAGAAAGAAAAGCATTACACTCCATCAGAGAAGCTTCAGATAAATACTTTAGGAGGAATGGGGGAGGGGAGGTTGGCTTGGCTTGAGCTCTGTTTACCACAGGCACCAAGGAAGGATGGCTTTATCATTAAAACTGAAAAATTTTGAGAGTCAAAGAGCACACTAATAATGATAACTCCAGGAGAACAGGAGTAAATCAAGACTGTTCAGGGAAATCAACACACATACTGTTTCTACACAAAGGTAATGAACTTCAGAGAGTGGAAAGAACACTGCTTTTTGAGTCTGAAAATCTCAAATTCAAATCTCACCCCTGACTCTACACGATATTTGGCAAATCACTTTAGCACCCAGTATTCGATTTTATAATTTAAAAATGGGTTAAATTTTATATCTCAAATGGTGGTTTCGAAACTCACGTGTTATAATGGACATGCATAGAGTTAAAAATACATTTTCTTTTGTTTTGTTGACATTCAATTTTCATAAAAGAAAAGAAGAAATGGAAAGATCCTATGGAGTTGAAGTGGTAAGAAAAGAAGGTCAAAGAAAGGATGAAAAGTGATCCAGAGTGACTGTGCACATTGACCATGAAGTTATTATTAATTGCCTGGAGGCGGGGGGGGGGGTGTCAGCTGAGGACTTTCCACCACCTGGAGGTAGCATGAGTGCATTAGCACATATTGACACAGTTTCTCTAAGTCTTTATAATAAGAGCAATTTTGTAAGCATTTCCATCAAGGGAATTGATCACTGGGGAGATGGCAGTCTTCCCAGCTTATTAACCAGAGTAAACTCTGGCCCTAGTCTGATCTATTTAAATATTATGTCACCTTCTAAAAATGCTTGCACGTAAACCTTCAAATTTTCTTACTTCTTTATGCATTGGAAACAGCCTGGTGTACACAAGGATTTAGGGATCATAGACAATAGACCCAGGTCAATGATCACTGAACTGTGTGATCTTGAGCAAAGCACCTTATTTCTGAAAATTGCCTCCTTAAAATGAGGGACCAGAATGGTGTAGGAAAGCTTCTACGAGCAATTAAAAAAATTCATCAGTCAAATATGAATTCAGTGTATGGCTCCACCACATACTTGAGAAAAATTTTCTGTCCTCCTGGAAATGAGTTGCAGTATCTTATTTATTTTTAATTCAGAATATTCAAATGAGCATATTTCTTTAGTTTTTGCCTATATACTTTTCTACGTAAACGCTGTATAACCAAAGTGCGCCCATTTTTTTTTTTCCCCAAATGCAGCTGTTGTTTTTATTTGATGGAAGAAATGGGATTTTGTATAAGTGGTAAAACAAGCTCATCAAGAGCTTCTTAAAAATATTATCTCTAACACATAAATTGACTAGAGGTTATTTTATCTCTAGTATTAACATTGAAAATTGTTTGGAATCCAATGTCAATGGAATAGCTTATAATCCAGGAAAGAAAATAAAAGAACGAAGTTCAAGTATTTGGAGCTTTTGTTCTTGTGATTCTCACCCACCAGCTTCATCAATTCGACACCAGCTGTGTTCAAGTTGTTTGCAATATCTTAGAGCTATACATGTATAATTGCTTCCTAGCATGTACATCTCATTTCAATGGGGAAAATAGTAGTAAAACAAAACAAAAATATTAATAAATAATACTTTTTGTTTGCTGTTAAATTTGCGCTATTGAGCACATCCTATGATCACAAATCAAAATATTTGAACCACTGAAATTTTAAATTGGAGTGTTAAAAGCTAGCGCTTTTGGAAGAAACTTTGAAAAAAATCAAAGAAGGACATATCTCTTGGAAGACAAAAGAAGGGTCTGATTATATCTGCTATCCTACCCATTTTAAGTCATTTTTAGAAAGTCATATTTTAAAAAGAGAGACAAGTTTTAAAATATTACAAACTAAGTCACATCAAGATAGCTTCCAAACCTTCTATCCTCTTTTTTTCTACTTACAATTTCAAGTATTTTTCATCACCTCTTCTTCCAACAACATATGTATCTAAACATATAACTAGGATAGTTGAAATCATCTTTGCTAATATCTGTCTACTTGTGCATAATTGGATACCTGATTCAAATTTCATGCAGATCTAGGAAAATGGGACTGTGCTGGTCAGAGTAGAAGAAACCACATGATAAAACGGAGAACTCATCATCTAAGGTGAGTTCATGAAGAGTTAAGGCTCTGGGCAAAAAGAAGAAATGCTGATAAAAAGTGCCATTTCAAGTCTAAGAAATAGCAATGTAAATGAAACTCTATAAATTGTGTGACCCTGTTAGGACTTTAAAAGAGTTGACAGTTGAAATTATTGTAAATCACATGTTATTAGAAGGTACACAGCTTAGAAATTAGGAGCCATGTTCCCAGCCCTAATGTTGAGACTAATTAGAAAAGTCATTTAACTTTACTCAGTTTCAGAATTCACACATCTCACAAGTGCATTGTATTAGTGATTGTTTCCTGTGGTAAAGAAGGGACTGTAGAGGAGATTAGAGCCGCTAATGTTTTATGAGTGTATAGTATGGTGGGGAAGGAAGTCTATAGCTTGATTAGATTCTCAGGGGAACTATGACTCCTTAAGGGTTAAGAACCTCTTGGTTAAACAGTTTCAACGATCTCTTTCAGAATGGGCATTGGGTATATCCAACCTGTAGGATAAGTTCAGGATACAAATACAAAGAGTAATTTGATTTTTAGCTAAATTGTGCAACTAAATTAATTGATAAACAGTGAATCACAATGAAAAAGCAGAGATGTTAGAATTTATTAGTAGCCCTCTCTAAATGATGTAAAAAAGAGGAAATTTACCATTCCACAATCCGACTCAGGATGTTGTTGTGGTTGTTGTTGTTAGGTGCTGTAGGGTCGGTTCTAACTCATTGCGACCCTGTGTACAACAGAAGGAAACACTGCCCGGTCCTTTGTCATCCTCATAATCATAGTTATGCTTGAGCCCATTGTTGCAGCCACTGTGTCAATCCATCTCATTGAGGATCTACCTCTTTTTCACTCACTGTCTACTTTACAAAGCATGATGTCCTTTTCCAGGGACTGATCCCTCCTGATAACATGTCCAAAGTATGTGAGACAAAGTCTCACCATCTTCACTTCTAAGGAGCATTCTGGCTGCACTTCTTCCAAGACAGATTTGATGGTTCTTTTGGCAGTCCATGTTATACTCAATATTCTTTCTCAACACCATAATTCAAAGGTGCCAATTCTTCAGTCTTCCTTATTCTTTGTCCGGTTTTTGCAAGCATATGAGGTGATTGAAAACACCATGGCTTGAGTCAGGCATACCTTAGTCCTCAAAGTGACATCTTTGCTTTTTAACACTTTAAAGAGGTCTTTTGCAGCAGATTTGCCCAATGCAATGCATCTTTTGATTTCTTGACTGCTGCTTCAAAGGGTGTTAATTGTGGATCCAAGTAAAATGAAATCCTTGACAACTTCAATCTTTTCTCTGTTTTTCATGATATTGTTTATTGGTCCAGTTGTGAGGATTTTAGTTTTCTTCATGTTGAGGTGTAATCCATGCTGAAGGCTGTAGTCTTTGATCTTCATCAGTAAGTGTCTCAAGTCCTCTTCTCAGTACATTATTCCATGAAACTTTTCAGTCTAGCCATTTTATGTTCTGATTAAAAAAAAGACAATGTATACTTCCATCATGGATCAGAACAACTTAACATAGGCAAATAATTGACACCCTATAATGATATCACTAGAAGATTAATGAAAATTTTCATCAGGAGGTACACCTATACTTATAAAGAGATTTAACTAAATTCATGCTTACCAGAATTGCGGGGGTCACTGAGGCACCATTCTCATTTCTAAGCATCTATCCTTGTGTGACTATTGGGATTTATGTTCTCTTTTAGAGTCTTCTTGACTATTTGGATAAAGCTCTAACTTCAGTGATGTTGCCAAGCTGTTACCCAGTGACCAATTCTGAATGTTAAAAATTCCTGTAAGATTATTTCTGAGTCATCAACTGATATAAACTATAAATTTTCCAATTTTTATAAAATTTGATATTGCAGTATTTCCACTTTTTTCAGGTGTTATCTGTTGCTTTCACATTTTCATAAAGCACTTTAATTTCTTCATATGCCATGCAGGAGCTATCAATTACAGAATCACTGGCTGCATGAGGCTAATAAGAAGTTACCATTTCAGCTTAAGCTATTCAAATAATGATGACCACCAAGAGTACTATTGTTTTTCACAGGAGGTAATATGAAATTTATATTCTTCCCCTTAGAATAAATAGATTTTCTTCTTGCCCAACAATTTATGTTAGAATTTTCTTCATATATTTATGTGAATTTTTACTTGTACATTTTCTATGTTGCTCAAGTACATTTGAAACAAATATATTAATGAAACCTAAGTGAATGTTATTTTAGTATGTCTAATTTATCACAAAAAAGTACAGTTTCATTTCTCCTGACATTTTCTACATTTCATCCATTTGTGCTTATGTTTTTCTTGATCACAGTATGTGAGCTTTACATCTCAGCAAAGGCTCAGAAAGTCCATGGTCACACTTTGGAGACCATCCTCCGCTTGAGTGCATTGTTTCTGGGGCATCCTTATTCATTAGTTATCCTCATTGCGCATGCTGTGCCAAGAGCAATTACGGAACATTTTCTCCAGCCAACGACCTTGGTGCAGAAATAACTCCTCAACATCCTCAACAATGAATCCCTACATTAGTGGCAGTGAGAAGGTGACTTATCCTATTTCAAGAGTAAAACGGTCTTTAGAACAGGCCACATTTTCTCTCAGATCTACTGATTAAGGGTGCTGAAAGAAAAAGTTAAGAGATAATAAAGCATGAAATATGTAGCTTTACTAAGGAAGGCAAGCAATAATGTGCCGGTCCACTTCTTTAAAACTCTGTTCTTCAGATGTTATTATTACCACTCCGAAAGCAAGGAAGGAAGCGCCTCACTGTTCAATTTCTAGCTTCATTAATATGACATATCAACCCTCAAGGAACTGGCCTGAGTACATTCACAGAGCCATATTTTCTTTGACTCCCTACATTTACACACTCTTTCTTAGGATGAGTTCCCTAGAAACAGACTCTGAAACGGACATTTCAGGTAATGGATAATGCAGAAGTTTATTGGGTGTGCCTCTCAAGGTCAAACAAGAGTAAAGGAGTGAGGGAATCAGGATTGGGCAGAAAAAGAAGTTGAATTACTGTGATTTCATTACAGCAAAGGCATTGCTGAACCCAGGGTGTTTTCTGAACAAGATGGACCTTCAGAGATGCCCTGGGTTAAAGCAAGGATGTTAGGCTTTGTGCTCCCATATTGACAGATCATTGAATGTGGATTTCCATGGGGGTAGGGGTAACCTTGAGCTGGTAGCTCCTTTCCCCTAAGGATAATTTGGGAGAGGCTCTTATCTGTGAGCCAGCAGCCACTAACACTCCTGTCAAATGCCCTAGTACTAAAAAGAGTAACACAGAACAGTATCCACTATAGCCCACTCTTCGTGCAGTTTCAAATGACCTCCTTCATACAGTTAAACTAATTCAAACTGAAAACTGTTTCGCTGGAATTATGGTTGGTCTTTTTTTTTTTCTTTTTAACAAGTTATTGATTTTATTTTATTATTGTTAAGGGCAATATATTCCTGGCCAAGTTTGAATCAGGTATATTCAAATCTGGGTTCACAAAAATAGCAGATCCAACCTACTTCTTCACTTTTGTGAATAGCCCTAACATTCCTCTTCCTATCATTAGACTAATCTTTATTCTTTACTCAGATAGGAAATTATGGCAATAGCATTCAAAACACTCCAAACCTGTATGACCCTGAGCAAGTTATCTGGGTTTCAGTTTATTTTTTCCTTTTTTTATTGTACTTCAAGTGAAGGCTTACACAACAAATAGTTTCTCATGAAAAAGTAGTACACATGTTGTTTTATGACATTGGTTAACAACCCCCACAACATATCAACCCTCTAACTTCTCAACCTCTTTTTTTGGTGAAAATACACATAGCCAAAGATACACCATTTCAAAAATTTCTACGTGCACAGTTCAGTGACATTGACTACGCTCTTCAGATTGTGCTGTTATTCTCATTTAAGATGAAGGCTTACAGAACAGAATAGTTTCTCATTTAACAGTTACTACACATATTGCCCTATGACAATGGTTAACAATCTCACAACACATCAACAATATCCTTACTCAACCTTGGGTTCCCTATCACCAGCTTCCTTGTCCCCTTCTGCCTTC
>NW_004443943.1:8122123-8123054 GCF_000243295.1 Trichechus manatus latirostris | reverse complement strand
TATTAGTTCCAGTAGATTTCTCGTGGTGTCTTTAGTTTTCTGTGTATAGTATCATATCATCTGCAAACAGGGACAGTTTAACTTCTTCATCACCAATTTGGATGCCCTTTATTTCTTTTTCTTGCCTTATTGCTCTAGCTAGAACTTCCAGCCCAATTTTTCAGTATGATACGTTTCCTTCTGATAGTTATTGTTTCCATTTGTGCTCTCCAATTTTACTGTGTCCCAAAGGTTTTGCTATGATGTGTTTTCATTCTCGTTCGATTCTAGGAATTTTTTGATTCCAGCTCTGATTTCTTCTATTACCCAGTGATTTGTAATCAGGGTATCTGCTTCTCAGCCCTTCTGTGACATCGTCCCATTTCTGATATCTTGTTGTTTATCTTTTGGATTTCTAATTGTTGTCTTTGTATAATTTCTAGTTGTGAATTTTTTTGGCATTTTGTTCCTGCATTATTTTCCTGAATTCTTCTAATTTTTTGTCTGTATTTTCCATGAATTTGTCTATTTTTCCCTCATGTTTGTCAGCTTTTTGCCTCAGCTCTTGGAGAATTGTGAGTATTAGAGATTTGAATTCCCTGTCACGTAGTTCTAGTGCATTTTCTTGGACAGGGGAGTCATCTGGTGTTTTATTTGGTTTTATTTGGGACACCTACTGGAACCATCCTGTCCTGTTTTTGTAAATGTTTTGATATTGTCTGCTGTCTTCGGGGCATTCAGTAGATATTTTTCTCGTTTATTGATTGTAGATTTGTTTGTTTGGGCCCTTTTTTAAAAAAAACTTGACTATGTCTGAGCAGGCAGACTGTGTGTTCTTTATTGTTTGCTCGTCTCTGGGCACAATACTTTTCGCCTCCTTCTCTAACTGGCAGGTTCAGTCACTCAGATATGGTACGGCAGGGCAGGTCTAGCTGAAGAGGAGTTACTGGGA
>NW_004443943.1:8104863-8121271 GCF_000243295.1 Trichechus manatus latirostris | reverse complement strand
AGACTGGGAAGCAGCTCCACACTCGAATGGAGCTCCGCAGCCCCTCAGGAAGAAGCAAAGATGGCGCAAGGAGCCAGGCACTCGAGCAAAAGGAGGGGAAGGTGGTGAGAGGCAGGTAAGAAATCAAAAGAAGCAGAAAAAAAAAAAGCAACTCTAGCAGCCAACAAACAGCACTCAGAGAGCCAGCTAGTGTGGGCTTCTGTTTCTGGACAAGAGACTGTGTCTGTGGGAAGCAGAGGGGGCCGAGTGTGGGTGAAGAAGGGCAGAGAGTGGGAAAGCGTATATCACAAATTACTGGAGGTCTGCAGCCCCTCAGGAAGAAGCAAAGATGGCGCACGGAGTGAGGTACTCAAGCGAAAGGAGGGGGAGGTGGCGAGAGGTAAGGAAGAGATCAAAAGAAGTTGAAAAAAGCAACACCAGCAGCCAACAAATTGCACTCAGAGAGCCACCCATTCAGGTGTGTGGAATCCAAGCAGCTGGTGTTTCCCGGTGAAGAGATTGTGGGCACGGGAGGCAGAGGAGGCTGAGTCGGGGTGAAGAAGGGTGGGAGGTGGGAAAGCGTAT
The DNA here is from genome assembly GCF_000243295.1 of Trichechus manatus latirostris. Classification (NCBI taxonomy): domain Eukaryota; kingdom Metazoa; phylum Chordata; class Mammalia; order Sirenia; family Trichechidae; genus Trichechus; species Trichechus manatus. The sequence goes on along the minus strand of NW_004443943.1, from coordinate 8,120,707 downwards.
ATCGCCAATTACCGGTTGTTTTGTCTCTCACTGGATGCTCCGTGAGGCTGCTTTCTCATACCCCCTGTTTGCTGGTCTCTGATAGGAGTCCGAGATGGCAGATCCGGGCTGTGTTAGCTCATAGGGGACCTCTGCATGAATCTCTCCTCGCTCTCCATCCTCTGTCAGTTTTCTTACTCCATTTGACTCTTGGCTGAGTTCTTTATCTCTTCATTTGATGTTTTAGGGTTTCAGGATTGTTGTATTCTCTGCTCGGCTTAGTTTTTCGGATCTTTGCTGTGGAGGGATGGCATGGTGCTTCTGCCTAGAGCGCCATTTTTCTGGAACTCCTATGGTTGGTCTTTTATCCTGTGGAAACCTAACAGGTGAAAGTTTAGTGGGGCAAAATAAAGCCCCAGTAGCTGCAACTGATGTTCATCATCTCTCTCTTCTACTATCTATTCTAGCTTCTCTTCATCTTAGGCTGGTACCTCTGCTGATATAGTTGGTTTATCTGACCGTTCTTAAAGGGTCTAAATCTCTGATCTCAATGTTCTTTTCATTTACTATTGAAATTAGAAAGGGGTGTACCAAGAGATGACCCACTGGATCACCTGGGTGCCAAATGTACTCTTTCCTCTTCCCACTCTGTATCAAGAGGCCTACCTCCTCCTAATATTCTTGATGATCTCTTGGCAAAAAAGTCCAAAATGACTTGTTGGAAACAGTAGCTTTTAGTTTTTGGATACACCTGCTGTGCCCCTGGTATAAGAATTTTCCCTCTGGAAGGAGGACCTTTAGACCTAAAGTCATGAGCAAAAGAAGCACAATTTTTGTATGGGCAACACTGGGAGTGATGGTAGGTGTTCCATTCCTACTTCCACTCCTTGGTTACTAGATCAAGTATTGTATCTACTGAGACCATATGATGACCATTGTTCTGAGGTATATATTATGCGCTGGAGAATGGCACTTAACCCTTCCAGGGTATCATCTCCAGTTTGACATATCAGGTGATCATTTTAAAATTTGTTCATCACTCTGTCAGGTTGGTAGCTTCTGGTTGGTTAAGTACATGATAAGACAAGTGGGTAGTATGGCCATGTGCCTTCTGTTCCCAGTGCTTTGCTAGATAATGACCGCTTTGGTCTGAAACAATATTTTCAGAATCTAGTGTTGGTGACCACCATCCATCTGTCAGTTTGTTATACTGTGGTCTCATACATGTGGCTATGATGCTGGAAGCTATGCCATAGGTATTTCAAATATCATCAGGGTCACCAATTGTGGACAGGTTTCAGCGGAGCTTTCACACTTAGATAGACTAGGAAAAAAGGATCGATGGTCTACTCCTGAAAATTAAACAAAAACCCAATGGACCATGACACAATATTGTCTGATATAGTGCCTGAAGATAAGCCTCCAAGTTGGAAGGCACTCCAAATGCACAGTGGCCACAACAATAGACTCGAACATACCAAAAATTGTGAAAATGGGGCAGGACTGTTTCATTCTGTTGTACATGGACTCGAAATGAATCTGAGCTGACTCAATGGCAAATCGCAACAACAGTATCAGTGGAGTAAATACTCTGTAAACCCTCAGACAGTGGTACAAACTGAGACCTGTGGGCAGGTAAATCAAATTCATAATCAGAATATGCCAATTTATTGCCTCTTTCACTAAGTGGAGAGTTGGTCTCCACAAGGGACGGTGTCATTTCAGAGGCTCAGCCTAAGTGCCTGCTGTTGGCTGTAACATTAGCTGAATAAGCCTTGGCAATCGGGAGCCCATGTTGTTCCAGGACTGGGTATGGGCAAATGTCACCTAGATGAGGCATTTTCCCTACTTGGTTGCTAGTACTTCCTCCATGGATGTTCTCGGTGGAACGTTAATGTGTGAAACAAAGATCTTCACACTACATACCTCTTCCCCAGATTTCCTTGTCCCTGATTTACTTTGAATATCTTCTGATGGATGGAGAAACTGCAGATGAGAAACAGCTTTATTTTCCAGTCTAGCAAGTCTGTCTCCTTCTCCTGTCTCCATATGTTCTCTATATTTTGTTTATAAAATGGCTAATTCTCTCTTTTCATGTGTATTAGAAATACAAAGCTAAAAATCAAAACAAACTAACAGTTTTAAAGTTCTCTGTAGAAATCTTCTTAACCAGATCGGTACTTTGTTAAGTACGTTTTCTGTCTACCAACTTAATTGCGGGCGATTTTGTTTCCGATTGTTCCACCCCTACATAAACACACACCACCCTTTCTGCAGTTTCACATAGCAGTCTCCTCACTCCTCTCCCAGCCTCCAAAAACAATTTTTCTAACCCCTCTTCTAACTTCCAGCCACTGCCCTATCACAAAGCTAATGTTACATATTTTAGTACAAATTTATATCTATCTATTGTCAAATACCAAACCACTCCAAAATTTAATCGCTTTAACCCAACAATGCTATATTATTTCTCATGGTGCTGTGGGTGGCCTGGGTGGTTCCTTTGCTGCTTGGGCCTGGGTCTACTCATACAGCTACTTTCAGCTGACAGGAAGTTTGGGGAAGCTGGGAAAGCTAGACCTCTCTCTCTCCACATGATCTTTCAGCCTGAGCTTCTTCACAACATGGTGGTTTCAGGACATTGTTCAAAGGAGGTAATGGCAGAAGCTGCAAGGAATCCTGAAGTGTGGACTCTGAAAGATTCAGGCCCCCTCTCTGAAAGCAGTGTCCTCCATCCCTGCTCCAGGATGGCCAAGCTCTGAGCCGGGGAGGAGGAAATGTGCAGACAGTGGGAAGTCATAGCTTTCCTACATTTAAAAGCCACCCCTTTCTTGCTTCAGCATTCATTTAATTGCTGCAACCATTGACTGCTTTTCAGAGCTCTAACAAAGTTGAGTCTACCAATTCCTGGTTGTTTTCCTTTGTGATCCTGTAGTAGGGATGGGAGCATGGTACTGCTTATACTGCCATCTTCCAGGAAGTTCAATGTATATTGTTTTAAGCCACTAATTTATTAAGTAGCAGTGAAAAAACTAGTGCACCTGGCTTTAGGATGTATAAGAGAAATGTATGCAATTAAATACCATAATTTCATGACTATGGACAGTATGGTTTCAATGTAGCTATCATTTAAAGGTACTGATAGAACTATAAAACTTGAATTCATCTAATTCAACCTTCCCTGTTTTTATCTATATCAAAAAATTGATGCCAAGAAATTTTAAATGAATTATCTATGGACCATTTATTGATAAAACTAGGATTAGAACACATATCCATTAACGATTATTCCAGCTCTGCCTGCAACATCATGCTCCCTCTCTATGTGAGAGTACATTTGAATTATCTTTGAAATGATAAGGCCATGAAAAATTGCTATTATCTTTTTTTTTTTTTTTAGAAGCAAAGTTTTCATTACTCTCATATCCATGAAACGATCAACTTGTTTGAGTGCTTACTGAGTGCAAGGCACTGAGTTAACTCCTCTAAAATAACTAAAAATATGTAAGCCATGGGCTTTTACCTCAGAGAAACTGGAAGTTAACTGGTGCTGGATGAGAATTCTACCTTACTGTAGTCTATTGTCTTTTTCTGACTTCATCCACTTATTTTGGATATATTATCAGGATGGACCAGTCCCTGGAGAAGGACATCATGCTGGTAAAGTAGAGGGTCAGCGAAATAAAGGAAGACCCTCAATGAGGTGGATTGATATGGTGGCTGGAACAATGGGCTCAAGAATAACAATGATTATGAGGATGACACCAGACTGGGCAGTATTTCATTTTGTTGTACATAGGATTGCTATGAGTCAAAAGCAACTCAATGGCACCTAAAAAACAACAATTGTCTTTTTCTAGCCACCACTAAAGGATCTATAAAAGATAATTTGGATATTCCTTCTAATAAAGGAATGAGTCATGTTCATTATTTGCTTGTGATTAATGTCATGACGTTCACTATTGTATCTTAGGCTAAGCTTCTCCATCTTTCATAAAAAAAGAGTAGAAAAATTGTTCCCTTCTTTCAACAAAGAAAGACCTGGCAAAAGAACATTTTTTTATTTTCTGAGTTTTTCTTGGTCTCTTTTATTGTTTTTTTGTCCTAATATCTCTCTAGATCCCTACTTTATTTTTTTTTCTTATAGAAGCAATGAGTAAAATTTTCACTATAACAATCATTAAAATTACTGACATTTTATCCTCTGATTTGGGAAATGTGGTTTATATCTTTTACATAGTTTTATTTATGTTTGTGCTCTGATGAAGTATTTAATTTACATGCATATTTTCTCAAATAATTTTCCTGCCTGTATTTCACTTATAATAGCTTGAATCATCAGATGTTGTGATTAACAATTGCCCTTTTCTAAGTTTCCAAGAAACTTATTCATGCTGCTAAAAGGTCCCTTAGAAATAAATGGTTGACTTCCAAAATCAAGGGGCACAAAGAAAAGAAAGGAGTTGCCAAAGTCATTTAGAAGAGCATAGTGAAAGTGAGAAAAGTAGGTGAAATATCTGTTGGGTTTACAATTAACTCAGCAAAGTGAATGAGGCTTCTATAAAATTTCTGTCATTTTTATGTGAAATACTAGTATAATTAAGAATGAGAATATAATTCTAAACGATTTCAGTTGAAGTTACAAATATTTATTGCTTACCGACCAGATCCTAGCCTTACTATATATAGTGAACTAAATAGGCCTCTACTGGAAAAATCAAGGCCTAAGTGACTTTGTCACTGTTTTTAAATAAATTTTATAGTTAGTCATATATTAGGTACCTAAATTATTTCCTCCCAAATTATATTTTGGAATACTGTTGTTGTTGTCGTTAGTCGCTGAGTTGATTCCAGCTCACAGCAGCCCCATATGTTACAGAGTAGAACTGCTCCATAGGGTTTTCATGGCTATAATCTTAACGGAAGTAGATTGCCAGGCCTTTTCTTCTGTTGTACCTATAGGTGAGTTTGAACCACCAACATTTAGGTTAGCAGTTGCCCTACCTAGGGACCTAGAGAAGCTAAATAAATACATTTACAATTACTAGTACAAATAAATTCTAAACAAATCCTAATTGGGTGCTCATACCAAAAATTAATTGCGATAAAATGAGATGTGTGTTATATAATGATACCAGCAGGTGTAGATTTTGAAGTACAGTAGAAAGTTCAGTATTAACGTCGGCTGTAGTGGACAATAGGAGCCATGAAAAGCTTCAGAGGAAGGATGACAGAAATAGTAAAAATACGAGCAATGAAGAAAGAACGTCAATCTCAGTTTCATCTGCTATGGTCATTAGAAACAGCACCCTGGGCTGTTCAGTATCAGCAGCAGATTTCCCTCCTTTGAAGGGAGGAATTGACGAATACACCAATTTAGTTACCCCAAAAACTGTAATGAAATATTTCATGATCAGAGGCCTGATCAAATGGAAATACAACAATCTGAGTGGACACTGCTTTGCCCTTTTGCATGAAACTACTCTCCAGATGAAACGTGATGTAAAAATTAACAAACAAGATTAGATATTTTCCTGATATCAGATTTTGTATAACATATATGGGCTATGCATTTTGTCTTCTAATTTTAAAAACTATTTAGCAATATCAGATTGACAATGGAAAACGTTGTTCATAAATTAATGAATCAGATGTTTTTGTTATCTAAGATAAAAGTAACACTACAAATGAGATGATGTATTAGTATTTTTAATTTGAATCCTTAGTTTCCATTCAATTAAACAATATTTGCTGACTTAGATTGAATTCTATCCCTCTGTTTTTTCTCTTCTCATAGGCTAATATTTTCAGATGTGTTTGTCTATTTATTTGAACGAAAGATAGAAGTAGCGTGATTCTAATATGTGACGAATAATGTGCAAATACAATTCTCTGAATCCTTTCCATTACTGATAGTGTGAACATTTACATTAGAAATTATTTAGTCATTTTTTGCATTAAAATTGTATGAGTCTACTTACATTAGAGTGCTCTGTTGTAATATTTACCAAAATCATACATTTCACAAAGAGATTATAACCCCAGGAATTTCCAGTCAATAGGTTTATTTTTTCTTAGTTTCTTGAGAGCAGAATTTGTATCTTTTTTTAACCACATAAGCAAGCCCACTGACTAGAATTTAATGAGTGACATAGAGACCTGGTGGCCCAGTGGTTAAAAGATTGGCTGCTAATCAAAAGGTTGGCAGCGGAATCCACCAGCACCTCCTTAGAAACCGTACGGGACCGTTTGACTTTGTCCTATAGGGTCACTATGAGTTGGAATCACTCAATGGCAACGGGTTTGTTTCCTTTTTTTTTGGTTTTTATGTCAACCCTTATTAAAAATAAGATAAAAAAGTAATGATGTCGTTACTTGATAAAAGGAAACATTATTAACGTGAATCATATTTTAGAATTTTTTTGAGAGAGGCAGAAGTTTCGATTATAGTTTCATAAATTTTTCACTTCACCTTTTTTTTATAGAAGTACAATCCAAGACCACATGTGATTTTTCTCATCTGACTGATTTTTTAATATAAATTTTAGTGTCACAGACATACTGACACTTCAAAAATTTTCCTTTTGCTCTAATTTATCTTTATCTTTTTGCTGAACACCTAATTTAAATTTTAAGGACTATAAATTTTGTAAGTAACCTTCTGAGGTGAGAAAAATTCTTAACTCAATTAATATTTCCCAGTAATAATCTGAGTGATAACTTGATGTAAATGCACACGGCAACTTGTTTTGTATCTCTCCAACTTTTTCAGTGTCTGTCCTAAAATCGTATTAATTAAAGGACAAAATTTAAAATATATCAAACTTGTCACAGGAAACATATATAAAGAGAGAAGGACGTTTGCCTGTGGTGATTTAAAGTGGCTCTAGGGTAGCTAGATATATAGGAATAAATATATTGGAATAAATGTTGGTATCATATTTAAATTTTTACTTCTAATGTATTTCCTCAACAGATAATGAGTGGAGTAGAGGTAGGAGAGAAAGCTGAAGATTTGGTACTACTTGTTTATGAGGCTCTGGGAAATCAAATAGGGTAAAGAAAATAAAAATTTAGATTCATACAAATTCCTAACGACCCACAGTTTGCTTTACACCTTTTTTTTGTTGTTGTTGTTATTGTTACTTGTCAAAGTCCAGCTCATTGAAAACAAAGAAGAGTTTTGCTAAGCTACTTTTCCAGTGACATGAAAACTGCTATTAAAGACAATATGGTGTCACAATTTTCTTTAAAAACAGTCACCCTCGCTTAGGTCATAAATAAAAATGTTTTCAAGTTCCTTACTCCATTACTATAAAAACCCATTGCCATCGAGTCAATTCTAACTCACAGTGATCCTATAGGACAGAGTAGAACTGGCCCATAGGGTTTCCAGGGAGCAGCTGGTGGATTCGAACTACCAAGATTTTGGTTAGTAGACTGAACTCTTCACCAGCGTGCCACCAGGGCTTCCCATCACTATAGTAGAAGATAATTTTCCGAACCACATTTTGTTTAATTGTAATTAAAATAACAGAAGTTGAAGGAAGAATTTGCTCCTTCGCTACTAAATAAAATTATACAGTTTAGATTAGTTTATGTATATGTGTGTGTGTGTCCGGGGTGGGAGGTGCTTGTATCCTGCTTGTATCTTGATAGTAAGTAGTAAAATGTTGTTGATTTGCCTGCTGTCAAGTTGGCCCCCACATACACAATGGGATCAGACTCAAAGTGATTTTATTGGCTGATTTTTCAGAAGTTGACCACCAGGTGTAACAAACAACCAAAACTTTCTTCCTAGGCTGTCTTAGTCTGGAAGCTCCGTTGAAAGCTGTTCAGCATCGTAGCAACACACAAGCCTCCACTGACAGACAGGTGGTGGCTGCTTTTGAGGTGCATTGGCTGGACATTACTTACTGAGTGATCACTATACATGATTACCTACTAATTGTGAGAAACATAAATATATGATTGATATAGTTGTTGATTCTAACTTTGATTGAAATTCCTGACCCTCCAACCCTACCTCCTTCTTTTTCTATCCTTTTCTTTCCTTTTTACCTCAACTTTCTGTTTAGTATTAACTCCAACATATGATTTGGAACTTCAATACTCAGATGGGCTGAGGTGACTCAGGATGAATAGTATCAAATAAAGAGGAAATTTGTTTTTCAAATCTTTGGAAAGTCATTTTTGAAATTGGTAAAAAAATTTTTTTCCTCAGAAATTTTCAGACAAATAAACTATAGTGGGTAGTTTGAGGGAAATAAATATTTCAAATAGGAACATAATGTAATTAAAAAAAAAAACGACTATGGAGTCAGATATGGTTTGGGGTTCTGGTTTTTCTTCTTAATAATAGTAAATTGACATTATTCTTTCTTCTTAACCTCTCAATGCCTCAGCTCTATCTCTGTTTAATGAAAATCCATTCAATCATCCAATAAACCATTTATCATCCATCCCCATTATGAGATAGGAACTATGATAAGTGATGAAGTAATCCTATAATTTATATCATATAGTTATTACTAAACAAAAAATGTCAAAATATTATAAAATTAACCAATCACTACTTTACCAGAGATTAGGCAATGTAATGGATGTCCTACTCACAAATAGTGCTTCAGTCAGTAGGTAATCTCTAGTAAATTCTTGCAATGTTGTTCCCATCAGACAGTCTCAAATGTTCTCAAATCTATTTAGACCAATCGTACTTGTGATTATAATTATAACATTAAATATAATTACGTCTATTATCTATTGCCATGATAATGTTGCATAACAAACAACTCAAAACTTTAGTAGCATAAAATAAAAAATCTTTATTTGGCTCATCAATCTGTAGGATTTAGCTGTGGGTTTGGGTGGGCTTCCTAGTTCATTCATGTGTCTGCAGTCAGTTACAGGTTGGCATAGCTCTTGTGCAATCACTCATGTCAGTGCCGTGGCTGATTTTCAGCTGGTCTGGAATAGCCACAGATGGTACAATTCAGGCATCTCAGCTGTACTCCATGTATTTTTCATCCGCTAACTGGCTAGACTGGCTATGGCTTTGGCAGAGGTACAAGGATAAAGGCATAAATATGGCAGTGCTTTTTCAATTCTGTGCTTGTATCATATATGCTAACATCCCATTGGCCAAAGCAAATCATGTAACCCAGGAGGAAATCAACTAAAATAATAAAATGCTTTATAACAAAGGGAATAGATAGAGGTATTGGTGAAGAATCAGGACCACTTATGCAACCAACCACTGTCTACTCTCTGATAACAATTATTCAGATCCTCCCTACATTCAAAATATTTACACCTAATTCAGGATACCCAAAGTCTCATCTAATCATAGAATCAGGCTCAGAGTACAGAATCATAAGGTCTGCATCAGATCTAGGAATCCCTGTGTAGTGCAAATGGTTAAGCGCTCGATTACTAGCCAAAAAGTTGGCAGTTAGAACCCAGCCAGAGGTCCTCGGAAGATAGGTCTGACCATCTGCTTCCAAAGGGTCACAGTCTTAAAACTCTATGGAGCAGTTCTACTCTGCATATCTGTGGTCGCCATGAGTCAAAATTGACTCAGTGGCAACCAACAACAACAACTTCAGGTCTGGATGTGATACTTTCTGATTTAGAGACTTACGAACTAAATAGACAAGTTATCTGTCCCCCATACCTCCAAAATACAATTATTATTTTATTTTGAACAGGATAACTATTGAACAAACTTTTATTCAAAAATGGAATAAATGGAAAGCACTTGGCGGGCATTGGTCTATAGCACTTCTAATATTCTGTGGGGCAAATGTTGCCAGGTCACCCTACTCCTGGGATGGAAATGATTTTTGTTTAAGCTCTGCCTGTTCTCCAGTCCCCAGGTCATTGTTCTCCAAAGCTCCTGAATCTTCCCCCTAGAAAAGAATTCCTTTAGCATCACCATCCTTGTTCATTGCTGGAGAGGTTACTGGGAAATATGTCCTGTTAGTGACTTTCTCAGTCTGCATTATGCCTATCAAAGAGGACGAGAGGCTAGAAATTTTTATAAATTTTAAGCAGTCTTAGTGCCTTTTGGTATAGGTTGATGGTGTTTCTGCCAGTACAACAATCTCAAAAACTCAGTGGGTTTTCAAAACAAATTTATCTCATTTCATTCCTTGTGCCAAAAGATATATCAACAGTTCTTTTAAAGATTCTCTCTATTCTTCATCACTACTTAGTTTGGCATGGTAGTCTGCTACAGGACAACACCCTTAATATTCCTAGAAGCTCTTTTGTACAATTGAAAGGTTCTACCTGGAATCTTCTTAATTCTTTCAGAGGTCTTAACAAAAGGCGTCACATTCATAACCTTGATTCTGTTGTTAGCCTGAGGCCATGTCTTAATTTGAGACTCTTTTACGAGCGTGAAAGTCTGGATCAAGAAATAGTATTACTTTTCAGTCTAGCAGATATTTCCTCCAAAGTCGGCTTGCAAACTGACCTTTAATTTTTTTCATCTTAGAGCACCTCTTTCTTAGAGATCTAATAAAAGCAAGCCAATACTTTAAACATTCTGGCTAGAAATCTTTTTACTCAAGTGAAAAAGTTCATTAGGTACTTTTTTTTTTTTTAAAAATCTTTTAAGTTTCCACAGGTGAGAATTGTAACAAATATTTCATCACTACAGAATAAGGGTTGCCATTTTTCTAGCCTCCTCAGACAGTTTTCTTTCATTTTGTTCCTGCCTCCTAGAATAGTTGCCTTACCATTTGGTTAACCTATGCCCACTACCCGGTCACAAAGCTATGCCATATGTTTTCATTTTTTGTTTGTCAACATCCTTCTCTGGCATTAATTTTTGTATAAGGCACCTAGGGCCACATTAGTGATGTATAGCAAACAACCACATGGTTTTAATTATCTAGTGCTGCTCTAATAGAAATATCATAAGTGGGAGTTTTTAACAAACAGAAGTTTACTTTCTCACACTTTAGCAAGCCAGAAGTCCAAATTCAGGGCATTGGCTCTAGGGGAAGGTTTCTCTCTCTGTCAGATCTGAAGGAAGGTCCTTGTCTCTTTTCAGTTTCTGTTCCTTGGTTCCTTAGTGATCTTCATGTGGCGTGGCATCTATCTTCTTCCACCTCTACTTGCTTCTCTTTGCCTAATCTGCTGTTTTATATCTCAAAAGAGATTGACTTAAAACACACCTTACACTAATACTGCCTCATTAACATAAAAAAGAAGACTTATTCCCAAATGGGATTATAACCATAAGTATAGGGGTTAAGGTTTACAACACATATTTTTGGAGGACACAATTCAATCCATAACACACATAAATTCAGTGGCATTTAACAATGTAGATTTATTTAGTTCATGATTCAGTGGGGTTCAGTTAACTTGGGCTGTGCTTGACTAAACCTGGCTGAGCTAGCTCATGCTTTTGTGGTCAGCTGTGGTTTGGCTAGGTAATCCTGACAAAACAGATGGCTTCCCTCTCATATATAAAGGTCATTTTTTTTTTTTTTTCAGATTAGCTAACGGCCTCAGCTCTCATGACTGGGACAACTGGTTCATTTCTCTTTCTTCTTCCAGCAGGCTAGCCTGGACATGTTTTCATGGCAACGGCAGAGGTATAGCACTGCAAGCAAAAATGGTAAGCATATTTCTAGACGTCTGTTTGCCGTATCTGCTTATACTCCATATAACAAAACAAGACAAATGGCTGGACCCAGTATCAGAGTGGAAAGCCCCTAAATGGTTACATGGCAAAAGGCATGGATATAAAGATTGCTGAAAACTGAGAGCGTTAATGAAATAAACCCAGCACAATAATACAAACCAAAGACATATGTATGTAAGAAAAAAAAGAGGAGGGGGGAGGAGGAGGGAGGGGAATGATCCTATGAATGGTATGGAAAGATTTAATAAAGACAAATCCCAAATCTATTTCATCAAAGAAAGGCAAGACAATTGTCCAATATCAAGAAGACAAATATAATCTTGGAGGAGTCTGTTCTCATAGTAAATCACAAGGGATTTTCCATTCTGAATCTTTTAATAGAAAATGAAAATAGCCATCAGAGAAAATGATTTATGGATGAGTTTTATCTGAGAAAAAGTCAAGGGGAAATCTAATTAGAAAACTCATGCTGAATGAAAAGAATTGGTCCTGTATCTGAAAATTGGTGAATTAATTATTTAAAATTAACTATACTTTTTAAGACATAGAGTTTTTACATGACAGCTTGTTTAAACTGATTTTTGTTTGACTGCACAAATGCATGTGAGTCATTCTTTAATTTGCTAAGAAAGCTCCTGCTGTAAACTATTTAGCACTGTGCTAGCATATAATACGTTCTCACCACAAATGCATCTTTAAGCTATCCACTATCATTCAGTACACTTGAGAGATGACCATAGATTTTCTCTGTGGCAAATTTTGATATAACAGTGTTGTACATGTGTTTACATCAATGGTGGTCCCTGGTCCCTCAGTTTCCTTCAGTATCAAACCTTCCTTCCTTCTGGATTTATCTTAAGTTCTAAATCCAATCCCAGACCTACATGTTATTTCAGTCTCTGTCTTCAGCCACTAATGTTTTTTTTTTTCCTCCCAGCTTTCTTAGAGTATTTTATTTCTCCTTATACTGCCAGGTGTCTCTTTATAAATTTGTCTTTGTTTCCCATAAGTTTTCTTTAAAACAGAACTAGAAGAAAAACATAATAGTTGCATATATGCATATAAGCTTATCGTATTAGATACATGTAGGCAATAAGATTTAGGAAACTTTGATTTACTGGGTCATTATAAATAGGTATTTACAAAGACAACCAATCATTAATATAAAAGTAGATAATTATTGATTTCACCCTGAAGAGTCAAAATAAAGAAAAAATACAATGTGCAGAATGTAAAGCTTTTCCAGTTATGCTTAAAGATAAAATCGCAGAAAGAAAGTATACAATGCATTTGTTTGGAAACAAGCAAAGAGAATCTTGGAATACTTATTCATGCTGGATAAAGACTAGAGTGCTTTCTTTGAGAATCATGCAACTTTCTCTTGTATTTCACAGGTGTGGCCTTTGCTTTAGGTAAGAATTCCTTCACCTTGACTTTTGTTTTTCAACATATATATGATATGTTTAATTATTATCAAGGGTATACATGAGAGTAGCTTAAAGAACTGAATAGTTCTTAAAGTACTGGTTAGGAAAAATATGTATACAGTTTCTCTTCCCTTAGGTTTTCCCCTACATAATATGTGCATATTGCTACTTTTTGAGTTTTCGATTTTACGTAGTATTTATTGAATTTTCACTATAGAAGATGATGATTCATCTTCTTTCACACTCATACGCACACCTAGTAACTATGAAGCCATGAAAACACTCATACCCACACACTTTCAACCTCTCCCACAAAATCTTCTCCATAAAGATTTTTAATATATTTTTTATTAGATCAGTGTTGAGCATTCATATTATTTTGATTAAGTAAAAACTATTCACAGCTGAGCTATACAATGCACTATCATTCTTTTACTTTCCTTCAAAAGTTTTGGGTTTTTCTCAGAATTAATAACTGTCCTCCTTTTGCTAAGTTTTATATGTATTTATCAAATTACCAATATTTCAAAACACATAAGAAATAGTATTAATTTAAACTTCTTGAGAAAATTTTATTTGAAACATTCTGATAAGCTCTAATCAAGTCTAGTTTTTCAGGACTGAACATTAGTTATTTTGGAGTCTTCCTTAACAGATTTTCAAGCTAGTTCTTTTTCTTTTTTTTTTTTCTTGGTTTTGTGCTGGATCCCTAGTTTCTTAGATATCACATCTCCATCTTGCTTGACTTACTCTTTGATTTAGTGGAGCATATTCTCTAGTAGTTTCTGGTGAAAGAACACGGAGAATGGGTAAACAATTTTTGAAACCTTGTTTTTCTAAAGATATCTTTGTTCTACCCTGACTCTTCAATGTTAGTTTTGCCAAACATGTGTTTTAAAAACAAGAGAAAGTAGGAGGTGTGGTCAACATGGCAGAGTAGTTAGACGCATCCTATATCCCTCTTACAACAAAGACCTGGAAAAACAAGTGATTTGATTCTATGTGAACATCTGGCAGCCCTGACCAAGGCAAGTTAAGAAATCCATCTGAGTCGTACAGGAGAGGAAGACCATTTGGAAGAGGTGAGAAGTGCTAGAACCATGGCTGCGAAACAGTAGGGACACAGCCATGCCAGTCCACAGTGAAGCAGGCAAACAGCTGTGTGGTGCACGTGCTCGAGAAGCAGTTTCCACATCGAGAGAGACCCGGCAGCAGAGCTTCTACTTGGACACTCCGAACCAGTGAAGAGCAGCTCCCAAGAGGCTAGGATAAGTACATGCATGCACCATTTCGTGGCGATTTAAAAAAAAAAAAAAGCCCATTTGGAAAAACCTCTCTCCCTTTTACCTCCTCCCTCCACACTCTGCACTGGATTTGGGAAAAACCTCTCTTCCTTTTACCTCCTCCCTCCCCGCTCTGCACCAGGAGTCCACTGGGCCGGAACTAGATCCCAAAAGGAGCCCAGACCCATTCTCCTGGCCTTGGAGAGGGAACAAATAAGCTGCTGGCTCCCCTAGGCCAGGAACACAGGGTCCGCACAGCTCCTTTGCTGGCCACAGAAATCAGGGGTCCGCAGACTCTGAGTGCATTAGACCCCTGTATAGACTTGTGGGGACCAATCTCAACAGTGTTAGCCCTCACTGCCACAGTACAAGAGGGCAAACATCTGAAGTTTAACTTCAACTACTTCAGCTATCAATGGGCAGATCTGTGACCCTCGAAAAAGCCCTGTCCCTCAAGTAGGCACTCTTATCAATCTGCAGCAGAGTCTTGAGGACTGGTGGTAGCTCCTAAAGTGCCTAGTCATCTGCTACAGGAGTTCAAGAAAAAGAGGTGCCCTTGAGTCTTTGCACACAACAGAGTGGGGTGCTCTTAGCCTGGCTGCAAAACTCACCTACCTATTCACCCTAGAGAATAGGGACACGCTTTTTTTTCAGACTCTCAGGGGCAGCCATCAGCCCACTGCCTGGCTCAGCACGTGATTCCCTACCACAGCCAGAGTCCAGTGCCTGCACCAATCACCCATACCTCTCTAAGACTGGGGGTGAGAGCCTGCATCCCACACTTGGTGACTGACTGCCTGCACACCTGAGCTGATTCCATATAGGAAATTTTAACGGACTCTGGTGTGCACATACTTAGTTACAGAACTAAATACCTGGTGACAAGACATTAGAGATCCAAAGGTGTCAAAAGTCAAACTAATGCACACGAGCAGCCTATATGGGCATAAAAAAAAAAAAAACAAAATAAGAAGCTAGGTCTCACTAAGCAAACACAAAATAAAATTATAATAAATTATTGATGGCTTGGAGACAACAGTCAATATCAAATCACATAAAGAGGCAGTCCATGATGGCTTCAGCAAGCTCCCCAAATAAAGAATCAATAAATTCTCTGGAGGAAGAGAACTTCTTGGAATTACCAGAGGCAGAATACAAAATATTAACATACAGACCTCTCCTAGAAATAAGAAAAGAAGTTTGACAGAATGCAGAAACAGCCAGGCAACATACAGACACAGTAGTAGCAGAACTTAAAAAGTTATTCAAGAACATAATGCCAAATTTGATAGGCTGCAAGAATCCATAGAGAGACAGCAATCAGAAATCCAGAAGATTAACATTAAAATTTCAGAATTAGACAACTCAGTAGAAAGTCATAGGAGCAGAATTGAGGCATTGGAAGTTAGAATTAGTGACACTGAAGATAAAGCTTTTGACACCAACTTATTTGAGGAAAAATCAGATAAAAGAATTAAAAAGAATGAAGAAACTCT
>NW_004443943.1:8102814-8104194 GCF_000243295.1 Trichechus manatus latirostris | reverse complement strand
AAAAAAGGATAATATTAAGACAAAAAAAGAGGGACTTAAAAAATGGAGACATTGATTTTCTAAATGGAGGGGAAGTTAGGGCGATATAAAGTAATAAAAGATTGGTATAAACTTAGAAAATTAGGGGTAAATATTAAGGTAACCACAAAGGAATCTAACAATCCTACAAATCAAAATTAAAAAGTGGAAAAACATAAAGACCCAGCAAACACATAATCTACAACAAAGAAAAAGATGAAAACGACTCAGCACAGAAAATTGAGGAGAACAAAGAAACTGTGAACAACACACAAAAAGAGAGATCAGGATGACAGCATTAAACTCTTACCTACTAATAATTACACTGAATGTAAACGGGCTTAATGCACCAATAAAGAGATGGAGAGTGGCAGATTGGATAAAAAAAGCATGATCCATCTATATGCTGTCTACAAGAGACGCACCTTAGACTTAAAGACACAAACAGGCTAAAACTCAAAGGATGGAAAAAAATATATCAAGCAAACAACACTCAGAAAAGAGCAGGAGTGGCAATATTAATCTCTGACAAAAGAGACTTTAAAGTACAATCCACCACAAAAGATAAGGAAGGGCACTATATAATGATTAAAGGGTCAATACATCAGGAGGACACAACTATAATAAATATTTACGCACCCAACAACAGTTCTCCAAAATACATAAACCAAACTCTAACAGCTCTGAAGAGAGAGATAGACAGCTCCACAACAGTAGTAGGAGACTTCAACACTCCACTTTAGATGAAAGACAGAACATCCAGAAAGAAGCTCAACCAAGACACAGAAGAGCTAAATACTACAATCAACCAACTTGATCTCATAGACATATACTGAACAGTCTACCAAACAGCAGCCAAGTATACTTTCTTTTCCAACGCACACGGAACATTCTCCAGAATCGACCACATATTAGGCCATAAAGCAAGCCTTAACAAAATCCAAAGCATTGTATATTACAAAGCATCTTTTGTGTCCATAAAGCCATTAAAGTAGAAATCAACAACAGAAAAAGCAAGGAAAAGAAATCAAAAACATGGAAACTGAACAATACCTTGTTCAAAAACTGGTGTTTATGTTATCTTACTACTTTCTCTTGTTTTTTTTTTTAATTGTTGTAATTAAATGAAGGTTACGTTTCAAGTTAGTCTCCCATACAGAATTTTTTTTTTAACATACATTGTTATGAGACCTCAACCTCTCACCCCATTCTGCAACAGCACACTCCTCCCCTCCATCCCTGATTCCCCATGAACATTCAACCAGCTCCTAACTCTCTCTGCCTTCCCCTCTCACCTCTGGACAGAAGCCGCCCCTGTGGTCTCTTGTATCTACTTGTCTAAGAGGCACATTTTTCACGAAT
>NW_004443943.1:8101200-8102714 GCF_000243295.1 Trichechus manatus latirostris | reverse complement strand
CAAAAAACTGAAACAAGACCCATATCTCACACCATGTACAAAAACTAACTCAAAATGGATCAAAGACTTAAATATAAAATTGAAAACGATAAAGATCATAGAAGAAAAAATAGGGACAACGCTAGGAGCCCTAATACATGGCATAAACACACTACAAACCATAAGGAACAATGCACAAGCACCAGAATAGAGACTAGATAAATGCGAGCTCCTAAAAATCAAACACTTATGCTATCCAAAGACTTCACCAAAAGAGTAAAAAGACAACCTACAGGCTGGGAAAAAAATTTTGGCCACGACAAATCCAATCAGCGTTTATTCTCTAAAATCTACAAGATACTCCAAAACCTCAACAGCAAAAAGACAAATAGCCCAATTAAAAAATGGGCAAAGGATATGAACAGGCACTTCACCAAAGAAGATATTCAGGCAGCTAACAGACACATGAAGAAATGCTCACGATCATTAGCCTTCAGAGAAACGCAGATCAAAACTACAATGAGATATCATCTCACCCTAACAAGGCTAGCATTAATCCAAAAAACACAAAATAGCAAATGCTGGAGAGGTTGTGGGAGAGACTGGAACACTTATACACTGTTGGTGGGAATGTAAAACGGTACAACCACTTTGGAAATCGATTTGGTGCTTCCTTAAAAAGCTAGAAATAGAAGTACCATACGATCCAGCTATCCCGCTCCTTGGAATATATCCTAGAGAAACAAGAGCCGTCACATGAATAGATATATGTATACCCATGTTCATCGCAGCACTGTTCACAATAGCTAAAAGATGGAAGCAACCTAAGTGCCCATCGATGGATGAATGGATAAACAAACTATGGTATATCCACACAATGGAATATTACACAATGATAAAGAATGATGATGAAGCTGTGAAACATCGTATAACTTGGTGGAAGCTAGAACTTATTATGCTGAGTGAATTTAGTCAGTCACAGAACGACAAATACTATATAAAATCACTATTATAAGAACTCAAGAAAAGGTTTAAACACAGAAGAAAACATTCTTTGACGGTTACGGGGGTGGGGAGGGAGGGTGAGGGTTATTCAATAACTAGATAGTAGATAAGAATCATCTTAGGTGAAGGGAAGGACAGCACACACTACAGGGGAAGCCAGCACAACTGGACTAAACCAAAGCTAAGAAGTTTCCTCAATACAATCAAATACTCTAAGAGACAGAGTAGCAGGGATGCGGGGTCTGGGGACCATGCTTTCAGGGTACATCTCTGTCAATTGGCATAACAAACCTTATTAAGAAAATGTTCTGCATCCTACTTTGGTGATTGGTGTCTGGGGTCTTAAAAGCTTGCAAGCGGCCATCTAAGATGTATCAATTGGTCCCAACCACTTGAAGTAAAGGAGAACGAAGAACACTAAAGACACAAGGAAAGTATTGGCCCAAGAGACAGAAAGGGCCACATAAACCAGAGACTTCATCAGCCTGAGACCAGAAGAACTAGATGGTGCCCAGGTACCACCAATGACC
>NW_004443943.1:8058068-8100726 GCF_000243295.1 Trichechus manatus latirostris | reverse complement strand
AAAAAAAAAAAAAAAAAACAAGAGAAAGTAGTAAGATAACATAAACACCAGAGCTGCTAAAGCAGCATTCTTCAGTAAAAATTCAGGGATGCAGCACTAGTATTTGGTGATTACATTCCCCATTATTCATTGCTTTCTAGGTCAGTCAGAGCAATTTGGCTTGCCTGAGCGTTAGACCCCAGATAAGAGACCCAATTCCTTGGACTGTGAGGTTTATAAGCTGCATGATTAGGAAAGTAGTGACCTCGTCCCTAGTGTAATCATGGCTAAGATACAATGACATTTCAGCATGGCGAAAACATGATGTGATCAGGAGGCTGGGCTCCAAGTCCTGCAGCTGACCAGGACTAGCTGACTAGGCCATAGCAGTTTGTGTGGAGGTTTACAGGAAGTCAACATCTTTTCTGGGAAGCCGGCCTGGAATAGAACAAGTCCCAGAACTTATTAATCTTTACCTTTTTGTTATCACCATTGATCTGGAAGGGTGTCCTCTAAGCAAAATAGCTCTTCTTTTAGCAATTCTGCATAATTTCAAGCTGTCATGACTGGGGTGCCAGTCACTGAATTTGTTGAAGGCGTAAGTAGTGGATAGTTAGATATATCTGGTGACCACTCCCAAAGTAAAGATCATGTTCTTCTGAGGCAGATGAGGATGTCCATTTGTAAGAAAAGTCCAGGAAGCACACATTGTCTAGTGTGCAATGTTTTTAGCTAGGCTGGTATTCACAGCTGCAGTGTGGGAGATGAGAAAAGTCTTATCTAAACCTGCAGCGTTACTCTCAAATGTCTCCCAGTTATCTCTGTCAACCTTGAGCAAGAAAAGAGTTATCCTACCTTTCCTCAGCCTTGCATCCTATGATCCACTGTTGAGAATCAGTTTCATTGGCAAGCACCACACAGTATCCAGACATTCACCAGCAGGTTCCATAAGCAGAGCAAGGCTGTTAGAGACCATGCAATTACTAATGGCTCTTCCCTAGTAGACGTGGCTTGTTGCCAGCTGCAATAAGACTACCACTTGTGAAAGAGGTATCAAATAATATGAGGTGAACTGGATGTTTATCCTGTGGGAACTCAATTGAAGAGAGTATGTAGTCCACACCCTCTTCCATGATTTCAGGTGTTCTTTTCTTACTAGGTGAGAGATCATCTTCTTTTAGAACAGGGTTTCTTAATCTCAGCAATATTGACACTGGGCCAGAAATTTGTCATGGGAGATAGTTTTAGGACATTTAGCAGTATTTCTGGACTCTTCCCACTTGATACTAGTGACAACCCCCAGTTGTGACAGCATATCACAACCTGTGACACATTGTAAAATGTCCTTAGGGGGACAACATTGCCCACAGTTGAGAACCACTCTTCTTGAAACATCCTTACCATATGCCCCATAGCTAAGATATTAACCTTAAGAATGGACCAAGGAGTTGTTTCACTACTGAACTCTCTCACCCCCATGGTGAAGACCTGTTTAGAATATACTAATTTTCACCTATACCACATTTGGGGAAGATATCACAGTACCTATGAAGAAACAAGGTGATTGGACATAAAAATGAAATATCATAGTACAGGGTTAAGACAATGGATGTGTCCCTGATCTATCGGACCACCAACAACCAATCAGAAGAAAGCAATAACTTCATGTCAGTGTCCACGCAATCCTTGACACAGTGTGCAAGCTAGATTTATGAGTCAAATGAGGGAGTCAGGATAGAAAGATAAAAAAGAAAGGCATAAGTAGGGATGTCTAGCCCTAGATCCCTGCACCATAATTGTGTTGCTCCAGACATTTCCCCCACTCACAGACCCCTGGACTAACAGACAGCTGAGAACAAATGTACTATCTTATGGGTAGGAAGAACATATACTTTTCTTCCAAACTAGGACATATCGGGGCAGTGGTGTCATTAGGATTGGTGTCACCTCCTCATGCTAACTACCACAATGTTGTTGCTAAAACACCAGAAAATTTGACAAAATCAGCAACTATAAAAACACCAGCAACAACAAAACCCAGTGCACGCTTGTAACACATGCAGATGAAACCACATGATTTGAAGCATCATTGGATAATAATGACAGCTCTACCTGGAGCACATTAGAAGGCTCAAAAAGTAAATAAGCATAGAGTTATAGCCCTGTAGGTATATTGATACGTGTTTGCTGGGCTTAGGAAAAAAAATTTTTTTTTATAAAAAATAATTTCTGCTGAAACACTGCACAAAAATTTTATAGACAGTCATTTTGGTGTCACCCCCTCTAAGAGTGTCACCAGGTTCAGTGTGCACTCTCTCCACTGCACCTCCCTAGTGACCCCACTGAATCTGAGGGTTCACAGGAGTACTATTAATAATTACTTTGGACTAAAAGATGTAAATGATATGTTCCTGGAAATCTGTGGTGGATAGCTCTGTTCACGCTGGTAAACCAATGCATCCTGTCTGTCAGTAATTGGCCTGTGTCAGGCTGGGCTAGATTGGAAGGGTCCTATCATCTACTTCTTCTGAGGGTGGTAAAGGGCAGGGAATAGCTACCTGATCCTATGCAGGATGGCTTAGTGTTGTGTTTCCTGGAGACAAAGGGCACTGTATTTACTGAGTCAATGATGCCTGGATATTTCATGAGTAAAGAGAGCAGTCCTTACGACCTTTTAATGGTATACAGGGACACCTGCAATTGGGAAGTCAGCATTCCCAACCTGGCATATGTGAATCATCCCTATCCTTCAGTTTTTGATGTCTTTTTTTTTTTTTTTTACTTAAGTCTTTGATAATTTGTTTCTTCCACTACTCTGTTCTTCCTTCAACTGCTATATTCCATTATCTTGCACTATTTATTTTATTCCTCTATCATCTTCTCTCATATTTTATGTACTTGTTGCCAGATACAGATGTGTGTGTGTGTATATAGAGAGACAGACAGAGAGCTCTAATTCTGAGTGATGTTCTCAACTTTACCATTCAGTCTTTCTACTGAGATTTTCATTTGATTTTAATCTGTAGTCTTGAATTTCTATTCCCAAGACCATATTCTCTGAACATTCTTTTTATATAGCAGCCTGTTCTTACTAAACAGATGATTTTTCTTTCGATGATACTATTGAAATGTGTATTTTAAATTTCTTCCAATTAAAAAAAATTTTTTTTTGGCCTCTGGCTTTGATATAGTACTTTAATCAAATGTGGGGTAATCCTTGTCTGTCTGCTCTTACTCAAGGGAGGATCAATTCAAAGCTAATTGTTGACTTTGGGTGGGTTTGTTGACTTTGCATTTGACTGTGATTTTCTGTCCTTTGAGGAACGTATCTGAGCCTATTTAAGTCATTTCTTTTTGGATGGTGATATTCCACCCCTAGCCTCAATCCACGAAACAACATTCCCCTACTAGAGTAATATAAATCTGGCTGTCATAATTCCAGGAACCAAGTGGGAAAAGAGGATAGGGGACTTAATAGTCACAACATAAATTTCAATCAATACCTCTGTTTTCATTACAGTACTTCTACTTCAACAGTGACTTCTGACCCCCAGTATAGGCACACTCGGCTTTATGCTTTTCAGAAAATAAACCTCAAGTATTCTACCAAGGTGAGAGAAGAATAGCCATTCAGGTTCTCAAAGTAGGGAAGAGATTTGAAGCTTAAATTCTTAAAAAGAACTTAATCATCTAGTTTTTAGCCCCACTTTTCTTTTGCCCAGAACATTTTTCCCAGATATCCCCAATTTCTGAGCTTTGTGCAGATATAAAAAAACAAATCCATTACTCTCCAGTCGATTCTGACTCATAGTAACCGTATAGGACAGAGTAGAACTGCCCCATAGGGTTTCCAAGGAGCTGCTAGTGGATTTGAACTGCCGACCTTTTGGTTAGCAGCCGAGCTCTTCACCACTGCACCGCCAGGGAAGTAAATCAGTTTAGGTTTCTTGAACCTGCTAGGTTAGTCACCATTAGTCATTTGTTTTCTAGTCTCCAAAAAGTTTTTGTCTTTTCTGTCCTCTTTTTCTCTTTGAGAGAAAGAATATGTCTATTGAAAGCCCATTTCCTGTCGCTATAGTGGAATTCAGTGGAAATGGAGGTGAAAATGTCTGTTCAATCCAACACATTTTTCCAGAAATCTTACCTCAACTTTCTACAATGACAAGACATACAACATTAAACAAGATATGCAGGGACTTAAATGCTTCATAGTACAACAATGTGTCTCTGAAAGACAGCAGAACTGTAATTGTACATTTACCACACTGCCAAGTTCCAAAATAAAATGAGGAAATATGATCAATTCAAGATGCTTATGTAAACTCTCCACTGAAACTCTATTAATAGGTCCATCTATTAATCTGAAAGATTTCCCAGAAGTCCTAGTAAAGCTAACAGTCAGTAGGTCTTTTCATATGAGACCAAGTAAGTGCCATAGAGCGGAAAAGCTGCAGTTATAGGAACAGTGATTAAATCTCATACCATTCGTATCACTATCTTGAAAATTGAACTTATGAGGGGTCAGCTGTTGGCTCCAATTTTATTTCTCATAATGGAAAGGTGTACATTAATACCCTTGACATATGTAATACTGCAAAATGTATAACAGAACAGTCAGTGAATAAATTTACTTGAGTTTTGAATACTTCTTATTCAGTGTATTCAGACACTTCCTGTGAGTTATGTTTGACACATTTTAAAATAACTTAAAGTTTTGGTCCATATTCATGCTTTGAAAACATGTATTTTAGATCCAAAAATATTGTGTTGATGAGTTTTCTGGTCACAGGAGAGAAAATGTGAAGCTGGCTTTTAGTTGCTCAGCATTTAAACAAAATTTTATTTGAACCGTTTTGTTTTTTCTTTTAAACTGCTCAGATTTTATTAAAATAGCATAGCTCACTTGCCTAATCCCTAGACTATTGAGTGCCAGATATTTCAAATTACCCTTTTTCTTACTGTCTATCACATTAACCAACAGTATTCCAAGAAAGGATTGTTGTAGGGGAAGAACATCATAAAGTTTAGTAAAGCAAAAGAAAGTTTTATTTGGCATATATTCTAAAGGGCAGAAGTAGGAAATGGACAAGCATGCTGCCAGAGCCATGTCTGCCCAAGTCCAAGGAGATATCACAGAACAGACAAAAGTGGGAAAATGGACAAGCATGCTGCCAGAGCCATGTCTGCCCAAGTCCAAGGAGATATCACAGAACAGACAAAAGTGGGAAAATGGACAAGCATGCTGCCAGAGCCATGTCTGCCCAAGTCCAAGGAGATATCACAGAACAGACAAAAGTGGGAAAATGGACAAGCATGCTGCCACAGCCTTGTCTGCCCAAGTCCAAAGACTATTACAGAATAGGCAGGAATGGGAAAACGGACAAGCATGCTGTCACAGCCATGTCTGCCGGAATCCAAAAGAACAGTTACAGAGCCATCAGTATATATTAACATTACAAATGGGCACGACCATTGAAAGCTTAGCCTTTTCAGATTGGCTGGAAACTATGATCCTACATTTTGAATTGTCTTTCTTAACAATCATTGGTACAGGTTTCAGTAACGAGAGTCAGGAGGGTCTTCATTGGTCCAACAAATTTCTATTCACTAAATGCTAACAGAAAAAGATAAGAGTAGAAAGTCTTTTGTGTTCTGTTTGATTGGCTCTACGTGGAAGTTTCCTTAAAAGATATTTCCCAAGATTATCTTAGCTATTGTCTTTACACCTCAGGGCCCAGCTGATGTGTCCTTGTGAGTCCTTGTGAGCCCAGCTCCAGCTGGGTCACGTTCTCTATGCTCAAGGACAAGTAACAATAACTCCAATATTATTTCCTAAATCAGGATGGCAAAAGATTAGAGGTGTGGTGTTGTTCTTACTCTTTACTTTGTGGTAAGTTCAACACTGATATAGATGATTATTTGTGAAAATAAAAAACACAAATAGCAGTGTCTCTGAACATAACTGTTTCCACTGCTTTAATAAGTTAGATACAGTTGCAAAAGTGGAAAGTCTCCTTAAACTGTGAGCCTGAAGCTTGTCATCGACATTAGTAACGCTGACACTAAATTCTATGCAAGTGAAATTGTAATCCAAGAATGCTAAATGTGGCTGCAGAAGCCAGTAATGAAATAGCTTCAGTAGGAGCCTTCTTTCTTTTTCTTGGAACAGACAAATCATAAATGCATTTTATTTCAGTTAATAGACAAATGAATCAAATAATAACAGGTAATATCAGTGACAATATTACAAAATATGCTCTTTTGAAGTTATGTGGTTTATTACAACTGCAAAAATAATCAGCCTTTCCAAAAAGTTTTAGAATATCAAACTGCTAAATCTATTCTTAATCAAGATGTAAAATATCAAGCGCTACATTTTTATTTTATTTTTTTTCCTTTGCTGTCTCCAAATATTGCTAAACATTATTTCTAATGTTTCTCACCTAAGTACCTACAGCCAGATACCACCCTAACCTTAGAAAACCCTGTGCTGCATATGAGGTACTCATTCTATAGCACCAATGTAATATCATTTTAGTAATAAAAAAAGAAAAACCAAATAAATGTTTTTATAGGAATTCCAGACCACAGAAAGGTATGTGAAAAAGGGTGTACTGCTAAAAAATTCTTCATAAAATTCCAGCAACTGATTTCCCATGCTTAGAGTCGGCTCTTCTTTCTTTTGCATTTCTGTTATATTCCTTCATATGAATAAAATGATGACATGATTTTTCTTCTTTATTTTTCCTTATTTCATTAAAATTATTTCTAATTTTAACATAACTTTGACCTTTTATGAGCCTCTGTCCCCTTTTCCCCTGATCAAGACTTGAAAGTTTATTCTTGCTCTGTGTTACATCACTTCATTTCGTTATCTTTTTTCAAATTTCTACATGTCAAAAAACTGTATTTCCTAAGCCTGATAAAACGAATTTACATTCAAATACAATTCATTGTGCTAAAAAAAAAAAAATCTTTGAATAGAGAGTGGTTTTGTTCTTAGCTGTAAATGTGGAGCTACAGGATTATGTCAACTACATAAATTGAAGCATAATTCTGCAAAATACTATAAATAAAACAAATACTACCCAAGTAACAGCCTACATTATGCAGATGACACAACCTTGCTTGCTGAAAGTGAAGAGGACTTGAAGTACTTACTGATGAAGATCAAAGACCACAGCCTGCAGTATGGATTACACCTCAACATAAAGAAAACAAAAATCCTCACAACTGGGCCAATGAGCAACATATGACAAATGGAGAAAACATGGAAGCTGTCAAGTATTTCATTTTACTTGGATCCACAAGCAAGGTCCATAGAAGCAGCAGTCAAAAAATAAAACGACACGTTGCATTGGGCAAATCTGCTACAAGAGACCTCTTTCAAGTGTTGAAAAGCAAAGATGCCACTTTGAGGACGAAGGTGCACCTGACCCAAGCCATGGTAATTTCGATTGCCTCATTTGAATGCAAAAGCTGGACAATGAATAAGGATGACTGAAGAAGAATTGATGCCTTTGAATTATGATGTTGGTGAAGAATGTTGAATATACGATGGACTGCCAAAAGTACGAACAAATCTGTCTTGGAAGAAGTAAAGACAGAGTGCTCCTTGGAAGTGAGGATGGTGAGACTTCTTCTCAGGTACTTTGGACATGTTATCAGGAGGGACTAGTTCCTGGAGAAGGACATCATGCTTGGTAAAGTAGAGGGTCAACAAAAAATGGAAAGACCCTTCATGAGATGGGTTGACACAGTGGCTGCCACAGAGGGCTCAAACACAGCAACAATTGTGAGGATGGCGCAGGACCAGGCAGTGTTTCATTCTGTTGTACACAGGTTCTCTATGAGTAGTAACTGACTTGATGGCACCTAACAATGCCATCCATATGCTTACAGAGAGTGATTACCTTTAATATATAATTACTAAACTAAGCCTGACTGGTGATCTAAAATGACTCAGTGCCAATCATCTGGGGAATAAATGAAAATAACATAGTCTCCCAGAATAGATTATATTTCACTGATGATCAGAATATACTAAATTATGAATTTTATACAGAATAATAAGCCTTGTGCTATTATTGGTGCAAATTAATCTATCTAAATTTTAGTTTTGTGTCCAAGTAAAGAAGTTAAAACAAGAATTTCCCTGATACAAGTTTAATTGGCCTTACAAAAAATTTGCCAATTGGAAGTGATAACATTTATTTGATTTGACAAGGAAATCAAACCACAGACAGTTTTATATGCATCATACATTTATTATGTCAATTTGATCATGATAAAAAAGAAACATTTGTGAACAACTGAAAGTATAAGTCAGCAGAAAAAAAATTAGGAATAATAAATCATCCTGAAATGAGTTGTGGCACAGCTTTGCTGGTTTTCCTTAAATAGTATTTGACTTGTAAAAATGAGTTATTCTAGTTTACAAAGAAAGGATACTCATCCATGTACATCTAAAAATCTCTAGAGATGTAAGTGAGTAGGAAACTATCCCAGAAACCATACAGACAGGTCTTTAGAAAAATAAAAATGCCATTTAAGATACAACTGTATTTCAAGATCTCAAAGGCATCTAAAAACAAGTACGAACAGTAATTCTGGTTATTCAACAATTCTAGCAGCTGTCCTTTCAGAAGATATCCTCTGCCTGCTATTCTTGTGACCTGTCATGGTATTTGGTTATTTTCTGACTGATTTATATGTGTGTTTGACTGATAAAATTGTGGGATTAACAGTGAGACTTTATCATCTTCTCATTCTCATGGAATCCTTAAAGTTGTACTGAATCTTGTGGTAAACTGTCCTAAACGCTTTTTTGGTGCTTATTATCCCAGAAGGTACTTAATCTGAGAGTACTGAGGACTGACAATGCTCAGCTGAATCCCCCTCCAGGAACTGTTACCAGTCAGAGAGTCTCTTTAACCAAGGTCACTTTCCTCCCATTCCACTTCCAGTGAATGTTTGTGCTGAGGTATAAAAGCCTAGTTCACTTTCTCAGGCAGGATACTTAGGAAGGGCCATTCCACATCCAAGCTCCTTGTGGGAGTGGCTAACGTCTTTTGTTGGACTGAATCTCTGTTCAACTCCTCCCTGTCCCCAATTATACTTCTTTCCTACAGGCATTAATTCAGCAAACAAATCTGCAACTTAGTGTCTGTTTCCCAGGGGCGCCAATCTAAGATTTTTGGTACTAAAAGTGGTTCATGGAAGTAGACTCCAAAGTAAGATTTTGAAACTAGGTCACCCACCTGCAGACTGGCAATGAGGACAGCATCCCTGTTGGTAGGTGGGACCATGATAGCCCTTATAATTCTGTGGCTACACAATTGTTAAAATTTACTGACGTTGAACTGGGAAAGGATAGTCGAGGCAGGAAATACACTTACAGGTGCCATGTCTTAAGTGTTTGAGTAATATGGAGGAAATGTTAATTATAGGCTTAAGGAATTGGATGGTGTTGCTAAGGCAATCAATGCGTTAGAAAAAGGTAATGAAAGGCTAAAGATAATGAATCACAAATCTAAGGTGAAGTGTGGAAGTTAAAGGGATTTCTTAGTAGCATAAAAATATTCTCATTTCTAAATTAACAAAGGACGACAGGAAAAAAAAAAACCTGAGGATCAGGCCTAGGATATAATTATAAAAAAAAAAAAAAGCAGAACTAAAGAAGACATTTAATTTTCAATACTGGCAAGTCTGCTACACCAAATTAAGGCCCTCACTGAGAAAGTGTAAAAGGAACTTTCGTGCGGAATAGGAACATGTGGACCAGATTAAGTGAGAATCTTGAGTCCCCGAGGCTCCCTAAACGCTCTGGTCCTGCAGGATGGGCTTTTTCTTCCCAGTGAAATTAATTATCTCCCCTTTCTTGAAAATGATGCAGAAAACTCTGCCTTATAAGACAAAAAACATCCATCAATCCTCTTTGTCAGCAGATTAATAACTAGAGTTAAACCATAGTATAACCTGACCAAGGTCTGCTAAGAGAAAGGTGGGACTATACTACAAAAAAGCTACAGAAGGTAGTTAATATGGTAGGAGCCAGGACAATATGTATGGTAATAGGTACTGAGGGTGCTGAACCAAGGGGGAAAGGAACATAAAGTTGGATGAAATCATGGCTTCAATTACATAGTAACTTGCCATTGAATATGGCAAAAGTGTTATTTTTCGTTTTTATGAGGAAGGATACTGCAAGTAAACTCAAAGTCACAAAATAATAAAAGTGCAATGCAATATCTGTGAACAGCACACATGATGATTGACAGGAGTATTGAAATACAATTAAAACCTCATGCCAGTTTAAGTCAGTTTCAGACACAGTCAGCATGCAAACTCAAGAAACGTGATTTCAAAGTCTTGCTCTTAACCACTAGACTGCAATTATTTTTGCCTAGATGACCAAAAAACCAAACCAGTTTCTGTTGAGTCGGTTCTACCTCATGGAGACTGTATGTGTGTGAGAGTAGAACTGTAGGTACTGCATGGAGTTTTCAGTGACTGTTTTTTTGGAAGTAGATTGCCAGGAGTTTCTTCCAATGTGCCTCTCGGTGGACTCAAACCTCCAACCTTTAGATATGCATTTGAGTGTTTTAACCATTTACACTACCCAGACAATGTACTAAAACCCATTAAACCTGAACACAAATGCACTCAAACATAATGATGTGAGGAAACTATAGTTTAGGAGCCAAAAAGACCAAGGTAAGTTTCCAGTTATGGAGACTTTGAGCAAACTCATTTAATTCTATCTCAGGCTCTTGATCAATAAAATGTGAATATTAACAACTAATTTGAAAAGCTTTTTGAGGTTTAAATGAGATAGTCGGAGCTTAATACACATTAGTCCTTTTATTCTGAAAGAAGTGTTTAAAAAATCCTTTCTCCTTCTTTATTGACGAATTTAACCTTGTAATAACAACCTAACTCTGTTCCTTTGGAAACCTGATAAAAATGGAAGGTCAGCATCGTTATTAGGCAGCATAGGCTATGTTAAATTGACCTCCGACTGGTAAATTGCATCTGGATTGGACCACTATAAATTAACTATAAATACATATTGAAAAGCCATAGCTTAGGTTTCCTGAGTGACTCTTGTAACAGAGCACGTCATTTGTTCTTTAGAAGCTATGCCTATAAGACTGCTATAAAATTTTGTGGTTCCTATTTGGAACATGGGCTTCTAAACTAAGGTGGCTGAACATTCCACCCAATTGAGTCTCCTTCACTCATTGTTGAACTTTAACTTGAGGTGCCAGGATATTAGCCATAAAACTGGTGTATGGTTTGTTCTGAGTACTTCCACTAAGGAGAAATTCTGTGGCTGTCCTGCTGTTTCACTGACATTTTTTATTTCATCGCTCTTTTATTATTCTATTTCTTGTCCTATGTTCTTCTAAGTGATTCTGCTGCCAAGTGTAGCCTGTTCAAATCTCATGAGTCTGAGTGTTTAAATGAGTCAGAAATGTACCCTTGTTAAGTGTTACGCTTTTTCCAAATCATGGCATTGTGACTAAAAATCTGAATACAATTTGTTGCATCGCAATGTGAAACAGCTAGTAACAGTAAGAACTATACGTCGGGCTGATAATTAAATTTAAGATTAAATCCTTAAAAACCAGCCAGTGAATTTGTACAGCAAGGTTGAAGTGTGATGGGCCTCCCATATTCATCAATGAAGATCCAACTCTTCACTTGGTGAAAGAGTCTTAAAATCAGATTGTAGTAAATTTGTTCAGTGTGGGCTGCTGCATACCTAAATAACCCAAAACACTGAACCAATGAGTTGCAAATCTTACAACATTTTATTTGAATTGAAGGCCCATATAAAATTAGGAGAAAAATTGCCTCATTTCACAACTAGTACTACTCTAACAGAAGCCAAATGATTTACAGAGTGAAAACAAATAGAGATGAAGTTTTTAGACAGGTTATCTCAAGAGTTCAGGCTCAGGGTTGAGCTGGTACAAAGGAAAATTAGTCATATACTCACTGACCTATCAAGAAATCTTTGCCTTCTGTACTTTGTAAGGGAGTAGAGGTTGCAGGTGAGTCTCATTTCAACCAATTGTGCCAGATGGAGAGGAAATATAGAACCATCCAGACCATTTCTTGGAGACCCCAATCTGAAATATACTCTTTAGTCATCCTCCTGAATGTACACAGTCTCATACCTACATGAGATATTAAGACAAATGTATTCTACTGACTAACCAGTTAGCTTTATTGTGAAGCTATGGTGGCAGAGGAGAAGATGGATATAAAAGAGCAAAAAAGAGCCTAACAAGGTATTGCTGCTTCACACTTATGAAAGCGTGCTACAACACGGATGCACCTTGAAAACATTATGTTGAGTGAAATAATCCAGACTTTAAAAAAATATTGTATGAATCTACTTATATAAAATATCTAGAATAAGCAAATGCTTAGAGACAAAATTTATTATTGCTTACCAGGGACTAGGGGGCAGGGGAAAATGGAGAGTTATTATTTAAAGGGTACTGAGTTTCTGTGAAGGAGCCCTGGTGGAGCAGTGGCTAAAGTGTTCAACTACTCACTGAAGGGTCTGTGATTTGAACCCACCAGTCACTCCGTGGGAGGAAGATGTGGCAGTCTGCTTTCATAAAGATGTACAGTCTTGGAAACCCTATGGGGCAGCTCTACTCTGACCGATAGGGTCACTATGAGTTGGAATCGACTCAACAGCAATGGGTTTGTTCAGGTAGAGAAGGAGAGAGTATTGATACATCACGAGGTTGGCAACTAATGTCACAAAGCAATTTCTGTATTAACTGTTCAGTGAGAAACTAATTTGCTCTATAAACTTTCACCTAAAGCACGCACATAGATTTAAAAAAAAAAAACCTTTATTTGCCTCAAAAAAAAAAAAAAAGACAAATCTTTTGTTATATGTATGTATTTACCACAATTAATAAAAAAAGAAAATTATGGTCAACAACAAAAAAGTATTTTTGCTATAAGGAAGAAGAAACTAAAATGTTCCAGGTATTTCCTATTTTTTTAAATTCACTTATAGAAGAAGTATGTAGAGACAATAGAAAATAAATGCAAGAGCCCAGGAGACTGAGGTCAAAATTGTTGGTAGAAAGAGCATGGGAAGAGTATCACACAGTGTCCTGTCAAACTGACACATCTAGCTGCAGGTAATGCTACTTGCTTCTGTTGGAGACACCTGGTCATCAGCCACTTCCCCTTCTGCCCCTGTCCCTACTGCATGTTTAGCTAGCCTAGTTTCCTAAAAGGGTCCTGACATATTTAATGCCAAAATTTATATTTGCACACCTAAAAATACGGTTCCTTTATTTTGTTTCTCTTTTACAGTGCCGTAACTTGTTATATTTAAAATCTTAATAATGTAAAAATAGAGAAAATTAACATGATAACGACCCTCTTGATGTATCTATTAATTTTCCATTATCTATTCATTTTTTCTTTTTTAAACACTCTTTCTTATTTGCCTCATTACTTAGCAGTGTTAACCCTTAGTAAAAGCTGCATAGCTAGTTTTTTTTTTTTTAAATTATTACTCAATAGCGTGACATCATGTGAAATCATATTCTCAGTCTATACCAGGTTTGTCAAACTTTTTCACTATTATATGCCTACCAGTTTGCATAGGGCCCAGCATATTTTTTACCTGTATACACGAATGAATGAATGAGGGTTTTATAGCAGTATCCAAGTTGTATTTTCCAGATTTGGACCCCTATTCACAGGACTATGGGATTCCCACTTGAACATTGTTTCAGAAGTGGCCAGGGGTCTCTCATATCTTAGCTCATACGCTCTGACTTCCTTCCTCTTGTGACCAATGAATTGTGCACATTCCCACAGCTAATCTTTGCTTTTATGCACTAGATCCCAACCCTCTGGGCTCTCTCCTTCACCGGCATGTTTCCTCTATCTACTAATCATTCTTACTAACATACTAATTTGTTATAATTTTCCCATCTTAAAACACAAAACAAAACTCAGAAAACTATCGACCTCAAGTTCCAGTTCAGCTTCTGTCCAATTGCTGTGCTCCCCTTCATAGTAAAATCCCTTGAGTGGCCACTACTAGCTTAATAGTGCCATAGACCAGTTAGCATTTCTTTCCTTCCTGACTCTGGAACTGCTCATGGCTTCTTTAGTTCCATGTGGTGGTGAGGCCATAATCTATCACTCCTAATTTGTGAGATGTTCGATATTCTACCAGCCCTTCTCCACCTATGCTCAAGATGTAGAGGCAGATTTTCATGCAGCTCTGTGCTTTCCTGCTCCTGATGCTTTCTGAGGGGGTCCTCAGGTGCCATAGCAGCGGACCTGTTGTAGGCTAGTCTGCCCTGCTACTTAACACTATCCTTTTCTTCCATGGCTCCTTCTCCTTCTTTGTCAATGGCTCCATAAGTTCCCATCCCTATAATGAAAAAAATCCCTTTCATAATCCAGTCTGCTCCACAGGTCATATGAACTAAGTTTCTTAAGGATTTGAGTTATACAAGTCATCTTAGATTTAAGAATATTCTGAATTTTAAGGATTTTCAAGAGTAACTGTGAAATCTCTCTATATGTTGTGCCTGTTCGTAGATATAGTCTCAGAGTTTGTCCCCTATGGTCAAACATGCCTATCTCCTGTGAGAGACTTGGAGTAACCAAATGTTGACCACACAGCAGATACTTGAAGAATGATAAAGTTTAAGACATTTAATTCTCAAATTGATAAAACACCAAAGAACATATTTATCAAATCAACAAACCACCAGCATCTAGAACACTCCAATATTTTCTATCTCTTTGGTTCAAATTGAAAAAGAAAACAAAATCTTACAGATTCCATTTGGAGATTAAAAAAACGTGATACTTTTCAAAAGCTGCTTTCCTTCTTTGAGAGCAATACTATGAGAATATAAATCACTTCGGATACTATGACATTCCATTGGGAGGATATCAAGATAACTTGCTTGCAATGTATATATATATATATATATATAGCAAGCTGATATTGTTGAGCAAATGCCAAAACTTCTGATGGAAAAATAAAAATTAAATTCTTATTGCCCAAAGTCACTAGGTACATCCTTGTGGTAGACAGATCTAAAGGAAAATAAAATTAATGTGCTACAGTTACTGAGCAAAATGAGATGTGGACACATCACTCATCTTCTCTCTGGTTCCAAGACTCTGCACAAAGAAAGCCTCTCTAGTTTCTCAG
Source organism: Trichechus manatus latirostris (assembly GCF_000243295.1). Lineage (NCBI taxonomy): Eukaryota > Metazoa > Chordata > Mammalia > Sirenia > Trichechidae > Trichechus > Trichechus manatus. Next base: position 8,085,521 of record NW_004443943.1, on the reverse strand, counting down.
AAGCGGGGCAGGATTCTTCAGCCACTTCAAAACCTATTTCTTCTTGCTAGGCATAAAATCTCACCCAGGCTTCCAATATTATTTAAATCCAAAGTTAACCATACGTTGTGACTTAAAGATAAAATTAATTGAATAGAAATATTATCTTATTCTCAAACTACATATGTTCTTCATATACATCATTATATGATTCTATTTAGCAAAATATGACATTCTGAGCCTCTGTAGACTTTCTTTATCCTTAAAAATGAGAAAGAGAGAGAGACAAAAGGAGAAGGAGGAGGAGTAGAAAGTAAAGAAGGAGGTAAAGCGGGGAAATTCAGAGTAGGGAAAACTATGTAAATGAGAAAGTGGCAGGAGAAGAGAGCAAGGAAGCATGGCAGACTCTTCAAGTTAGCGAACTGACCAGAGTATAATGTTTCATAGGCACAAAGGAAATAATGCTAAAGAACATACTAGTATGCACAGATTTTTTTTAAAGGATTAAATATATAAGGGCATTGCGATATTTCATAGAAGTTTCATGATGACATTGCAATGATAGCCATTAGCATACATCCTTTCTGCTTCTTCAGGAAATTTTAATAGGTACATTAGAGGTGTGCAGATGCTGGGAGCCTGCTCCTTCGTAACTCACAGAGTCCTACCCAACTCCTCACAGCTTTAACAGAAATGGCTCTTCACATCTACTCACTGTGACCTGTTTCTCCTTTCTACGACAAAGATTCTGCCCCCGAGAAAGCTCTTTTGTAGAAAATAAATTTTAAAAAGTGATCTATTCTTGACAGCATGAAGTAGATTCAAACAGAGAAATGATTATTCAAACCAAACACTAAAAGATCAATTGAATACGACATAAACAGTAAAACCAAACCCATTGCCATTGAGTTGATTCTGACTCATAGTGACACTACAGGACAGAGTAGAACTGCCCGATAGGATTTCCAAGACTGTAAATCTTAACAGAAGCTGAGTGCCAGATATTTCTCCCACGGACCGGCTGATGGGTTAGAACCACAGAACTTTCAGTTAGCAGCTGAGCGCTTAACCACTGTACCACCAGGGCTCCAAATAAGACATAGGCACTATAATATGAGAAGTCATAACTTATTACACTGACTGAAAGATTTGACAAATAAATTCTGTAAAGTGAATCGTATTGTGTAAAGTGACTCAAGTATTTGGAAGTGGGAGAGGGATTTAGCATTTGAAAGACAGTTCAAATCTTGGCTCTGACACTTACTATTTAATCTTAGACAAGTTACTTAAACTTTTGGAGATGGAGTGTCCTTGCATTAATCCAAAATCATACAACAATGTAGAGTTGCTGAAATGTCCAAATGGAGTCATCATTTTTTAAAGAATCAAGCCATTATAAACTATTATTATTATTAATTTTTATTTTTCTAGATTTATATCTAGCTCTATATTCTAGGACTGAAAAGACTTAAAGGTGATTTTGAAAGTAACTTGAGCAACATCATACCAGTTAATACAGAGGCAGGAAAACCCTCCTATATTTATAATAGTTACTCCAATGCAATGTAGAGGGATCCAGAACAGTTCAATCTTATGTTAATAAGGAGAGGCAAACCAAAAACAAGAAAATGAGCAAGGTCTTGAGGACAAGCTATAGGATTACAAATAATTTATGCTCCAAACAACTGAAGTTGTTACTATTCAGGTACAACTACAAAAATCCACGTGTTAACTCCAGCAGTTACACAGGTCCCTCTGATCTATAAACTAGGGAAAATGATGCTGCCTTGAACTTATTCACTTTAGATGCTGATGTGAAAGAAATTATGAAACCACTATACTATTCCATGAAGCTCATAGGCCTAATTATTAATAATCCAGAGTCAAAACAAGTTTTTTTGTTTGTTTTTCTGTTTTTTTTTTCCCCATCTGACTTCTAAATAAAACAGTTTTGATATTATTATTTTCTATCAGCTTTGAGGCTGTTACATTTAACTGAGCAACATTTCATCATCAGACTTATTTAAATATTTTATCAAACATTTGACCCATGTTTCAGAAATTGCTTGGTCCTTGTATTTTAAGATTGTCATAAATGAGACAATTAACTAGGCAGTTACTATTTTGGCCTTGCTGTTCTGATATTGTGTCTTACAGTAAGGAGGTGTATATTGTGTTATTTTTCCAGTTTTGTAAGCGTAGGATGGATTAACATCTGTTAACTATGGTTCATAGTGAATGTGTCAATTGCTGAAATATGAATTACTCTTCCCCATATATGCATTTTTTTCTAATTCAGAGCTTTTCTTCATATATTTCCCCAATTTCGATTCTGTACCTTAAGCCAGCGAGCCCCATCCCCACAGATTGTGGCGGTAACCAAAAAAACAAAAACTTATTGCTGTTGAGTCAATGTCGACTCATCGTGACCCTATAAGACACAGTAGAATTGCCCAGTAGGGTTTCCAAGGCTATAATTTTTAAGAAAGCAGACTGCCACATCTTTTCCCCGTGGAGATGCTGGTGAGTTGGAACTGCCAACATTTCGGTTAGCAGCCAAGCACTTTAACTACTGCACCACTAGGTCTCCGTGGTGATAACATTAAAAGTGAATTCATCATGACTTCCTCAGTTTTTACCCAAACTTCTCACATGTTCAAGCCTCTTTCTTGCTCCTGATCAGTATTTTCTATTGTTGTTGTTGATTTTCATGATGTCTTTCTCGTTATCCAGTCTTTAGACTTGCAAACTGACTGTGGTTTTCTCAGACTGACTCCCAGTGTTCTCTGAACTATTTTACCTCTGGGTCTTTCTAGTCTATTCTGCCTTCCCTTGGTAAATTTCACTCTCCTAAATTCACGTATTAGAACAGAAACCATATGACAGCCCCCATTGTTAAGCATCCTTCCTCCATAAACAGAGAGAAGGATGGAGGAAACTAAACAACTCTTTCCTTTGCCCAGAAGGTCCTTCTCCCTTATATTTACACGTACAAGCCCAACATATTCTTCAAGGGCAGCTAGTACACCCCTAACATCAGTACCGGTGTGATCCTAGTATAAAAAATGCCAGTCCATGCTCTGCCCTGTTTAATACTTCTCCAGAGTTTACATGGTGGCTCAGGCTTCCCAAAAGTGCAAAAGCAGAAGTTCCAGGCCTTCTGTGTCTTATGTTTAGAACTGGGACTGTGCTGCTTTCACCTTATCCGAATGGTACAAACAAGTCAGGTTTAGCTCAGATTTAAGGGGCAGTCTTAAATACCAAGAGTTATAATTCACTGGGAGCAGACTGACAAACTGTCTAATCAGTAAAGTTTGCAAATATCTACTACTGAACCCAAAATCTGAACGTATATTTGTTTAACACACCTATTCCAACACAATTAGCTGGAGATGAAAACAATGTCATTATATATATACGTATCTATTTGATGCCATCCTCCATTAAAGAACTTGAGCAGTGTTCCAGGGGAAGGTAGAAGATTTTAACTTTTCTGCCTGAATTCATTTCTAATTCTATTTTGAAATTAGAACCTCTTGATGATTATTAATATTTAGTAACATTCCAAACATAACTGCATGGAGAAGAATTGACACACTCTTCTTAATATAAAGTTACCGGTATTTACAATGATGATCAACTAATGAGACTTATATTCTCAGAACACACATGAAAATTAGGATCATTACTGTATAGTAATCTATTCACACAGCTACCTATGAAACAAAATAAACACAGCAACAGCAAACTAAGACAGGGAGTCCTTTAATTTGTTTCACTAAGGTGGCAAGAGGAATCTTGTTAGAAATCAAATCAATAAATCTTATTTTCTTTTATAAAGGAAAAAAATGAACACAGGGGCTACTAATATTCCTTTGCTTATAAGTAGTAAATTGTAAATTTCTCTTTCAATTGTTGTAAAAATGATTTGGCATCAGACCTTGCCTAACTTCCGGAGGGAGGAAGAAAATTAAGATCAAGATGAGCCCAAAGCTAATTCCTATGAGGTGGAGGTCAGACATACCTCCATTTTCCAACATTTTTACCAATTCTGACAGCAGCTGCCCCTCCCACAGCACTCTACTTCTCTGTTGGGTTCGATAATTCATTGCAATGACTACACAGAACTCACTAACCATACTTATAATTACGGAATTTATTAGGGAAGTAACAGGTTACTTCAGGATAAGGATCAATTTGAAAGTAAGAAGAACAACTAAGGACACAGTTCTTTTATCATGACAGCTTCTTCTTGGCTACTACCACTGGTCCCTTGGTCTTAGCCTGGGCCCTCTTTCCTGGCCTGGACCCTTGCTCTTGGCTCCTGCTTGGGCATGGCCTTTGCCCTGCTTGTGCAAGTGTTACGACTATTTCTTTAGCTCTGCCATTAAGTCTCTAGAGACACCCCACTCCATCAGCAAGTCTCCTGCCTGAAGGCTCTCAGCTCTCTCTCTCCATGGGCCAGGAAGCCCACCACATCTTCTTGCACCAGTCTCCTTGTTCCCACTGTCTTGTGTCATTTTCAGTGTTACAGCTCTACCTCCTGGGTCCAGAAGGTTCTCAATGTAAGGACCCCAGGTCCAACAGACATGCACCACTCCTGGCTCTTCTTCTTGATGGTAGTGAGATCCTCCTCCAGTCTCTGGAATTGGCTCCCTGTAAGCCTAATGGGATAGCAAAACTGACCAATCCACTACAAGGGTTCCATGTACCTTATTTGAATAGTCTCACCTCCACAAGTGTTCATGCACCTTATTTGCATTAGGAGGTTGTCCAATTCCCTTGATGGGCCAAAGAACCTTATTTGCATAATCCCATCCAATCATTTTGTGGGAGTTACAAAACCATGCCTAGAAGGGCCATATAATAGCAATTCACTGCATTCCAATTTTTGATATTAACTAGCTTAAGATGTAATTGACCCTACATTGAAATACTTGAAACCTTAGTGCACTCAGATACATTAGTCAGTCAATTCTCTGAGGGAGAAGTATCTGGGCTACAAACCTTCAAGCTTCCATTCCAGATCTTATGATGTTTACCTTTAAGAACAAAGTTCTCAGTAATAAGTACTACTTCCCCTGAAAGCAAAGAGAACTCAAATCACTTACTCAAGAAAATCAAAGACTACAGCCTTCAGTATGAAGAACACCTCAACATAAAGAAAACAAAAGCCCTCACAACTGGACCAATAAGCAACATCATGATAAATGAAGAAAATATTGAAGTTGTCAAAGATTTCATTTTACTTGGATCCACAATCAATGCTCATGGAAGCAGCAGTCAAGAAATCAAATGACATGCTGCACTGGGCAAATCTGCTACAAAAGACTTCTTTAAAGTGCTAAAAAGAAAGATGTTACTTTGAAGACTAAGGTGTCTGACCCAAGTCACGGTATTTTCAGTCGCTTCATATGCATGAGTAAGGAAGACTGAAGAAGAGTTAATGCCTTAGAATTATGGTGTTGGTGAAGAATATTGAATATACCATGGACTGCAAGAGGGATGAACAAATCTGTCTTGGAAGAAGTGCAGCCAGAATGCTCTTTAGATGCAAGGATGGCAAGACTTTGTCTCACATACTTTGAACATGTTATCAGCAGGGATCAGTCCCTGGAGAAGGACATCATTCTTGGTAAAATGGAGAATCAGCATAAAAGAGGAAGGCCCTCAATGAGATGGATTGACATAGTGACTACAACAATGGGCTTAAGCATAGCAACAAATGTGAGGATGGTGCACGATGGGGTAATGTTTCATTCTGTTGTAAGCAGGGTTGCTATGAGTTGGAAACAACTTGATGGCACTTAACAAAAACACTTCCTTAAAAATAAGAAATACTACCCTTAGTCAGAGGAGTCTTATTTGCTATCTGGAAAGCATGATGGTGGAAGAAAGGGACAGATAGCAATGCTGTGTGATAACTGTTCTTGGCAATAATTATTCCAACATCTGCCAAATACCATTTATTTTATTTGGTGGGTTGATTGATATAATACAACTCAACTCACCTATTGCCTGGCCTCTCCCTGCTTGAACAACCTTTCCACATTTAAAACACCCCTACTCTAACCAGGCATGTAAAAGACCTATACAAAGAAAACTACAAAACACTACTGCAAGAAACCAAAAGAGATTTAAATAAATGGAAAAACATACCATGCTGCCCATGGATAGGCAGACTCAACATCGTGAAAATGTCAATTCTACCCAAAGCAATCTATTAACACAATGCAATCCTGATCCAAATACCAACAACATTCTTTAAAGAGATGGAAAAACTAATCATTAACTTTATGTGGCCCCAGATAAGTAAAGCACTATTGAAGAAGAGGAGTGTTGGTGGCCAAATGGTTAAGCATTTGGCTGCTAGCCAAAAGGTAGGTAGTTTGAGTCCACTATTGGCTCCTTGGAAACCCTATGGGGCAGTATACTCTGTCCTATAAGGTCACTATGAGTTGGAATCAACTCATTGGCAGTGGCTTTTGGTTTTACTGAGGAAGAAGAATAAAGTAGGAGGACTTGCACTACTTGACCTCAGAATCTCCTGTACAGCCTGGTACTGGTACAATAGAACAGAATTGAGAATCCAGATGTAAATCGATCCACATATGGTCATCTGATCTTCTACAAGGGTCCAAAGTCCATCAAATGGGGAAAAGTCAGTCTTCTTAAAAAATGGTTCTGACAAAACTGGATGTCCATTTAAAAAAAAAAATGAAATGGGACCCATACTTTACAGCATACACCAAAAATAATTCATAATGGATCAAAGACCTAAACATAAAACCAAAATCTATAAAGATCATAGAAGAAAAGGTAGGACTAACTCTAGAGGCCCTAATACATGGCATTAACAGGATATAGACCATAAGTAACAACACGAAAACTCTAGAAGATAAGCTAGATAACTGGGAACATCTAAAAATTAAACACACTCATCAAAAGACTTCATCAGAAGAGTAAAAAAAGAACCTACAGACTGGGGAAAAAATTTTGGCTACAACAAATCCGACACAGGTCTAATCTCTAAAATCTACAGGAAAATCCAACACCTCTACAACAAAAAGACAAATAATCCAGCTAAAAAATGGACAAAAGGCCAGCACACCTTGTACAAGGCAAGGTCATGAAAGCTCCGTAGACACATACAAAATCCCTGAGGGACCAAATTGCTGGGATGGGGGCTGTGGGGACCGTGGTCTCGGGGAACATCAAGCACAACTGGCATAACATGGTTTATAAAGAAAGTGTTCTACATTCTACTTTGGTGAGTAGCTTCTGGGGTCTTAAAAGCCTGTAAACGGACTTCTACGATACTCCACTGATCTCATTCCTTTGGGAGCAAGGGAGAATGAAAAAAACTAAAGACACAAGGGAAAGATTAGTCCAAAGGACTAATGGACCACAACTACCAAGGCCTCTACTAGTCTGAGTCCAGTACAACTAGATGGTGTCTGACTACCACCACTGACTGCTCTGATAGGGATCACAACAGAGAGTCCCGGACAGAGATGGAGAAAAATGTAGAACAAAATTCTAACTCACAAAAAAAGGACCAGACTTATTGGCCTAACAGAGACTGGAGAAATCCCAAGAGTATGGCCCCTGGACACCCTTTTATCTCAGTAATGAAGTCACTCCTGAGGTTCACCCTTCAGCCAAAGATTAGACAAGCCCACAAAACAAAATGAGACTAAAGGGCATTCCAGCCCAGGGGCAAGGACTAGAAGGCAAGAGGGGACAGGAAAGCAGGAAATAGGGAACCCAAGATAGAGAAGGGAGAGTGTTGACATGTTTTGGGGTTGTTAACCAATGTCATAAAACAATATGTGTGCTATCTGTTTAATGAGAAGCTAGTTTGTTCTGAAAACCTTCATCTAAAGTATTTAAAAAACAAAGGGTGGGGGGCAAAGGAAATGAACAGACACTTCACCAAAGAAGACATTCAAGTGGCTAACAGACACATGAGGAAATGCTCGTGATCACTAGCCATTAGAGAAATGCAAATTAAAACCACAATGAGATACCATCTCACCCTGACATTACTGGCATGAATCAAAAACACAGAAAATAACAAATGCCGGAGAGGCTGTGGGGAGATTGGAACTCTTATGCGCTGCAAGTGGGAAGGCAAAATGATACAAACATTTCGGAAAACAACAAGGTGCTTCCTCAGACAGCTAGAAATACAAACACCATGTGATCCAGCAATTCCACTCCTAGGAATATATCTGAGAGAAATAAGAGCCATCACACGAATAGACATATGCACACTCATGTTCATGGCAGCCTTGTTCACAATAGCAAAAAGATGGAAACAATCTAGATGCCCATCGACAGATGAATGGATAAATAAACTATGGTACATACACACAGTGGAGTACTACACAATGATAAAGAACAATGATGACTCTGTGAAGCATCTCACATCATGGATGAATCTGGAGGGCATTACGCTGAGTGAAATAAGTCAATCACAAAAGGAAAAATATTTTATGAGACCACTACTGTAAAAACTCATGAAAAGGTTTGCACACAAAAAGAAACAGTTTTTGATGGTTACAAGGGAGGGTGGAGATGGAAAAACAAAAATAAATAGGTAAATAGTCCCTACTGTCCTGTGAGGCTCTCCTTTTTTTAATATTTCTTTTACTTAACACTTACTTTAGGAAAATGCCAGAACCCAGAAAGGCCCTCCAATGCCCTGTGGATGTAAGAGAGAGGGCCCTCACTTTCCCATTTTCATTTAAGAGGAAATAGTGTATTACATAGTCAGACCAGGAAATTCCATTCGCTGAGGGAATGAAGAAACTCTGTTTTTATAAAACCTCCATGGATCACTCCTGACTTAAACAATGGCTTCTTCTGTCCTGAGAGAAACTTGATCCTTTACTTTACCTTGCCCTGGAGATGAGTGATGCTTTATTTATTAAAAAATAAATAAATAAAAATCTAAACACAAGCAGAAAATGTGAATAGGAGTTGAGTTGTATTTTCAGGACTTGGGATAAAGTTTTATTCTCTGTGTATTTTGTTACCAAGCACCACAATCCCATCGTACTTATAAATGAATCTTATTGATGGATTACTTCTAGGGAAGACAAAAAAAATGAATGAAAGGAAAGTAACTAAAAGTATATTAGCTAAAGTTTTCACTCAGAATTGAATCAATAAACTCCAGGCCTTAGAGATAAGTATTTCTAATGAAAATGTACACTTGTTCATCATTATACAATCAACACAGTAAATAAACTGGTTGACAAACTTGTTTCTGCCTATTTTCTCTTTTCCTACTCTAACTCCAGCAGAGATCACATTTCAGAGAGTTCAATCATTGGTCTCTCTCTCTCTCTCTCCATGTTGTAAATCAGTCGCAGTTAAATGTAAATATACACATGCACAACTTACGATGAAATATCTATCTATCTGTCTGTCTATCTATGTAAAGATAGAAAAAAAATTATGGTTTCCTTAATAGTATGTAATTTGATACTTCAAGAAGTGAAGATACAGGTACAGTCGTGGAAATTTTGTCTCTTTCCTCACTGAAAGCTTGAAACCACAAATTTTCTGCCCTCTCTCCTCATGTGGAGAGAGATTTTGCTTCTCTCTACATTCTCTTTTGAAATCTTGGGAAAAAAGGGACTAATCTGTTTGGTTGACTCCTTGTGAGCATTGGATCATGGTGTCTTAGTTATCTAGCGCTGCTATAACAGAAATACTGCATTTGAGCAGCAATCATATTTTATTTACATTTGACCTCCATAGAGATAAGAAAAAGGGGGTTACACATTTGATCCCTAACAATATTGATTTTAGTTAAATTTTGTTATCTTGCATTTAAATAAACATAAAATACCAACAAGAAAAATTAGAAAATACTGGTACAGGGATTACCGGTGGGGTATATAATCTAGGGTACATTACCAGCAAGCATTCCTCCTTCCTCTGCTTCCTATTTCTCAGCATTGCCCAGGTTATGTTAGTTATCCATGTGGTTCCATTTCCAATTCCAAAAGTAGAGGACATAACCAGTCGGGATGGCATTTAACTGTCCTGACCAGATGTGACATTTCAGGGGTGGACATGAGTCTAAACTATCCCTGATATGAGTGGATATTAGGACTTTTGCTGGGAATTCTGGGACAAAGACACTCATATCCTGGAGTTTATGTTAACCATCTTGCAATGACAAGCACAGCCTCCCTTTGGGTGAAGCTGAAACCGCAGAGTCAGAGCTGTGGTTGTGTGCCCTCATGTCAATTCCGACTCACAGAAACCAAACAGGACAGAGTAGAACTACCTCGTAGGGTTTCCTATGCAGTAATCTTTATGAGAGCAGATTGACAGGTCTTTTCTCCCATGGAGCTGCTGATGCGTTGAAACCACCAACCTTTTGGTTAGCAGCTAAGAGCTTAATCATTGTGCCACTAGGGCTCCTTAGAGTCAGAGCAGAGACATAAAGAAACTGAGCTCTTAGGAACATCATTGAATTGTTGGATAAAACCAAATACCTTTGGGCTTCTCATGTATGTTGTATCTCTATCTGTGCATTGTTGAAGCCAGTTTGAGCCAACTTTTCTCTTACTGTAACCAACACTGTGTAACTGATACAGGCTTTAAAAAAGAATGCTTAATATATATATATATTTCAGATGGAATAAAACAACCATGATCTGGTATTATTGACCCTCTCCCCACTCACATCTCGATTGCTGTAGTGGGAACTGCAAAAGTATTATGGTGGTCTTATCCTTGGCCACAGTTAATTGGTCTTGGGGAAAAGTTAAAGCGGATCCATCAGAACCAGAATTTTCTAACTAGAAATAAGGAAAGAGAGTCAATGGTGTTGGAAGCTGTGTGGTATGAAGCTCAAGGGCTCTTGACGTCTGTATTCCTATGTAGATGGAACTGCTCTGTAGTGCGATCCAGTGAAGCTAACACAAAGAAAAGAGCAAAGTTGAGAGTGGAATGAGATCCTGGCAGCATTAAGCCCATGGTTTCACTGGTCCCTGAGGTCTAATAACATCACCATCCTTCCCAGTAATAGAAGAAAATGATCCTCATTCCTGAATTATTTCCATTATTTAAAACCACAAAAGTTATGACTAATATATTTAAAATTATCTTCATAGTCCTTTTCAAGTCACAGAAATATGATGTCTAGAATTTGCATTAGAAAATCCTTTCCTTTCTTTTCTGACAACTGTTTCAATAATTGATGACAACTTTTATGAACCTTATACAGCATTTTAGTCCGCACATTTGGGGGAACAAATGCATGCATGTATACTAAATATTTCAGTGCTGTAAATTTAGACTCAGGATTTTAAAGCAAATAATAAAGCACTCAAAAGATGTTCTTGCTATGTATAAAATCAGCAGAAAACTCTGAACTGAATCAGCTTTGTAGGCACAATAAGACCATCAAGTACCATTCTGTACATAAAAATCAAATGTTCACCAAGTAGCAGGTAAAAGCTATTTTATGAAGCTGTGTGTATACAGGAGGGCTTTGCTGTTGAGCATTGCACACACAAGCATGGATAGCCTGGTTGAAATCACAGAACGCCAGGTTAAACTTGCACAACAACAGCAAAAAGTTTTGGAGAATGAATATTTGGGGACTTAATTCAGCTCCACTTCCTAGGCCAGAATAAAAATGAACAAACATTGAAATAACGTCTGATAAGCCTTGGACTATCAAACGGGCAAGTAATTCTTCTTCTTTCTTTGCACATGCACGCAGTAGTAGATCATATTTTATAATTTCCTTTTTGTTCTCAAAAAAGGCTGAGCGTATGCTTCTTGACCAGATATCTATACCATGCATGTATTTTCTTTATATCCAGGTTTTTTTTGCTCATACTGAGTGGATGGTTCTAGAAACTTATTTTTGAATACTTATTTTAGCATTAATATCATTAAACAGTACAATAACAGAAATAAAAATCATCCTAGGATTCAATCAATGGATGTAATAGCTTGGTCCTCTGACAAAATGCTTAGCCTTAAAAGGATTTAGACAAACAAAAATCTGAGTTTAAAGTCAAAATTTACCCTCATTGACTGTCAATCTGAAAAGCGAAGCCAAAATAATTTCCTGTCTTTTTGTTGTGTTATACTCAGACTGAGCACACTTTCATATCCATATGTTATATGATATTGAGAATCAGTAAAAAACTACTTTGCTGCTTGACTCCAGAAATAGTTGCTCCTGAAATAGAAGACTGTGAACCAACTCAGATAGCTTACTTATTAGGATTAGTTGGTTACTTTAAGACACTTACTCGCTGTGCCAACTAACGCAAAGCTATAATGTCATAGATTGTACACAATCTCAACTAATTATTTGTCTGGCAACACCTTCCTTAAAATAACCCAGCCAAGGCTACAGCATTTTATCAATATCTTCCCCTGATATCCCTTGTCTGGTACACTACTAAGACTGTGTCAAGGTCATTTATCTCCTACACTGCATTGATAAATTTAGCTTCGAATGTTCAATGTTTGTTTGTTTTTGTATTGTTTTGTTTTTTGAGGGAGGGGCTTGGACTTTTGAGATTTAGACAGTTGAGAAACCTGGAGATCTTACTCAGATCCAATCTAGACCTCCTCACTGTCATAGCTCAATTCCTTCAACTCAGAAAACCATGGTCCACTATGGTCACTTGATCTTCTTTTTCAAGACCCTCTCCTTTAATCCTCTTTCTCATGGGTCTCTCCAGAAACAGGAGTGAAGTAACTGCTTACTAATTCTGAAACTCAGATTTCCTTTTTCTTTACTTTTTACTTTATTTTGTCTCTTAGGAAAGAGGAGCACATTAATCAGATTTGAAAACTCTTTTTGGTGGAGAACTGCCCTTTTACTAAACATGCTACTCCCTCATCACTTTCTACTTTGAATTTCTAAGAGGGGTTCTCTAGCTTTAATTTGTTTCCCCTGCCCAGAACTGGAGGTTTGTCATGCCGCAAGTTAGAGATTACTGGTCTTTGGCCAGTTCTTGAAGATATAAGGTTTGTACAAGCAAACCTGTTACAGTTACCAACTGCTGTATTTCTTACATGTGGTGTTCTCTCTATGCTTGTTCCTCTGGATAAAAGATCTTTCTAACTCTAATTTATGTTTCTCTACTGACATAATTTTTACCAGGAACCATTGGAAATTGCAGTAGCCAGTTTTGGAATACTTTTGACACAAACAAAATCTTTAATTTCAAAGATACATTACAACAATTATGGAAGAGACATTCAATATAAGACTGTCTCTTTTGTCTAAGTGTTCACTTGTTTAATGTGGGTGGTCTCTCTCCTTCCTTTCTATACTTTGGAAATTGGTAAGTAACACTATCTATTTGTATAGTTTGATGAAATTTTCAAATGCCCAAGATTATATTTATTATCTCTCACTTAGTGGATCTCTCTATTTTCCTGAGAGTGTTTGGGGTAGGGGGGCATGTATTAAAATGGAATTGCCTGCATCTAAATCTCCCTTCTTTACAGAGGGGATACAATTATGCATTAAAAGGGACTATTTCATATTCCTCTAACTTTTCTCATCCTCGTTTTTTCCCATCTGGAGAAAATTTAGAGATTAACTGCTTATAAAGTATTATATTCTTATCATCTGTACACTTTAGGGATTTCTAGTAAGTTAAAATAGTCAATAATTTCTAAAGGAAAGAAAAAAAAGAAATCTGTTTTTTGTTTTTTGGTATATGTTCTCCTTGACATACATGTAACAGCAAGAAAGACAGTTTAATTTGAAATTTGGGTAGTGGTCTTGGTTCCTAAGATAAGTAGCAAAGTTAGCACTTAGAGGTTTTGGAGAAATACAAAAATCTTATTTTTTTTGATGCATGACTACAGAGGTTTATTTATATTAAGAAGTTTGTGTTACTATTGTTGTTAGGTGCCATCAAGTTGGTTCCAACTCACTGCAACCTTATGTACAATAGAATGAAACACTGCCCAGTCCTGTGCCATTCTCATAATCTTTGCTATCTTTGAGCCCATTGTTGCAGCCACTGTGTTCATCCGTCTCATTGAGGATCTTCCTATTTTTTGATGATTCTCTACTTTTTATCAAGCATGATGTCCTTCTCCACAGATTGGTCCCTCCTTAGAGCATGTCCAAAGTGCATGAGATGAAGTCTTGCCATCTCACTTCTAAGAAGCATTCTGGCTGTACTTCTTTCAGGACAGATGTGTTCATTCTTCTGGCAGTCCATGGTATACTAAATATTCTTCACCGACGCCATAATTCAAAGACATCAATTCTTCTTCAGTCTTCTTATTCGTTGTTCAGCTTTTGCATGCATATGAGGTGTTTGAAAATACCATGGCTTGGGTAGTGCAGTGGTTAAGAGCTCGGCTGCTAACCAAAAGGTCAACAGCTGGAATCCACCAGTTGCTCCTTGGACACCCTACGGGGCAGTTCTACTCTGTCCTATAGGGTCACTATGAGTCAAAATCAACTTGGCAGCAACGAGTTTTTTTGTTTGTTTGTATTTTTCGTGTGTGGGGGGAGGGGTCAGGCACACCTTAGTCCTCAAAGTGACTGTTAAAGAGATCTTCTGAAGCAGATTTGCACAATGCAATATGTTGTTTGATTTCAGTGCTGCTTCCATTGGCATTGATTGTGAATCCAAGTAAAACGAAATTCTTAACAAATTCAATATTTTCTCCATTTATGCTGATTTTGCTTATTGATCCAGTTATGAGAATTTTTGTCTTCATTATGTTGAGGTATAATCTATACTGAAGGCTGTAGTCTTTGATCTTAATCAGTAAGTACTTCAAGTCCTCCACACTGTCAGCAAGTAAGGTTGTTTCATCTGCATAACACAGGTAGTTAATGAGTTTTTCTCCAATCCTGCTGCCTCCTTCTTCTACATACAGTCCAGCTTCTCAGATTATTTGCTCAGTGTACAGACTGAATAAGTATAGTGAACAGTTACAAACCTGACTCACAAGTTTACTGATTTTAAACCACGCAGTATCCACTCATTCTGTTTGAACGACTGCCTCTTGGTCTATGGACATGTTCCCCCTGAGTACAATTAAGCATTCTGGAATTTCCATTCTTCGCATTGTTATACATAGTTTTTATGATCCACACAGTTGAATGTCTTTGCATAGTCAATAAAACACAGGTATTCTCTGATTCCAGCCAATATCCATCTGACGCCAGCAATGATATCTGTCATTCCATGTTCTCTTCTGAATCCAGCTTGAATTTCTGGCAGTTTCCTGTCAATGTAGTGCTGCAAACACTTTTGAATGATCTTCAGTAAAACTTTACTTGTGTATGATATTGATGATATTATTTGATAATTTCCACATTCTGTTGGATTACTTTTCTTTGGAATAGGCATAAATGTGGGTCTCTTCCAGTCGATTTGCCAGGTAGCTGTCTTCCAATTTTCTTGGCAAAGACAAGTGATTGCTTCCAGTGTTGCGTCTGTTTGTTGAAACTCTTCAATTCATATTCCATCAATTCCTGGAGGTTTGTTTTTTGCCAGTGCCTTCCTTGCACCTTGGACTTCTTCCTTCAGTACCATTGATTCTTGATCATATGCCACCTCCCAAAATGACTGAATGTCAGCCAATTCTGTTTTGGTGCAGTAACTCTGTGTATTCCTTCCATCTTCTTTTGATGCTTTCTGTATCATTCAGTTTTTTGTCCACAGAAAACTTTGGGATTACAGCTTGAGGCGTGAATTTTTTCCTCAGTTCTTTCAGCTTGAGAAATATCGAGAGTGTTCTTTTCTTCCCTTTTGGTTTTTTAACTCCAGCTCTTTACATATTTTACAATAACACTTTACTTTGTCTTCTTGAGTTGCCCTTTGAAATTTTCTGTTCAGCTCTTTTACTTCATCATTTCTTCCATTTACTTTAGCTACTCTACATTCAAGAGCAAATTTCAGAGTCTCTTCGGACATTCATTTTGGTCTTTTCTTTCTTTGCTGTCTTTTTAATGACCTTTTGTTTTCTTCCTGTATGATGTCCTTGATGTAATCCCACAACTCATCTGATTTTTAGTCATTAATGTTCAATGCATCAAATGTATTCTTGAGATTGTCTCTAAATTCAGGTGGGATATACTCAAGATCATAATTGACTCTTGTGGACTTGTAAATTTCTTCAGCTTCAACTTGAACTTGCATGTGAGCAACTGATGGTCTGCTCTGCAGTTGGCCCCTGGCCTTGTTCTCACTGATGATATTGAGCTTCTCAATCAAGGATGGTTATGCAATGAGCAAGTTACTCATGGGTTTACTTGTGCTTACTTACTAATCTGTAGTCAAAATTACACCTGTTTTTCACATCAAAGATATATATATATATGTATGTTTACACAAGTAGATACATATTAATAGCTCTCTGACTTTCCTTACATACATATCATATACATGTATGTACATATATGTTGTGCTTGTGTCCTCTCAAGTCAGTTCTGACTCATAGTGACCCTATAGGACAGAGAAGAACTGCCCCCATAGGGTTTCCTAGGTTGAAATCTTTATGGGAGTAAATTGCCAGGTCTTTTCTCTATGGAGCCACTGAGTGGGTTCGAACCGCTGACCTTTTGGTTATATGAGTATGTATATATGGTGACACCAAGATGTTTATTTGTCACTTAAATTTTTTTCAAAGTAATATAAAATGTGTGCTGATGAAAAAATAAAAATGCAGCTTGATAGTTCTTTTGCCTCTTGTCTTCTAGTTCTCTCTTACACCCAGAAAAAAAAGTGTTAAGTATTTAAAGTGGTAATTAATACAAATGGTCTTTTCAAAGGGGGAGAGAGGGGGGATTTCAGAGTTATTGTTACTTTTATCTTTCCAGATGATTTAGATAAATGGGCCTTTAGACATGGCATGTAATTAAGAAAATGTCGGACCTTTCAGATGATGAACTTTGATAATACTTTTGATTTTTTTTATGTCCACTAAATAAATAAAATAAAATGAATATATTTAAAGAGCTTCTTCTTTCCATGTCCATTCTATAGATAAACTTAAATGTTTAGAATCAAAGTTTTACTGCATTTTGGAGGAACAGTGCAGCTACTCTCCTTAGCTATAAACCAAACCAAAAAAAACCAAACCTATTGCTGTGGAGTCAATTCCAACTCAAGGTGACCCAAGAAACCCCTATGGCAATTCTCCTCTGTAACATACGCGGTCACCTTAGCTATAAAAAAAAGCAAAAAACAAATCCATTTCTGTTGAGTCTATTCCCACTTATAGAGACTCTATAGGACAGAGTAAAACTGCCCCATAGGAATTCCAAGCAGCTGCTGGGTTAATTATCAGCCTGTGAGTCAATAGATCTTCCAGATATATTTTGTTTGGTATTTGAAATTTTTATCTAAAAATTAAATTTATTGGTTCTTTTAAGAAATCTGATGATCTTGCATACCTGGTCTGCATTTCCAAGCAAAATTAGTCAACTGGAACTGAATAATAATATGATTGTTAACACATATCGAGTATTTACTTTGAGTTAGGTACAATTCTGAGTGTTTGCATAGAACTTAATTTTTATAGAAATTGTATAAAATAAATATTAGTAGCCCCAATTAGCGGCCCCAAAACACATAGAGTATTAACAACTTGCCCTAAGTCTCAGAACTAGCAAATGCCAAAATTTAACGTAGAAAATCTAACTGCAAAGATCACCTTCTTAACCATTCTACTATACTGTCACCTTTAGTCTGTGCAAATGCACTTCAGTTTGTCACAGTCTCCACCACTGCCTGTGTAAGGTAGCAAGCTCGTTCTACTCATTTATGTAATCCTTATGACGGCTGTAGGTGTTTGCCAATCCTGATTGACTTTGAATCTCGTGTGTAAAATGATGAAAAAATCCATAAAAATAAAGAGAAATATATATTTTCAAAAACATAGAGCCACTCGCTTTAATGGAGAAAGAAAAAAGACTCTGGTTTAAAGAAGTTCCTATTCCTATAGTACTTCTTAAAAAATGTATAGTAAGTTCCTATTCATGATAGAAATTTTCAGCTTCTTGGCCAGCCTGCAGTCAGAATTGCTCTGTGTATGTGTGAACTATTCATCTTATTTAATTTGCCAGAATCAGACTCTGAAGATTTCAGACAACGATTTCTTCATGGCCAGAAAAAAAAAATATTCTGATATCTTTGTTGCTTCCAAACTATCTAAAAATTTCTTGAACTAAAATTTTGCTTTACTGTATTGATAAAAATTTTTGATATATGCCTGTGATTACACAGCATATAAAAACAGAAACAATAACAAGAAAGCTTTTTGTTTTTTTCTTAGAGTGAGAACTTACTAAATTATACATTTCTTGTACTGACTCCATTCTATTACCACCCTTTAATAAAATGAGTTAAGGTGCAAACCTGGCCCTTGTCATTACTTTAACAATAACTTTTTGCTCAAGACAATATTTTAACTATTTTGTAAATTATCAACTTTTTTTGTTCAAATAATTATATCAGTGATAAAGATGTTTAAAGACTTTTCTTTCTGGTAAACTTAACCCACATGCATTAATAATGATCTATTTCATTTATATCACACATTAAAAAAGTGTTGGGAACACTGCCTTTGAGACTGATCTGCTGTAGCCCATCCATATTCTTCAAGACTACTCAAGAGCTCCATGAAGTCCTTTCTGATTACACCGTTTCACACTGAACTACTTCTCCCTTCTCTTAACTCAAGTTAAGAGAACATATAACTTTGTGTTTATTCATTGTCTTGTGTTACTCTTAATTTACTTCATTTGATTGAAACTTATCTTCCCACTATTGTCTTAGCTTCTTAATTTTTTTAAAACAATATTTAATACAATGTTTGGCTGAACTGTTCATTGATCCCTCTGTCTGGCACAGTGTTCCCCCTCTGTAACTATGCTCTTCCAGTTTCCTGTATCTGGAATAATCTCTGTTCCTGTTACCTTCTGTTCCCATCCTCTGCCCGCTCATTTCCAGATTTTCAAAATCATATTTATTCTTCAAAGTCCAACTGAAAATCCAAATGAAATGTTGTTTTCAGTGTTCCTAAAGACCACTCTCAAGTTCAATGACTCACTTGGAAGAGCTCACAGAACTCAGAAAAGCTATTATATTCATGGCTATGGTTTATTACAGTGAAATAATACAGATTAAAATCAGCCAAGGAAAAAGGAACCTAGGGCAGAGTCCAATAGAGATTAGGCATGAGTTTCCAGTTATCCTCACCCAGGAGAATCATACGAACAGTGCTTGATTTTCCCAGCAATGATACGTGACAACACACATGAAGTATTGTCAACCAAGGAAGCTTACACAGTCCTTGGTGTCCAGAGTTTGTTGTGGGGGTTGGTCAGGCAGAAGTGAGGCAGCCATGTGTTTGACTTACTGAGTCTCCAACCTTTCCAGAGTTCCAATTGGAGTGTTTGGCACAAACCCCTACCATAAATCACAATGTTAGCATAAAGTGTCTGGTGCGGCCCAAGGCTCCAAAGTAACAAATACTTTCACTAGGATATTGCAAGTCGTAGAAGTTATCTCTCAGGAGCTGGGTCAGAACTTTCTTTGGAATATACAGAATTTGAACAACCCAAGCCTCTTGAGTTCACCCTTTACTGCACAAATATCATTTACCCTATGAATATCCCCCCATCATGTCCAGTAAGAAATAAGCTCTCTCACATCTGAAATTTCGTTTTTTAAAAAAATTTGCTAATAAGTCCATTCTGACTCATAGAGGCCCTATAGGACAGAGTAGAACTGCTCCGTAGGGTTTCCTAGGCAGTAATCTTTATCAGAGAAGATCGCCAGGTCTTTTCTCCTGCAGAGTGGCTCATAGGTTCAAACCTTATGACCTTTCAGTTAGCATTCGAGTGCTTAACCACTGAGCCACCAAGGCTCCTTCTGAAGTTTCATAGCATTTTATTATTTCCTTCATTCCACATCACTTTTTACCTTACTGTGTTTATGGCTGGATAAACCAAATTCTTATGTGGCAAACTTGTGAATCAAGAGACAGCAGCTTTCTAATTGCAGAGATTTTGCATTACTGAGCAAGTTTGCAGCCTGAGAACAAAGACTAAATTGCTCAGCTCTAGACTATAGGGCAGAGTTTGAATGGCTGCTCGTGAGCGCAGGGTAAACAGACTAAAGACTTGACAGTATATGACTAAGAGAAAATTCTGGGGAAGAAGACAAATAGCTACTTGGGAAGTTTATGTTGTCTTGTCTCTCTGTGAAAATTTTAATAAAATCACATGGATTACAATACTTTGGAGAGGGAGGAGGAAGACATGCAGCATCATTCTGAGTAAGGTGTGCTTGGGCCAAATTCTAAGAGTACCAATTATGATGATACTACATGTAATTATTCAGGTAAGCCTATCATTCCTCTTTAAACCGTAAGTACTGGAGGATATACATCAGGTCTGAAGGAACTTTGGACCTCTCACATACCTAGAACGTTCTTTGGTACATAATTTAATAATTAACTTATTGTATAATTATCACGTGTTAGAAACTATTCTAAATACCACTTTATGTAAATTATCTCATTTAACCCTGTGAAGTAGAATTTTTTTTTAATGGAAACTGAGGTAATTTAAACGAGCTACTCAAAGTTCCAAAGCAAGTAAGTGACCGAGCAGGTATTTAGGCACATGTGATTTGGCATCTGGGCTCTTAGTCACAACGATTAAGTTATACTGAACTCCATAATGGAATGAATATCATTTTCATGTTTGGTGCTTAACAAAAATCTGTTGATAGGCTAATATTTGGATTAATTCTGGACTATTCATAGTAAAACCATAAAGAAAAATTAGGTCTTCTGTCCAGAATATTCTTACGTCAAAGAGAGAATATTGAGCTAGAAAGGGTAACAGGTTTAACCCAGGGTTAAAACACATATTATCCTTATTAAAATGTGAACTTCAGTCTCAACAAATATACTATATTCACGCTCAGGTTGTCATCAATGAGAGGAAAAAATGAGTAGTACAAAGTTACTGTTCAGTCCAAAGAACAGACCTTGAACAAAACCACCATTTTTCTGAATACTGTCAATAATAACCTAGAAGTCAAAGTGAATAATTTGACTGTTTGACAAAGTGGTAGAACTGTTGGTGGTGGACTGTGAGGTATAGAAAATAGGTATAAATTAGCCTCTTCCTTTTATAGTTGTCACCCACTTAACTATTTCTGAGAAATAAAAAATCAGAGCAGAATGTACTCAAGAGACAAAAGAAATCAGTTCAAGAATGTAATGAAGCAAATAGAAAAAAAGTAAAACAGTTGATATGAACCAGAGAAGATTTAAGTTTTCAAGACCAAAGTTTCAAAAAGATAGCTTGGCTGAAAATAAAGGCCCATTGTTTCCCTTGATTGAATGATCTGGTCATTAATGAAAGTAGAGAAAGCAAGTGCAGAGAACAAACATCTTATGTAGTCCTACTTTAGTGAAGTGATATTAAAGTGAAAAATAGAACTTATTGATAAGATAGGATAATACAAAGAAAATGATCAAGTCATAAAATCATGTAATCTTAGAATATTGGACTCAGAGAAAATTTAGAACTCATCTGATCCATGTTCCTTGAATTATAGCTTTCAGTCTGCTGATCAAATATTCCCCCATGCTTCTATACTCATTAAGAGTCTGTTCCAAATGAATAGTTTTTGTTTTCTGTTCTACTGTCAAGATAGTTGGAAACCCTGATGGTGTAGTAGTTAAGTGCTACAGCTGCTAACCAAAAGGTCCGCAGTTAGAATCCACCAGGTGCTCCTTGGAATCTCTATGGGGCAGTTCTACTCTGTCCTATAAGGTTGCTATGAGTTGGAATCGACTCAACGGCAACTGGTTTGTTTTTGCGTTTTTTTTTTTTTTTTTGTTCAAGATAGTTACAATGTTTGGATAATTCTTTTTACAAAAATAAGTCTCATAGGCTCAAAGAGCTGGTAGGTGATATTATTAACTACTGACTAGCAACATAATCTTACTTCTGCTTCCTAAAAATTAGGTTTGTTGTTGTTAGTTGCTTATCAAGTTGATTTCAACTAATAGTGATTCCATGTGTGCAGAGTAGAAATGCTCCATAGAATTTTCAACTCAGTGACCTTTCAGAAGCAGATCATCAGGCCTTACTTTTGAGGTGCCCCTAGTGGATTTGAATTGCCAACCTTTTGGTTAATAGTCCAGTGCAACCATTTGTGCAACCAAGGGAGGTAAAGTCCGGTTAAACATTGACCTGATCAAAATAAATAGCACTACTAAAGGGACAAGAGGAGAAGCAGAGATTTGAGCAGAATGCCAAAAATTAGCTGCCTCGATTCTAAGGAACTGTCAGAGTGTTGCTGGGTGCAAACCCCAGGTTCTGCTTGGCGTGACTCGTTACAGCCAATAAACAAGAAGCCAAGATGGGAGAGTAGAAAAGCGCCTTCATTTCGTTGCACAAGGAAAGGAGACAGTCAGGGTTGCTGCTTCTAATGCTGCTTGCCAGCAGCTTGGGGAGGCGGGCTTTTCCAGAGTGCAAACAAGGAAATGCCAATTTATCATGAATATTCAGGATCAACCTTCATGCAGGCACACAGAGTTTGGGGATGACTAGGTATACAACCAGAATGCTCCTTAGAAGCAAGGTTGGTGAGACTACATCTTATATACTTTGGACATGTTGTCAGGAGGGATCAGTCTCTGGAGAAGGACATTATACTTGGTAAAGTAGAGAGTCAGTGAAAAAGAGGAAGACCCTCAATGAGATGGATTGACACAGTGGCTGCAACAATGAGCTCAAGCATAACAATGATTGTGAGCATGACACAGAACCAGGCAGTGTTTTGTTCTGTGGTACATAGGGTCACTATGAGTTGGAACTGACTCGATGGCACCTAACAACGATAACAACAGGTATTTTCTTTAGACAAGTGTTTAATCGTCATGGAGGAAGAGGTCGATATTCCTTCATCAGCACGTTAAGTCTCCACCCAGTGGTGGGGTGCATATGTATATTTTTCACTTAAACAGCTGATAGATCACTTAAAGTGAGAAGTTGGTGTTGAAAACCTGCTAAAACCAATTGAGGCCAGCTATGTTATGGCCTGTGGTGTGGTTATCTTGTTAAGGACAATTGAAGAAGAATGTGTGACATATTCTGCTCCATGTAGGAGGATAATCTAGAGCAGGTTATTCAAAGAAGGCTTGGGATCTGAGGCTGCCTGCCTCGGTAGGGTATAGACTACCATGGCAATCCTCTTCACTCAGAGACCGCTGCCTTGTTGGGGGGACTAAAGTATGCTGTTAGTCCTTATCCAACTACATACTTATGGCTATTTGAATCTAGGGAAGAAGGCTGGTTGTTTTCACTCTGGGATCAAGAGCTACCTGCTGGAATTAGTACTTAGGGAAATCAATTGCTTGCTTCTGGTCTTGTATAATCTCTTTCTCCCATTCAATGTGACCACACAACTCTAATTTCGATTTGTTTAACTAAAACTGTGACTTCCCACATAGCCTTGAACATCTGGACATTAAGACCCACACTGTAACCATAACCACAACTTTATTCGTGTGTTCCTTGTCCGCTGAGAATCCATAAACACAAAACCCAGCTTGGCAGTTGGATTGAAAATGTTTCCTTGTTCAAAAGTGGGTTTAATTTCAAAACCAAGTTTTTTTGTGTTATGATTTTTTTAGAGCATTGTGTTTTCAATAGTGGAATACATGCTTATTAATTGTGTGTAAATTTTTGGTGGCACTCTGGCATTATGATTTTTGGGTCCCCATATGGCCCATCAGACACGGGTGGCAGGATTTATTGTGGATGCCTTCCGTTTGGTTACATTGGGCACCTCTGGTTTTCCAAATATGACACACACAAAAAATCAAACCCACCAGGGCTCCCTAACTATTACACAAGAAACCATAAATATACTTACAAGGCTTATCTAGCTGTACAAAAGCAAAGAGACAAAAGTTTTACCCAATCACACTTCCTGGACACACTACCTCATATATAAGACTTTTATCCCAGCTATTTTGCACTAATAAATGATTCTTTCACTTTTCACTGTTAAAAAAAATCCCCACTAGAGGGCAGCAAAAATAATCTCCCAAGAAACCTGAGAGACAGACAAGGTTGGTGGGAAACCATATTTCCCAATGGTCAAGAAAGAGTTAAAACCTAGACATTCTTACCTTGAGACTAAAACCAAAAATCAAACCCATTGCTGTCGAGTCAATTCCAACTCACAGCAACTCTATATAACAGAATAAAACTTCCCCAAAACGTTTCTAAGGCTGTAAATCCTTACAGATGCAGATGAAGCTACCCATAACCTAGTTCTGACATAATTTACAAGCTAATGGAAGCAGTAATTCAGATCTGAAGTGTTGTAAACCAGCAGAACTTTTGAGGTACCACAGAATAAGCACAAGTATGCATGATGCTTATTAAAAATGCAGCTTTCGGGAGTCCGGCAAGATGGCGCTCTAGGCAGAAGCACCACGCCGTCCCTCCACAGCAAAGATCCGAAAAACTAAGCCAAACCAGAGAATCAACAATCCTGAAACCCTAGAACATCAAATGAAGAGATAAAGAACTCAGCCGAGCACCAAATGGAGTGAGAATACTGAAAGAGAACAGAGAGCGAGGAGAGATTCATGCAGAGGTCCCCCACCAGCTAACGCAGCGCGGATCCACCATCTTGGACTCCTATCGAAGACCAGCAAATGGGGGTACGAGAAAGTAGCCTCACAGAGCGTCCAGTGGGAGACAAAACAGCCGGTAATTTGAGGTGTGTGCTTTCCCATCCCCCCCCTTCGCCCCGGCTTGGGCTCCTCTGCTTCCCGTGGCCGCGGTCTCTTGACTGGGAGGCGCCGGCTGCTTGGATTCCGCACGCCCAAGTGGGTGGCTCTCTGGGTGCCATTTGTTGGCTGCTAGTGTTGCTTTCTTTTTTTTTTTCTGCTTCTTTTGGTTTCTCTCTTGCCTCTCGCTGCCTCCCCCTCCTTTTGCTTGGGTGCCTGGCTCCGAGCGCCGTCTTTGCTCTTCCCTGCAGGTCTGCGGGGCTCCATTCGAGTGTGCAGCTGCTTCCCGGTTTGGGCTGCCGTGCTGGTGCGATCCCGGGGCTTTTGTTTGTTTGTTCCTCTGCTTCCCGCGGCCGCGGTCTCTTGACCAGGGGGTGCCGGCTGCTTGGATTCCACGCGCCCGGGTAGGTGGCTCTCTGGGTGCCGTTTGTTGGCTGCTAGTGTTGCTTTTTTTTTTTTTTTTCTGCTTCTTTTGGTTTCTTGCCTGCCTCTCGCCACCTCCCCCTCCTTTCACTCGGGTGCCTGGCTCCGTGCGCCATCTTTGCTCCTTCCTGAGGGGCTCCAGAGTGCCGTTAATTTGTGATATACGCTTTTCCACACTCCACCCTTCTTCACTCACACTCGGCCTCCTCTGTTTCCCGTGGACACAGTCTCTTGTCCAGAAACACCATCCCGCACTGGCTGGCTCTCTGAGTGCCATTTGTTGGCTGCTGGTGTTGTTTTATTTATTTATTTTTTTCTGCTTCTTTGGATTTCTTGCTTGCCTCTCGCCACCTCCCCTTCCTTTCGCTCGAGTGCCTGGCTCTGTGCGCCACCTTTGCTTTTTCCTGAGGGGCTGTGGAGTGCCATTCGAGTGTGGAGCTGCTTCCTGGTCTGGGCTACCGCGCTGGTGGGATCCTGGGGCTTTTGTTTGTTTGTTCATTTTTAATTGTTTGTCTGTTTTCTTTTCCTTTTCTTGAGTTGGGAGCCCTTTCTGGCCAGGTGGAGCTGCGTGCCAGGGAGACTCCCCTTCGGCTTCCACAGACGTGCAGAGGGATCCCTGAACGCATTTCTTTTTTTGCTGTTTATTTTTTTTCTGTTTTTCTGGGGGGCCTTTCTTGTTCCTTTTTTTTTTTTATTTGTTTTGCTTTCTTTTCCCCCTTTTTCCCTTTTGTCTTTCTTCATTGCTCAATTTCTCGTCTCTCTATCTCTTCCTTCTCTTTCTGATCCCTGAATACCAGGTGTTGTATGCCTTGCGCCTTCTGGCCAGGCTGTGCTGTGAAACCTGAGAGCGACTTCCCCAGACCTCATAGCTGCATTGGTGGGATCCCTGGGAACTTTGCGGTTCTTTAACCTTTCTGATTTTTATTTTTTCATTCTTTTCTTTTCTTCCTCTTTCCCCTTCTGTTTTTCTCCATTTCATAGTCTCTCATCTCTCCATTCCAACGGCAAGCTCCCCTAGCATTCTTTTTTGTTTGTTTGTATATTTTTTGGCTCCTGTTCCTCTCTCCTCTCTCCCATATCAAGCTTAGCTTCACACATAACCATCTCCCCGCTGTATCCTGCCTACCTGCACTGTGCACTTGACATCACACCACCAAGCTGTGCAGGCACGGCCTATTGGAACCTGCCCAGCACTGATTACTGACCGTCCTGGTGGCTGTGGTGAGTGCCACAAACAACCCGTCCCAGTGGCTCCTCTTCAGGTAGACCTGCCCTGCTATACCACATCTGAGTGACTGAACTGGCCAGTTGGAGAAGGAGGCAAAAAGTATTGAGCGCACAGACGAGCGAACAACAAGGGGCACACAGTCTGCCTGCTCAGACATACTCAAATTTTTTTTTTTAAAAAGGGATGAAACAAACAAATCTACAATCAATAAATGAGAGAAATGTATACTGAATGCCCCAAAAACAGCAAACAATATCAAAACATTTACAAAAACAAGACAGGATGGCTCCAGTAGGTATCCAAATTAAAACACCAGATGACTCTCCTGTGGAAGAAAATGCGCTAGAACTACCTGATAGGGAATTCAAATCACTAATACTCGGAATTTTTCAAGAACTGAGGCAAAAAGCTGACAAACATGAGGAAAAAATAGACAAATTCATGGAAAATCAGACAGAAAATTGGAAGAATTCAGAAAGATGATGCAGGAACAAAATGCCAAAATAAATTCACAACTAGAAATTATACAAAAACAACATTTAGAAATCCAAAAGATAAACAAAAAGATTTCAGAAATGGATGATGTCATAGAAGGGCTGACAAGCAGACTTGAAACTGTGGAAGACAGGATCAGTGGAACTGAAGACAAACACTTGGATACAACCCTGTTTCAGGAAAACTCAGAAAAAAGAAGAGACCCTGAGAGTTATGTGGGACACAATTGAAAGCAAAAATTTATGAGTGATTGGCATTCCAGAACAGGGGGAGAAAACAGAAAACACAGAGAGGATCATTGAGGAAATGTGACAGAAAACTTCCACAATATCATGAAAGATGAAAAGCTGGCCATCCAAGAAGCTCAACGAACCCCATATAGAAGAGACCCCAAAAGAAAATCGCCAAGGCATATCATATTCACACTCGCCAAAACTAAAGACAAACAAAGAATCCTGAGAGCAGCTCGTGAAAAACAAGAAGTCACATACAGAGGAGAAACAGGAAGACTAAGCTCAGAT
>NW_004443943.1:8040824-8052378 GCF_000243295.1 Trichechus manatus latirostris | reverse complement strand
TAGAAGGTTGATATGTTGTGGGTTGTTAACCAATGTCATAAAACAACATGTGTACTACTGTTTCATGAGAAACTATTTGTTCTGTTAGCCTTCACCTGAAGTACAATAAAATATAATTAAAAAAAAAAAAATAAGTAAATAAAAAAAAAATGCAGCTTTCTGGGTCCTGGCCTGAATCACTGAATACATTTTCTCACAGGCATCTTTAAAAATTTTCTTCCACATTATCTGTAGGAGATCAAATTAACAACAGTAACTCTAAAGCATTGTAAGAAGTTTAGGCGGCAGTAAGTCTAAGTTAATGGGGGTGAAATAATTTGGGTAGAGACAGTAACAGTGATGACACAATGTGAAGATTGTAACCAATGTCACTGACAGGTACAAGTAGAAACTGTTGAATGGGTGTATGTTTTCTGTGTATATATTTTCACCAAAAATAAAATTAAAAAAAAAAGAATTTTCTTTCAAATGCAACGGTTTCATTTTTGTTTGTTTGTTTGTTTAAATCTCTGCTATAGGCAAGACATGGAGCCCTGGTGGCACAGTAGTTAAGAGTTCAGCTGCTAACTGAAAGATTGGCAGGTCAAATCTACCAGTTGCTCCTTGGAAACTCTCCTTGGGGAAATTTTGCTCTGTCCTATAGAGTTGCTATGAGTCAGAATGGACTGGATGCAAACGAGTTTGTTTGTCTGTTTTTTTAATAAGCAGGACATAGCAGATTGTGAGGTACCTTAATGGGAAACATTGTCTTCTACAAGTTCAACTAATTACATCAGTAAATAGCTAAAGGTGAAGGAACAGGAACGTATGGAAACAACTGTACCTCAACGCATGATATTAATTTATCTAAAGAATGAGTGTATGCAGTGAAATAGATTGACAGCACAAAAAAGTGCAGCAATGATCAGGGACTGAAGGTTGAATATGGGGGGTATGATCAAACTGGTCACCTGAAATGCAGAGTCATTTCTTCAGGCTTCTCCAAGTCTTGTGTTAAATCTCTCTCCAGCTCTCCATTTGTCTCTGTTATCACTCCACTCCCATGAAGTTAACTTTCTGATCCCTAATAGAAGTCACAGTTATCTTGATTGTGAGATAAGAAGTGCCCTAGGAAAGATTATGATATTCTGCCCATTGTAAGGGTATAACCTCCTCTGTAAATAAGTGAACCAGAATGACTGTAAGCCCACATTATATATCAGGGTAATGTGATTCTGTCACTGAGAGCCTGATTGTCTCTGGATGAATTGGTTTCTGACATAAAAGGATAAGGATCTGATCCTGGACTATCGGAAATGCCATCCTGTGGTGTCCATGGAAGCGAGTTGGCAGACCTCCCATCTGTCATACTGTGGGCTGCACAATATTCTTCAAAATTATCTCCCAACTGCTAAAATATATGATCATATCGCATAACAGCTAAGAGAATGAAATGATCATTCGCAAGATATTTTCCCTCTCTTTTTCACTTTTCTCCTAAGAAAAAAGAGCATGGTAATAGTACCCACTTCATAGGATGATTTAAAATTAGATAAGATAGTGGATATGAAGTTTAGAATAGTGACTGGTATATTAAGTATGTTATCAATGCTAGTTATAATTATTATATTTTTATGAGAATCATTATTATTTCACTACAATATGGGGTCGGATCACATACATTTATAGAGCACTGCTACCCTGGCAAGATACATTTGCTTAATAAATCTTTTAAAAGCCTACTATATAATCCAGTGGAGGATATGCCAATGAGTAAAAGAGGTAAGAGATTATAATGGTTGGAAAAATAGTAGATGGAAGAAATGTGCTACAATTTTCCAACTTGAAAGTGATGTTTCCAGGAAAGTGGTAGAAATTCTATATTTTGAAATGTGTGTATATATATACACACAGGTATGCAATGCTTAATGTCTGTTCGGGCAACATATATAAGTCCATGGTCCCATAAGGTTTTTTTTTTCTTTTTTTTTAAGGGAAAGCAGCTCTTCTTTTGTTTATTATTTCCCCCTGATGGAGTTAAAGACCCCAAAACCAGACTCTTGCAACACTGGACCATGGGTGGGATATAGGCAAGTGAGGCAGAGGACATGGCTTTGGGTGTGGGTTCTAGGGTTTTGTCTGGCAGGCAGGTGGGCAGCAGTGGCAGGGGCTGCGGGGCCGAGTTGCTTCTGCTGCTCAGGAGGCAGAACTGCTGGCTTGGCTAAGTGTGCGCTGCTCCCTTCTTGCTCCCTTTCTCTCCACTCTCTCTGCCTCCTTCGCAGCCTCTACAGCAGCCCCTTCCTCAGACCCTCACCAGCAGTTCCAGCAGCAGCAGCAGTGGCAGCAGTGACACCAAGAATGACTGGAAACGCGCTCCCATAAGATTTTAATATGATGTTGGCACAATGTCCAAATCTCATAACGTCCTATTTCATAGAAGGTATCGTGGATGTTAAGTAACGTATACCTATATATATAAACTCTCAAATCCATTGGCAGAATAGCCTTTCACCACTGCAACAAAATAACTTAGAACCAGTCCTCAGATGTTAGATGTGTTTATTTTAAATATTCCAAAATATAGAATTTCTGCAACTTTCCTGGAAACATCACTTTTAAGTTGGAAAATTGTAGCACGTTTTCTCCAGCTTCTACTTTTCCAACCATTATAATCTCTTACCTCTTTTACTCATTGGCATATCCTCCACTAAAACCTAAAAAACCAAAACGATTGTTGTCGAGTTGATTCTGACTCATAGCAACCCTATAGGGCAGAGTAGAACTGCCCCGTAGGGTTTCCAAGGAGCGACTGATGAATTAGAACTGCTGACCTTTTGGTTAGCAGCTGTAGCTGTTAACCACTACACCACCAGGGTTTCCATATCCTCCACTAAATTATATTATATAGTAGGCTTTTAAAAGATTTGTTAAGCAAATTAACTTGTTTTCCCTTTAACGTAGTCATGTTGATTATTCGCTTACCACCATCCTAAAATCTTCATAGATTTTCTTGAAACACATTAAATTGCTCTGGAGATTCTACTATAAGAGCGTTGGGTAGGAGAAAATGATGCACTTTTTTTTTTTTTTTTTTTTGTACTTCAGGTGAAGGCTTACAGAGCAAATAGTTTCTCATGAAAAAGTAGTACACATATTGTTTTATGACATTGGTTAACAACCCCACAACATGTCAACCCTCTAAATTTCTCAACCCTTTTTTTTTGGTGAAAATACACATAGCCAAAGATACACCATTTCAAAAATTTCTACATGCACAGTTCCGTGACCTTGACTACGCTCTTCCAATTGTGCTGTTATTCTCACTTAAGATGAAGGCTTACAGAACAAAACAGTTTCTCATTTAACAGTTACGAAAATGCTGCACTTTTATGTGCACGTCTTGTGTAATCTCCCTGAGCTACTGGGCCCTATCCAAGGTGTAAAGGAATGTATCTCCTTGATA
Source organism: Trichechus manatus latirostris (assembly GCF_000243295.1). NCBI lineage: Eukaryota > Metazoa > Chordata > Mammalia > Sirenia > Trichechidae > Trichechus > Trichechus manatus. The sequence goes on along the minus strand of NW_004443943.1, from coordinate 8,048,936 downwards.
CACTCAGAAAAATATAGTGATAAAGATTATTGAGCTGTATCCTCCTTCAAAAACTCTCTTTCTCCTATCAGTTTCCTAGGTTATTTCTTTCAATTCTATTAGGTCTCATTTATTCATTCATTGTTAATTTGTTCAACTAATATTTATAGGGAGTCTGCCAAGTGTCAAGGACTCTGTTAAGAACTAGGACTATTATACTAAATGATGCAGAATTTCTCTGTATACCTAATTACCTATTGCCGTTGAATGGATTCTGACTCACAGCGACCTTATAGGACAGAGTAGAACCGCACCATAGGGTTTCCAAAGAACGGCTGGTGGATTCGAACTGCTGACCTTTTGGTTAGCAGTGAGCTCTTAACCACTGTGCCACCAGGGCTCCTTTTACCTAATTAAAGGAAAAAAAACCAAACTCCTGCTGTCGAGTCCATTCCGACTCATAGTAACCCTACAGGACAGAGTAGAACTGCCCCATAGGGTTTCCAAGGAGCCGCTAGTGGATTCGAACTGCCTACCTTTTGGTTAGCAGAAGAGTTTTCAACTACGAAGCCACCAGGACTCTATATACCTAATTAGAGCTCCCTTCATACTATTATTGGCCATGCAGCAACTCCTTTATTTTGTCTATTATTGCTTTATTTTTGAAAATTTATTTTTTAAATTTATAGTCCATAAAATTCAGTTTAATTTTAGAGTACAGGTATCTGACTCTTAAGAAGTGCAGCAGCAACAACTGATTTGTTTCCTATCTCTGTAATTTGGCCTAATTTTACTTTAAACCATTATCTTTTCAAAGATTAAACAAAAATATTTAGTTCTATCTTCATTTACGCCATTTCTAACGCTCATCGTTTTTTGTGTAGACGCAAATTTCTGACCTTTACGTACTCCTGTTGCCTGAAGAACTTCCTTGAACATTTCTTGTAGAGTTAATCTGCTGACAATGAAGTCCTCTGGTTTTTGTTAGTCTGAGAAATTTTTTTCTGAATATAGAGTTCTGGGTTGTCAATTTTTTCTCTTCAAGAATTTAAATATGTCTCTCAATTTGTCTACTTGCTTGAACATTTGCTGATAAGAAGTCTGCTGTAATTCCTATCCTTGAGTATCTGTAAATAATGTATCTTTTTTTTGCCAGCTGCCTTTAAGATTTTCTGTTTGTTAGTTTTTAGAAGTTTGATTTTGATATGTCCAAGTGTGTGTTTGTGCGTGTGTGTGTTTTGATATTTATCCTGCTTGGTATTCTCCGAGCTTCTTGGATCTTTGTTTTGGAGTCTGCCACAAATTTTGGAAAATTTTTGGTCATTATTTCTTTTGCTGTGTGTTCTTCTCCATTCTCTTTCTTTTCCTTGAAGATTTCCAATTACTCATGTTCAGATCATGTGATGTTGTCCCAGAGCTTGTGGATTCTCTGATATTTTTATTTACTTATTTTTTCCTTTGTGTTTCAGTTTGCACAATTGTTATTGACCTATCTTCAAGTTTAATGATTTATTCCTTGTATATGTCAAGTCTAGTGACTTTCTTAAGGGCATTCTTTATTTGTGACACTGATTTTTATTTCTAGTATTTTTTTATCTTTATTTTCTAGCATTACCGTTTTATTAATTCTTATACTTGCCATATCTGCTGAAATTACCTATCTGGTCTTGCATATTGGCCAAGTTTTCCATTGGATGCTTTAATGTCCTAATCATAGTTATTTTAAGTTCCCTGTCTGAAAAATCCAACATCTGTGCCATACCTTAGTCCAGCTCTGCTTATTGCCTTGCCTCTTCTCATTGTTATTTTTTTTTTGATATGTCATATATATATACTTACACATTTGTTGTTGTTGTTGTTAGGTACCATCAAGTCCATAGCAACTCTATAGGACAGAGTAGAACTGCCCCATAGTGTTTCCAAGGAGCGGCTGGTGGATTCGAACTGCTGACCTTTTGGTTAATAGCTGTGCTTTTAACTGCTGCACCACTAGGGCTGTAAATGTTGTATAGGGCAGCAAATTCTGAGATTATACGTATGTTTATATGCTTGGCAATGAATATAATAATTCTTTCTGCTAGGCTTTTAGTGTAGGGTTTGTGTTAACCTAGTAAGCAGCTGGTCTGGATTTGAAGTCTGTTGTTGCCACAGTTCCCCTCAGTGAATTATATCCACTTACAGGCTGTGATGGAAGCTGCAAGCTAAATTGTCAAAGGGATATTCTACATGTCTGCTCTTCACTTATCTTGGGTCTGCCTCAGGTAAGCAATGACTTGGGCTCTATTTCTCCCTGCAGGTACTGCTCTCTCTCCAGATTTTGGATAAAATGTTTTTTGCCCTGTGGCCTCAGCTCTTAGATTTTTTTCAAGAAAAGTCATTAATGTGCAGTTTGCCCAGTGTTCTTCTTGTTGTAACAGTGAAAGAGAAGCTATTTCTAACTCTTTATATCACCAAATTAAACATTTAAAGTTTTGTCTTACACTTTATGTCATGCCTATAATTAGTTAAAAGAGTGTAGTATTTGCATATGAATAGACAAGCAAGCCAATGAAACAAAACAGAAAATTTAGATATAATCTCAGCTGCATTTGGGAATTTAATCAACATTAAAGTTGGTGACTCAAATCTGTAGGGAAAGGATGGACAGCCAATAATTAGTATAGAATTGACTGAAGAACCATACGAAAATAACATTATTGAATTAATTTCTCTCTAACCATGTACTAGTATAAATTCTAAATAGAGTTAGAGATTTAAATTGGAAGGTGTGGGGAACTACTACAAAAGCACTAGTATAAAATAAAAGCCTTACAATTACTAGAAGAACATATGAGAGAAGGCCTATATAAACTAGAAATGCTGAAAACACTCATAATTATGAGTAAAAATAAAGATGTGTTGAGAGATAAAGATTGATTAATTAGATTACTACTTAGTTGGCAACTCCGAAAGCCAGACAGGAAGTGGGAGCTGATACACAGAGATAAACCTAAGATGAAGAGTTTTAGAAATTAATAATATTGTGGAAATTGGTGGTTCAGTGGTAGAATTCTTGCTTTTCATGTGGAGACTCAAGTTTGATTCCTGACCAACGAACCTCCTGACCAATCCCCACCTATTTAGCAGCGGAGGCTTACGTGTTGCTATGATGCTGAGCAAGTTTCAGCAGAGCTTCCAGACTAATATGAACTATGAAGAAAGTCTTGGTGATCTATTTCCAAAAGTCAGCCAATGAATACCTTATAGATCACAAGGGTCCTATCCACAATTGATTACGAGGATGGCTCAGGACCCAGCAGTTTTTCATTCTTGTTGTGCATGGGATCACCATGAGTCAGGGCCTGACTCGACAGCAGCTAATTACATCAACAACAATAATGAGAAATAATAGAAAATATAATTACAAGGAAACCTAATATGATCTTATAAATATTTAGAAGAAATAAGTCTTATAAAAGTATTGAGAAAATGGTGGCATATTTTATGCAATTTAGTCCCCATATATATCTCAATTAGGGAAAGAAGAACAGGATGAGCAAAAACCTGTTCCAATGTACCTTTCAAAAGGCCAAAGATATGTCTCTCCTAAAATTTAGGATAAGTATGCGTCCATATGCTGCTGTCGAGTCAATTCCAACTCATAGTGACCCTACAGGACAGAGTAGAACTGCCCATACAGTTTCCAAGGCTGTAATCTTTAAGGAAGCAGACCGCCACATTTTTCTCCTACAGAGCCACTGGCTGGGTTCAAACCACCAACCTTTCAGTTAGCAGTCAAGCACTTAACCACTGTGCCACTAGGGCTCCTTCTGAGTGGGCCAGCAACATGAAAAAGTTGGTTCAAAGGAGTATAAGAAAAATATTATTTTTTGGAACCGAAAGAAAGAATACTGGAATATGATTGTTAAACTAGATTTAACACTGGTAAATGTCCTGCAGGGCAAAACAAACAAAGAAAAACAGTAGCCTTTGGGATTATCTCTTCTATGGGCATAAATCATTTGCATATTTACGAGACAAAAGCCATTTAATTTGCTATTGTACGATGATCATGTGTACAACTATTGCTTTTCTAAAAGTTAATATCATCCTTTGAGTTACTTAGTCCCAACTAGTATGCTTCAGTAAAACACAGAAGAATGCAGTCATTCTTTAGTTAAAGATTTCTGATATTTTTATTTTCTTAACAGTCTAGAATTATGCCAAACACGAATAAATAATAAATAAATGTTTATTCACTGCCTAATATAAAACGTATATTTTCTTATACTCCAAAATGTGAGATATTTTCAAGAATCAGATCTTTTATCTATCTAAATTTGAAGATATTGGATTTTAGTCATTTTGTTTGGGTTTTTAAACTCCTTCAAAAAATTCTCGCTTGACAGGATAATTTTACAATTTTGAAGTAGAGAAGTCATTTTAAAAATATGTCTACATCTCCAGAGCATTTATTACCTTCAGTTTTATACTGAGAACATGTACTTTTTAAAAATACCTTCTTCACAAGACCATAAAATATGTAATAGCTTTTAAGAAATGAATTGTAAAGCACACGAAAATCATGGTGCAGATTTATTGCCTTTAATGAAACCATTAACTACACTAACAGAATCATATTATCACTGACTTAATGCATCCCTTATGAGCATCACACCAAAATTCTTTATACTCAGTCGAATGCTTAAATACTTTAAGCTCAGGAAAGATATTCAAAATTATAACCGCCCTTTTAAAAGTCATATTTCTAATGGTGAAGTGTGAGTGGTTGAATACATGCTATTATTTAGAATTTTCAACTTCCAGTTAAGGACATTATGATAGAGAATACATAGTGACTTTGTAGCAAGTACATGGAAGGTTAATACATGTGAAGATTGACCAAAATGTTCTATAGTCCTAATGAGCCAAGAAAAGGGGGAATTAAGATTCAATTGTGAACACCTTAACTGTTTATGAGTTTAAACCCTAGATAAAAGAATGGATGCATATTAGTGGAGAGTTAAAATCTCTTTCCCAAACAAATTTTAAAATAACAAAAGTGACCAAGTATTACAGCTGTATAATATTTCATCTGGTCTTGTCCTTAGCAAATTCTGGAGAGTCAAGGTACAAGACAAAGATAATTAGAAAGTGGATCTGTGATGAGAGGAGAAATGTAAATACCAGATTTGGAACAAATTGTTTCCTTTTTCCCTAAAGATTTGGTTTTCCAAACATCATCTCACTGTTGGTGTAAACTGCTCTCCTAGTCAAGATTAGGGAATGGACCAATGGAAAGGAGAGCCCTGGCTTTGGTCAGAGAATTAAATGAGAGAGACCAAAGGAGTTTCTCTGCCTCCATGACATCCTCTTCAGATGACTAAGATTAAGGGTTTCCACCCAGAAATTTAGAGCCAAAATCTTATAGTAATAAACATCATTCTTATCTATAATTTTACAGTTAGAAGGAATTGGTTCAATTCATCATTAAACAATGCAATTATTAGTTAAACACACATGAACATCCACAGTTTAGAAAAACATGCAAAGCAATCTTTTGTGATAGGTTGATCTGTATTTTCTAGACCACACTAAGTTCACATTGGATTGAGAGTTCTGTACTAGAATCTCTATACTGTTTATCTCCTGTTCCAGCTCTTCAATTACTGACATGGATTTTCAATCACTCAATTTTAAACAGTTTTATTTAGATATAATTTGCATTCAGTGGTTTGCAAAGATCACCCAAAATCAATTTTAGAACATTTGCATCACCTCAAAACTACTATTCTCCTATCCTACTTGCCCCCAGCCCTAGGCAACTACTAACATATTTTCTGCCTCTGTGTTTATGTATTCTGTACTTTAATATGAATGGAATCGTATAATATATGGTCTTTTTAACTGGCTCTTTCACTTAGCATAAAGTTTTCAAGGTTCAGCCATGGTGAGCATAATCTTCTGGCTATTATGAATAATGCTGCTAGAAACATTTATGTACAAGAAGATTTTGCATGGACATATGTTGTCATTTCTCTTGGATATATAGCTAGGAGCAGAATTTCTGGGTCATATAGTAACCCTATGTTTAATCGTTTGAAGAACTTCCAGAATGTTTTCCAAAATGGCTGCACCATTTTACATTTCAACCAGCAGTTAATGAGGGTTCCAGTTTCTCCACATTATTGTCAACATTTGTTATTATCTTAAGTTTTAATCTGAACTATCTTAGTGGGTGTCAAATGGTATTTAATTGTGATTTTGTCTTGCGTTTCCATGATAACTAATGATGTCAAATATCTTTACGTGTGCTTATTGGCCATATATATATCTTTCCTTGAAAAATGTCTATTCAGATCCCTTGTCCATTTTCTAATTGCTTTATTTGACATTTTATAATCGTAATATAAGAGTTCTTTATATTTTCTAGATAAACAACCCATTGCCATCAAGTCGATTCTGACTTATAGTGACCCTATAGGTCAGAGTAGAAGTGCCCCATAGGGTTTCTAAGGAGTGGCTGCTGGATTCGAATTGCAGACCTTTTGGTTAGAGGCCAAGCTGTTAACCACTGTGCCACCAGGGCTCCAGTAGAAGTATATCCGGCTATAATTTTCCTTCTCAACACTGATTTAGCTACATCCCATATGATTTGGCAAGTTGTGTCTTCATTTTCATTCATCTAAAAGTATTTTCTAGTTTGTCTTTTCATTTATTCTTTGACACATAGGATATTTAGGAAGCTTTTTAACTTTTTTAATTTCCACATAGTTTAGTTTCCCAAATTTCCCCTATTAATTTCTAGTGTTATTTCATTGTGATGAGAGAATATGTTTTGTATTATTTACATCATTTTAAATTTACTGGGATTTATTTTATGTCTTGCATATGCTCTATCCTGCAGAAGGTTGCATGTGCTCTCGAGGATAATGTATATTCTGTTGTTAGGGGTCGAGCATTCTATAGATGTCTGTTGCATCTAATTGGTTTAGAGTGTTGTTCAAGTCTTCTATTTCCTTGCTAATCTTTGGTTCTGTTGTTCTACACATTATCAAAAGTGAGATATTGAAATCTCCAAATATTTTTACTGAATTATCTATTTCTTCCATCATTTCTGTCAGTTTTTGTTTTGTGTATTTTGGTGCTCTGTTATTAGGTACGTATATGTTTATACTGTTATAGTTTCATGACTGATTGACCATTTTAGCATTATATCATGCTACGTATTACACATATATTACATTTTTATATGTAACAGACCCAACAATACATTATATGCATATTGCTTTTTAAATCAGTTAATAGAAGAAAGGAGAAAATATGCATTTATATTCTCTTTTATAATTACATAACTACCTTACCTTTGTATCAGTTTCCTAGGGCTACTATAACAAATTATCCAAAACTGGGTGACTTCAAACAATAAAAATTCATTCCACCACAGTTCTGGAGTCCAGAAATCCTAAATCAATGTGTTGGTAGGGATGATTTCTCCTGGATGCTCTGAGGCAGAAACTGTCTCATGCCTCTCTCCTAGCTTTTGATGTTTGCCAGCAATCTTTGATGCGCCTTGGTTTGGAGATGTATCAGTCTACTCACTGCTACTTTCTTTACATTGAATTTCTTCCTGTGTACCTTCTCCTCATCTTACAAAGAACACCAGTCACTGGATGTAGGACCCATCCTGATCCATTATACCTCATCTTAACTAAACTAATTTCATCTGCAAAGACCCTATTTCTAAGTAACATCATATTCTGAGGTTCCAGTTAAACATGATTTTTTGAGGGGGAAGGGGGCACTATTCAACCCACTACAACTTGTGCTTTTTCTTTTTGGTGTGGATTTGATTTACTATCTGAGGTTACTTGCTTTCAGCCTGAAGAAGTTCATTACTTACTTATTGTAAGGCAAGTCTGCTAGTGACAAATTCTGTCCGTTATTATTTATCTGGGAAAGTATTTTACTGTCATCTCTGAAAGATTGCTTTGCTGGGTATATGATTCTTGGTTGACAGTTTTGTTTGTATGTTTGTTTTGGTTTTCCTTTGAGCATTTTTTTTTTTATTGTACTTCAGGTGAAGGCTTACAGAACAAAATAGTTTCTCATTTAACAGTTACTACACATGTTGCCCTATGACAATGGTTAACA
>NW_004443943.1:8004521-8039478 GCF_000243295.1 Trichechus manatus latirostris | reverse complement strand
GCTAGTGATCACGAGCATTTCCTCATGTGTCTGTTGGCCATTTGAATGTCTTCTTTGGTGAAGTGTCTGTTCATTTCCTTTGTCCATTTTTTTATTGTACTTTAGATGAAGGTTTACAGAGCAAACTAGTTTCTCCTTAAACAAATAGTACACATGCTGTTTTGTGACATTGGTTGCCAACCCCAAGACATGTCAACACTCTCCCCTTCTTGACCTTGGGTTCCCCATTACCAGATTTCCTGTCCCCTCCTGCCTTCTTGTCCTTACCCCTGGGTTGTTGTACCCATTTAGTCTTGTTTTGTTTTAAGGGCCTGTCTAATCTGTGGCTGAAGGCTGAACCTCAGGAGTGACTTTGTTACTGAGGTAAAAGGTATCCAGGGGCCATATTCTCAGAGTTTTTCCAGTGTCTGTCAGACCAGTAAGTCTGGTCTTTTTTGTTTTTTTTTTTTTTGTAAGTTAGAATATTGTTCTACATTTTTCTCCCACTCTGTCCGGGACTGTCTATTGTGATCTTTGTCAGAGTAGTTGGTGGTGGTAGCTGAGCACTATCTAGTTTTGCTGGACTCAGTCTGGTGGAGGCTGTAGTAGTTATGGTCCATTAGTCCTTTGGACTAATCTTTTCTTTCTGTCTTTGGTTTTCTTCATTCTCGCTTGTCTTCTGAGCATTTTAAATATGTTATCACACTGCTTTTTGACTTCCAGCTTTTCTGCTGAAATATCTACTGTTAATATTATCAGAGCTCCCCTTGTAATTGATGAATCATTTTTATTTTGTTGTTTTCAAGATTTTCTCCTTATCTTCAACTTGCAGCATTTTTTTAACCATGGTGTGTCTGTTTGTGGTTCTCTCTACATTTCTCTTAGTAGGAGTTCCTTGAGCTTATTCGATGCATAGGCTATTGTTTTCCAATAAATTTGGGATGTTTTCAGCCACCATTTCTTTGAATATGCATATTTTCTCCTTTCTTCTATTAACTCATTTCTTTCTGCTCCTTTCTCTCTCTCTCTTTTCTCCTTCTAGTATATGCATATGCTGGTATGCTTAATTGTATCTCATATTTCTCTGAGTCTCTGCATTTCTATTTGTTCTTTTTTCTCTCTTCTTCAGCTTACACGTTCTCTATCAATCTGCACATTCACAAATTCTTACTTCTGCCACTTTCAAGTCTACTGTTCAGTCTCTTTAGTGAATTTTTTTTCAGTTATACTTTTCAACTCCAGAATATCCATTTTGTTCTTTTTTTATATATACTTTCTATTTTGTTGATATTCTCTATCTGATGTGACATTGTCATCATACTTTAGTTCTTTAATTATGCTTTACTTTAGGTCTGCAAAAATATTTTTAATGACTACCTTGAAGACTTTTTTTCTGTGAAATCCAACATTTGGTCACTCAGAGGAAGTTTCTGTTGTCTGATTTGTCCTGGTGTATGGGTCATACTTTGCAATTTATTTCCATGCCTCCAATGTTTTTTGTTGGACATTGGACATTTTAAATAATGTATCGTAGCATCTTTGGGTCCTGGCCCCCTTCTCTGGGGCTTGTTACTGTTATTTTCTTTTTTATTTGTTTAGTGTCTGGCTGGCTAATTTAGTGAAGTCTATATCCCCTCACAGTGTTAAGTTTCTGATGTTGCTCCTCAGGGAGGTGGAGCTTTGGGTATGCCCACAGTCATTCTGGGGTGATAGTAGTATGAGTAGGGCTCTTTTTCTCTCTTTTTCTAACCACATCCAGCTGTTAATGTTTGCTAATTGCATCTGATTGTTCTTTTGTTTTCAGCAATGGCCGGGGTATAAATTGCTCTACAAACAAATCTAATCAAACACTTATTCCTTCAAAGGAATAGTTTCTGAGATTAGTGTTTGATATTTGTTCTGACCCCAGGAAGGCTCTTCCTATCTGTTTTATTCCCCAGTTCTCTACGGCATATTAGTGATACTACAGTTTAGGTTTTTATCTTCATTAAATCCATGACTCTTTGCCCAACTGACTTGCATCACAACCTCCACTATTCTTTAGAGTGCCCTAAGGCTTAGACTTTTCCATGCTCTGCTGCAAATGAAGTTCGTTCCTTAAGAAGAGTTTAGAAACTATTCATTTACAGCCTGCTTCTTCACCCAGACCAAGGTCCTTTGGACTTGCCTCTTCTGATATGGAACTACCACCTCAAAAGCCTCGACAAGGTCCATTGAGACCCAGTATTCTCAGTATGCAATGCCCAAAGTACAACCTCTGTTCAAGGAGTGTAGGCTGGGTGGAGGAAGGTAGCCCTCACCTCTCTACAACATTCACTTAGACTTAACCTCAGCAATAGGTAGCTGGGGTCAGGATGAGAAATGCTGAAGTCCTGTTCCTTTCAAGAAGAAAGCCCTACAGCTGAAAGCTGGGGATGGAGGTGGGGATGGGGAACCCTATGTTCTTGGTTGCAGCAGTCTGAAACGGTGTTCATATTTTGCTAAGCTGTGCAGACTGGGGGAAGAGACTGGGGGAAGAGTATGTTCTTGGTTCACTTATCACAGAATTTTCACCTTTCCTACTGAATTTTTATAGATTTTCTTGAATAAATGTTTCTTCATTGGCTATTTTCTCTTAAGACCATTTCCAGAGGCTTTAATTTTTTTTTTTTTAATTTAAAAATTTTCACCAGTTTTATTGGAATGTGGATCAGCATTGCTCCTCATGTGGTCATGCTAGAAGATGATCTTCCTCAGTCATACATTTTTTATTAATTTCCTATCTGTGTGGATTTGCTATGTGTGTGTGTTTGTAATAATGTGTATGGGTGAATATGTTAGCCAAGTTATTCATTTACCAGTGAGCCTACAGAGTAAACAAAGAACAGTGAATGTAGGATTGACTGATGACTTCATTGCATGGGATCCAGTTTGAAGATGTTCTAAAACTTATCCAAAAGCACACCCACTGAGTAGACTGATACAGACAAATAGACACAGAATGAGTAGCACATAGACTTTCCATATGCGCTGGGGAGGAGACAGGGAGAGGTAAATTGGACATTGATATATACTTTGATTTAAGCTGCCTGATTTTAAAGCAGTATACAGCTCACAATTTGTAAAAAATGAGCAGAGGGCCTGGATTGGAAAAAAAATATCAAGTTGAAACTGACAAAAGGAGGTAAGAGGCACTCTCTCTCTCCGTAGTTTTTTTTTTTTTTTTCCTTTCTAGGTAACCTTAACCTATGCTGACCTTATCTTCCTCTGTGTCCCAATTTATGGAGTCAGTCTATCCGATAAACATGTTCGCATTGTTGTTAGGTGCTGTCAAGTAGGTTCCAACTCATAGCAACCCTATAGGACAGAGTAGAACTGCCCCATAGGGTTTCCAAGGAGAGGCTGGTGGATTTGAACTATCGACGTTTTGGTTAGCAGCCGAGCTCTTGACCACTACACCACCAGGTTTACATATTAGCATTAATATGTTAGAAACTCCAACACCAAAGAAAATATTAAACTATGGAGTTTCAGTACCTGCATATATGCAATTTTTTATGTCATTTTTGTGATGTGTGAGATTGGCTATGTGTAAGATTCACTCTTGATGAATTAAACTAATATCCCTAGAAGGGCTCAGACTTAGAAAAATAAAATAGTTTTTAAAATGAGCTATTAGCACTTGGGATTTTTTTTTTTTTTCAAACAAAATTTTCCTATTATCTTACTCCCACACTTGACAAGTATAAACTCTAGAGACTGCCTGTCTGTGTTTGGTTCTCTAGTCCTTTACTTCTTAGCCCTGTGGCCTAGGGACAAACTTATTTAACAACAAGTTATTTAATCTCTCTGTTCCTCAGTCTCCGTATGTGTAAAACGTGGATAGTAAGGTCTTACAACATAAGGTTATGAGGATTAAATGAAACATCACATGTAGGGCTTGAAACAATGGCATGCATTTAGTAAATGCTGTCTAAGGGGTTGATACATAAAACTTCAAATGGTTGACTTTGGGCTGGCTAATGCAATTGTCAAAAGCATTAAGCAAATTTTGATGGTAGCAAACATTAATACCTCAATATAAAAACTAAAAGAAATTGTCCCTAGCACCAAATTTAAGGAATTTCCTTCAAACCAAACTACTATTATTAAAATAAGGAATTTTTCCACAATGCTACTAAATGTCAAAATGGCTTTGGAATAGGTATCAAGGGGCCGATGTTCAATACATAGCACTGCAACTGATTTCCTATACATTATGCCATTTAAGTTTTCTACACTTCAGCTCTCTCATATGTAAAAGAGGGATAGTAATTCTTTTAGGGGGAAAAAATCCAGAAAGCTAAATCATATAGAAATAATAGAAACTTAATTCTAATTACATCTTTAGAAATCACCTCATCCACACCAATCTAATCCACCCCAAATTAGAGAGAAGGAAAATAAAATCCAGAAAAAAAGCAAACAATTTGCCAACATCCCCTCTCCCCCACCTCACCTCACCATGGGAGTGGCACAGTCATTATTCACAGCCAAGACTTCACTGGTGGGTTTTTGGCCCCATTAGCTCATCCTGGGGTATCTGAGTCTAAGTTTTCCATGCAATGCTGTGCTTGTGGAAGTCCCGCTTTCCTACCATTCATCCAAAGATGAATTTTGGAATATTTTACTGGTGGAGGGTTGACAGGAAGAAAAAATAATGGGTTGCCAAACACATACGCAAATGGAAAAAAGAGTAAAATACTGTGGGAGCCCAGCAGAGAATTAGGTTATTAAAATTTGCATTGAAATGAAGGTTACAGGATTTTTCCCAATTCTTTCCTCATTTCCTCACCAAATTAAAGGCCTGATACAGATGCAAACTGCTGGATATTAAGCAGTTTCCAGTAGCCCCAAATTAAATCAAAGTAGTTTGCACATAAGCAGATTGCTTTAGAGTTATTAAAACAAATGGAGATTTAAAACACTACATTATGTATAAATAATGCAATAGATGATAATGATCTATTTTTTTGATGACAATTATTCATACTATAAATAAATTTCAAAAAATATACATTTAAGGGAGAAAGACACAGAGACAAAAAAGAAAAGAGATAGTTCTTTTATGATTAATTGTATCAAATATAAGCTAGATCTTTTAGCTTTTTAATCCCCTAGTCTTTTAACTTTGGATTTCACTGTGGTTAAAAATTATAGATTATAGATTTTTAAAAATTTGTTTTAATCTTTGATGAGTTGATCAAGACGTACTGAACAAGAATCAATCAATGTACTATATAGGGAGGCCACATGCCTACTGGTTAAACAAGAGAGTTGGCGAGTCAGTTTGCCTGGGTTCAGATTCTGGAGTCATGCTTTATTAGTCGTGTACATGTGTCAGAATTGACTTCACAGTAACTGGTTTTCTTTTCGGTTTGACCATAAATGAATTGTATCTGTCTTTGTTAACAATTTCTCCCTGTGAAAAATGGAGATATTGTTGCAAGTATTATAAAAGATAATGCATGCACATTGATAAAAGCCAAATTTTACCTGAGCCCTCTGTTAAAGAAATCCCCCACCCTTTTATGAAGGAGCTAACCAATACTTACGTATTTACTTTGTTTGAATAACTTTAGTTTCCCCTTCCTTACCTCCCCCTCTACATTCTTCTGGGCTTCCTAGGGTCCAGGTGACCTTATCATGAAAAGGAAAATTATTTTCAACAAACTGGCCTAATTACAATCTCAATATATCACTCACCAGCCCCTTTAACTTTCTTTTAAAAAATGCACAGTCTTCTGTCTCAGTTGAGCAGAGTTCAGACACAGTTCTCCCGTCTCTCTACTCCCTCTATTACTGTGCTACTTCCTTTGTTTCCCTAATTCCTTTCCCTCCCTTGCAACTTCCTTTTGAATAAAAGTCATCCTTGCTGTCTTAGTTATCTAGTGTTGCTACAACAGAAATACCACAAGTGGATGACTTCAACAAACAGAAGTTTATTCTCTCACAGTCTAGTAGGCTAGACGTCTGAACTCAAGGTGTCAGCTCCAGTGGATGGCCCTCTCTCTCCGTAGCTCTGGGGGAAGATCCCTGTCATCAATCTTCTCATGGTCTAGGAGCTTCTCTGCACAGGAACCCTAGGTCCAAAGGATGTACTCTGCTCCTGGCACTGCTTTCTTGGTGATATGAGGTCCCCGTCTCTCTGCTCGCTTCTCTCTTTTATGTCTAAGAAGAGATGGTTTAAAACACAACCTAATCTTGCAGATTGACTCCTGCTCCATTAACATAATGGCTGCTAATACCACCTCATTAACATCACAGAGATAGGATTTACAACACATAGGAAAATCACATTAGATGACAAAATGGTGGACAATCACACAATACTGGGAATCATGGCCTAGTAAAGTCGACAGATATTTTTTAGGGACAGTTCAATCCATAACATTCCACCCTTTGGCCTCCAAAAATTCATGTCCTTGCCACATGTAAAACACAGTCACTCCATAATATCATAGTAAAAATCTTCAATCCACTCCTAGCCAAAATTCAAAAATTCCTCTTCATCTGTGAAATCTAGAATACAAAGTTATCTGCTTCCAAAGTACAACGGTGGAACAGGCATAAGCAAGATATTTACATTAAAAATGGGAGAAATTGGAGGGAAAGAAGGGACAACAGGCACCAAGCAAATCAGCAGAACACATTAAGTTAGCCCCCAAGGCTTGAAAATAATCCTCTGTTCTCTGAGACCATTTAGACAACGGCCCTGCCTTCCAGACTCTAGGTATTGGCCACACTGTCCAGATTTTGAGTGGAGGCCCTTCAGCCCTGGGCTTCAGCTCTGCCTTTCAGGCCCACTGGAACAGCAGCTCTGCTCCCTCAGTTTTGGAGGGCCTCATTATCCTAGTCCATCTGGGTGGTGACTCCACTCTTTGAGACCGAGACAGCTCTGCTTTCTGTGTTCCTTGTCTCTTCAGCTTCTGCTTTCTGGTTCCTTGGTCTCTCAGCTCCTTGGACCCTAGGCTCCTTGGGCTTCACCGCCCACTTCTGCTCTGCTGGGGCAAGTGTTCCAAAGCGCTTTAGCTTCACTGATAAGTGCCTGGAGGTACCCCACTCTGCCAATAAACTTCAGCTGGAAGGCACTCAACTCTCTCACTCTGTGGGTTGGCAAGCCTAGCTTCACTGATAAGTGCCCGAAGGCACCGCACTTCTTCCAGGAACCGTCCTGGGCAAAGGCGCTCAGCTTTCTCACTCCATGGGTTGGCTCCAGCTCTGTCTCATGCTGGTCTCCTGGTTCTGCTGCTACCATTTCTCTGCTCCTGTTTCTCACTGTCTGCCCCATCTCCAGTGTAACAGCTCTCCTCGTTTCCTTCTGAGTCCTCACTAGAACTGTCTTCAATGTCCATAATCCCTCCAACAGTCTCTTCAAGGCAACCTAGACTTTTAGTATTAGGCACTTTAAAACTCTTCCAGCCTCTATCCATTCACAGTTTCAAAACTGCTTCCACATTGTAGGTATCTGTTAGAGCAGCACCCTACTCCCAGTACCAAATTCTATCTTAGTTATCTAGTGCTGCTACAAAAGAAATACCACAAGTGGATAGCTTCAACAAACAGAAGTTTATTCTCTCACAGTCTAGTAGGCTAGAAGTCTGAACTCAGTGCATCAGCTCTGGAGGAAAGTCCCTGTCATCAATATTCTTATGGTCTAGGAGCTTCTTCTCACAGGAACCGTGGGTCCAAAGGATCACTCTGCTTCTCTCACTGCTTTCTTGGTAATATGAGGTTACCGTCTCTCTGCTTGCTTCTCTCTTTTATATCTCGAAAGAGATTGGTTTAAGACATAACCTAGTCTTGTAGATTGAGTCCTGCTTCATTAACATAACTGCCACTAATCTCGCCTCATTAACATCATAGAGATAGGATTTATCATACATAGGAAAATCACATCAGATGGCAAAATAGTGGACAATCACACAATACTGAGAATCATGGTCTAGCAAAGTTGACAGATATTTTTGGAGGACATAATTCAATCCATGACACTTTTCATGTTTTGACATTGTCTGATGCTATTTTTCTTTGACAACATGAAACACCTGTAAACAACTGCCTGATGTTATCCATTTTTATTAGGTCCATTAAAATTTTTTCATAGCAAAATGTTAATACCTATGTGGAGATTAGTACTTAATCACAAATTTAAAATTTGCATAAACTTGCTTTTTTTTTTTTGAGAGGTATAGATATCTATGATTCTGAGTCTAACAATAACTAACCTGCTCATTAATACTCATTGTAACAGATGGGAATGGGTATGTGTCTTAATCATCCAGTGCTGCTATAACAGAAATACCACAAGTGGATGGCTTTAACAAAGAGAAATTTATTTCCTTACAGTAAAGTAGGCTAAAAGTCCAAATTCAGGGTGTCAGCTCCAGGGGAAGGCTTTCACTCTCTCTCAGCCTTCTCATCAGTGTTCCCCCGGACTAGGAGTTTCTCGGCACAGGGACCCCGGTCCAAAGGACGCGCTCTGCTCCCGGCACTGCTTTCTTTATGGTATGAGATCCCCAACTCTCTGCTTGCTTCTCTTTCCTTTTATCTTTTGAGAGATAAAAGGTGGTGCAGGCCACACCCCAGGGAAACTCCCTTTACATTGGATCAGGGATGTGACCTGGGTGGTGGTGTTACAATCCCACCCTAATCCTCTTTAACATAAAATTACAATCACAAAATGGAGGCCAACCACACAATTCTGGAAATCATGGCCCAGCCAAACTGATACTCACATTTTTTGGGGGACATAATTCAAACCATGACACTATGTATATAATTTACTTTAAAAAAAATTTTGCTATGGAATGAATTCAACATCTGTTGATTGCTTTTTACACATTTACTTTCCTGATTCAAAATAGCTCCGGAACTAGGAGCACCTACTCTTGTCAATGTCAGCTACTACTGGACATGCGGCCCAGAGCGGGCTGGTGGGCAAGGGAGTGAGGGAATGAGGTGAAGTGGTGAGGTCACTAGCTTCATCACCACAACAGCCAGTACCTTTTACCCCAGTATCACTGGATAACAAGTATGAATTACGTATTATGTATGATTTCAAAACCATCACACCACTGTAAGCCTTGGCACTTGTGGATATGCATATGTGTGTGTGAACACACATACAGACACACAACACACACACAAACACACCTAAATGCAGTACTCTCTCATGAAGATGTAAGGAATATTAAGTATTTTATACTTGAACTCACAGTCAAATCAGAAAATACAAACCATTTTAAGATATAATTTAAGTCATTGACAATTTCTTCTTTCCCTTTCTTCCCTTATCTACACTGAGAAGATGGTAGTCACATCACTTGATAAGAGCAGCAACAGAGCTAGAACATGACTTTTAAGCAGGGTCAACTTTAAAGGCAAATTAAATAAACAGCCATTTATGTGGTATAATTTGAAAGGCACAGTGAAGAATTTCTTCTTCCAATCTATCTTCAGAGTCCATTTGAAATTCCATCTTCAGAACTTCATTCTCTGAATTTCCAGAAATATTCAAAATTCATAAAGTTTCTTAATTGGTTGCATGTGATACCATTCATCATGCTCTTATTGTGAGCAAGTATAACAACATACTTTACATTCATGAGATCTACTTTGGAAGCAAGGATACACAAGATAATTTTGAGTACCAAATGTACACCAAAATCGAAGTCAGCCACAACTAGATTTTTTATGGACAGTTTCTCAGGCCCCATATTGAAACTTGCTGGGAATTACAATATGTGGGAAAGGGACTTGCAAGAAGGCAGGAATTTCTTAAAAGTGGGGAAAAAAAGTGGCCATAGTCCAACTTTGCCATTTATGTCATTTTGCAATTATATATAACCTAATTAAGAATAACATATGGGAGAGATAGATTCTTTATCCTGCCAGCAGCCATATAGTTAGATGTGTGGGCTCCACTAACACTCAAGTACAAGTAGGGAATCATCTTCACTATAACAATAAAGTATTACTATTTGTTGTTAGGTGCCATTGAGTCAGCACCGACTCATAGCGACCCTATGTATTACAGAACGAAACACTGCCTGGTCCTGCACCATCCTCACAATTGTTGTTATGTTTCAGCATATTGGTGCAACCACTGTGTCAATCCATCTGGTTGAGGGACTTCTTATTTTCTGCAGACCATCTACTTTACCAAACATGATATCCTTCTCCAGGGACTGGTCACTTCTGATAACATATCCAAAGTATATGAGATGAAGTCTAGCCATTCTTGCTTCTAATATGCATTCTGGCTGTACTTCTTCCAAGACAGATTTGTTTGTTTTTCTGGCAAGCAATGGTATATTCAGTGTTCTTTGCCAACACCATAATTCAAAGGCATCAATTCTTCTTCAGTCTTCCTTATTCATTGTCCAGCTTTCCCATGCATATGAGGTGATTGAAAATACCATGGCTTGTGTCAGGCACAGAGCCCTGGTGGCACAGTGGTTAAGAGCTAAGGCGAGCTACAGCTGCTAACCAATAGATCAGTAGTTCAAAGTCACCAGCCACTGCTTTGAAAGCCTATGGGCAGCTCTACTATGAGTTGGAATCCACTCAACCACAACGGGTTTGGTCTTTGGTTTTGGGGTCAGGCGCACCTTAGCCCTTAAATTGATATCTTTGCTTTTTTTTAACACTTTAAAGAGAAATTTTGCAGCAGATTTGCCCAATGAAATACTTTGTCTGATTTATCGACTGTTACTTCTATGGGCTTTGATTGTGGACCCAAGTAAAATGAAAACCATTTATCATGATGTTGCTTATGGGTCCAGTTGTGAGGATTTTTGTTTTCTTTATGTTGAGGTATAATCTATACTTATAAGACTGTGGTCTTTGATCTTCATCAGTAAGTGCTTCAAGTCCTCTTCACTTTCAGCAAGCAAGATTATGTCACCAGCATATCACAAGCTGTTAATGAGTCTTCCTCCAATCTTGATGCCAAATTCTTCTTTGAATAGTCCAGCTTCTTGGATTATTTGGTCATCATATGGATTGAATAAGTATGGTGAAAATATACAACCCTGACATACACCTTTCTTGACTTTAAACCATGCAGTATCCCCTTGTTCTGTTGGAACAACTGCCTGCCTCTTCGTCTAACTATAAGTTCCTCATGAGCACAATTAAGTGTTCTGAAATTCAAATTATTTGCAATGTTATCCATAATTTGTTATGATTAGCACAGTCAAATGTCTTTGCACAGTTAATAAAACATGGGTAAACATCTTTCTGGTATTCTCTGCTTTCAGCCATGATCCATCGGACATCGGCAATGATATCCCTTGTTCCACATCGTCTTCTGAATCTGGCTTGAACTTCTAACAGTTCCTTGTCAATTTAGTGCTGCAACTGCTTTTGAATGATCTTCAGCAAAATTTTACTTGCATGTGATATTAAAGACATTGTTCGATAATTTCCGCATTATGTTGGATCACCTTTCTTTGGAATAGGTACAAATATGGATCTCTTCCAGTCAGTTGGCCAAGGAGCTGTCTTCCAAATTTCTTGGCAGAGATGAGTGAGCTCTTTCAGCACTACATGCATTTGTTGAAACATCTCAATTGATATTCCATCGATTTGTGGAACCTTATTTTTTGCCAGTGCCTTCAGTGCAACTTGGAACTCTTCCTTCAGTACTATCGATTCTTTATCATATGCTACCTCCTGAAATGATTGAACGTAAACCAGTGCTTTCTGATTCAGTGACTGTGTATTCCTTCCATCTTTTTTGATGCTTCCTGCATCGTTTAATATTTTCCCCATAGAATCCTTCAATATTGCAACTCGAGGCTTGAATTTTTCTTCAGGTCTTTCAGCTTGAGAAATGCTGAGTGTGTTCTTCCCTTTTGGTTTTCTATCTCCAGGTGTTTGCACATGTCATTATAATAACTTACTTTGTCTTCTTGAGTCACCCTTTGAAATTTTCTGTTCAGTTGTTTTACTTCATCATTTCTTCCTTTTGCTTTAGCTACTCAACGTTTCAGAGTCTCTTCTGACATCCATTTTGGTCTTTACTTTCTTTCATGTCTTTTTAATGACTTTTGCTTTCTTCGTGTATAATGCCTTGATGTTATTCCACAACTCCTATGGTCTTTGGTCATTAGTGTTCAATGCATCAAATCTATTCTTGGGATGGTCTCTAAATTCAGGTGGGATATACTTAAAGTCGTACTTTGACTCTCGTGGACTTGTCCTAATTTTCTTCACTTTCAACTTGAAATTGCATATGAGCAATTGATGGTCTGTTCCACAGTTGGCCCCTGGCCTTGTTCTGACTAATGATCTTGAGCTTTTCCATCATCCCTTTACACAGATGTAGTCATTTTGATTCCTGTGTATTTTATCTGGTGAGGTCCATGTGTATAGCTGCCCGTTATGTTGTTGAAAAAAGGTGTTAGCAATGCAAAAGTCGTTGTTCTTGCAAAATCCTATCATGCAATCTCCGATGTTGTTTCTATCACCAAGGCCATATTTTCCCACTACTTATCCTTCTCTTTTGTTTCCGTCTTTCTCATTCCAATCACCAGTAATTATCAATGCATTGTGATTGCATCTTTGATCAACTTTTGACTGCAGAAGTTGGTAATAATCTTCAGTTTCTTCATATTTGGCCTTAGTGGTTGGTGTGTAAATTTGAATAATAATAGTATTAACTGGTCTTCCTTGTAGGCGTATGGATATTATTCTATCACTGACAGAGTAGTACTTCTGGATAAATCTTGAAATGTTTTTTATGATGATGAATGGGGCACCATTCGTCTTCAATTTTTCATTCCTTGTATAGTAGACCATATGATTATCTGATTCAAAATGGTCAATACCAGCTGAGGTCAATTTCAACTCACTACACCAAAGCCAAACTTGTTACCATCCAGTTGATTCCGACTCATAGCGACCCTATAGGACAGAGTAGAACTGCCTCATAGGGTTTCTAAGGAGCAGCTGGTGGATTCCAACTGCCGACCTTTTGGTTAGCAGCCGAGCTCTTAACCACTGCACCACCAGGGCTCCTTTCAGTTCACTAATGCCTAGGATATCAGTCTTTATGCATTCCATTTCACTTTTGATGACTTCCAGTTTTCCGAGACTCATACTTCCTACATTCCATGTTCCAATTATTAATGGATTGTTGTAGCTGTTTCTTCTCATTTTGAGTCGTGCCACATCAGCAAATGAAGGTCCTGTAAGCTTGACTCCAGCTATGTCATTAAGGTCGACTCTACTTTGAGGAGGCAGCTCTTCCCCAGTCGTCTTTTGAGTGCCTTCCAACCTGAGGGGCTCACATTCCAGCACTATATTAGACAATGTTCAGCTGTTATTCATAAGGTTTTCACTGGCCATTTTTTTCAAAAGTAGACTGCCAGGTCCTTCTTCCTAGTCTGTCTTAGTCTGGAAGCTCTGCTGAAACCTGTCCACCAAAAGTGACCCTGCGGGTTTTTGAAATACTGGTGGCAAAGCTTCCAGCATCACAGCAGCACACAAGTCACTGCAGTATGACAAACTGACAGCTTTAACATATCCTATTAGTCTTCTTTAGGGTTATTTCTAATACCTCTTGAAACACTTATGATGTAAACAAAAGTCAGTAAATGTTTTTGTTGTGGACTGAGAAGACTCAGCAAGCTTTGTTTTTTTTTTTTTTTTTAGAAATGTTAACATTATTGAGGTTCATTTTAGAAGGGGAGTAATTCTTAATAAGACTGCACATCTCATTGATCTTAACCACATCTCTGAGGCTTTGGAAAACATGAACACATTCACCATTAATGGGTTATGTTAGCTTAATTCATTTCAGTTTCTCCTCATTTTCTTAGTGCCACTCTACTCATACTAGTAATCAAAACTGAGTTCAAGAAGCTTCATTTCTGAAACTGACTGAGAAGAGTCAAATGAACATGCAACTAATGTCCACTTTTAAGCTATGATTTGTATCTAAAATTTGCATTGAACATTGAATTATAAGTCTACATGGGAAGTTTTGATAATGTAGAAATTTTCAAATAGGTGAACTTAAACCAACCAAGTAAGCGTTGACTGTTTAAAGTTGTCTGCATGGGAGACTCTACATACATCTCTCATTGCTATACAAAATTTCTAAACTTTTTAAAATTGATTTAATGCAAAATGAAACCTTCTGAATATTCTTTCCACATTTCAGAATCCCACTGTCCCATCAAACCACAATTCCTCAATGGATCCATCATTGGTTGGGATTTCTTCACCTCTGATTTTCAATTCATACACACACACACACACCTGTAGCTCCTCAAAACTGCTTATAATAAAATAAATGGACTCTATAGTGCAATGGTCATCTTGGAGCAAGACTACTTGAATTCAAATTCTAAATCTACTGTGCATTATTTTTGTGACATTTTGCAGGTTACTTTCCTTCTTTGGTCTCAGATTCTTCCTCTATAAATTGGAGATAATAATAGTAGAACTTCCCTAGAAGTTTGTAGTGAAAAAGTAAGGAGTTAACACATTAAAAAAAAAAAAAAAAAATCACCGAGTAAGGTGTTATTAATAATATTAGAAAAATTTGATAAAAGTTAGCCATT
This sequence comes from Trichechus manatus latirostris, assembly GCF_000243295.1. Taxonomy (NCBI): domain Eukaryota; kingdom Metazoa; phylum Chordata; class Mammalia; order Sirenia; family Trichechidae; genus Trichechus; species Trichechus manatus. The sequence goes on along the minus strand of NW_004443943.1, from coordinate 8,024,905 downwards.
ATTATTATTATATTGTTAGGTGTAGTGACATTATTAACATCTCCACTGATATGCATCAGGAAGGATAGAAAGTAATACTGATGGAGTGACAATCATTGACTGGCGAGAAGATACTGTTTTTTTTAATGTGTTTTCCTTCATGTTCTCTTACTAATTAGCCATTAAGAAATAAAAATTGCCTATATTATAAATCATAAATCAAGATCACAGATGAGAATTTCTCACGTTATAAATGCTCAAAATAATGAAACAAAGCCACTGTATAATAGAAAGTTTCAAATGTTTAATCCCTTATTCCATAGAGTCTTCAAATGTTTAATCCTCTATTCCATACAGTCCTAATAAGCTACTGATTTTCATTTTCTTCTTAAGTTTTTGCACATCTCTATATATCCCTCTTGAGGCTATATAAATAAATACAGCGGGAGAAACAAGAAGTATGATAACAGCAATAAGCTCTTTATAGTTGGTCAGCACCCTGCTATGTTATTATCAAGCATTTTGCCATTTAATCTAGTAATGCTCTGTTAAGCCAGTATCAATAATTTATTCACATATTAGAGACAAGGAAACTGAGGCCTATAGAGTAAGACATTTATGTAACAGTACATAGTTGGAAAATGCCAAAGCCAGGATTCCGACCTTTTTATGCCAAGGCTCAGATTCTTAACCACTGGGCAAAATGACATCTTTACTTGAGGAATAGAAGCACAACCCTGGGTGTTTCACCTTTGAATAGTGTTGTGGGATTTAAAAGATGACTCTGGAATCCCAACTCAAAGTTAGATGGAAAAGTTGCCCCATTTTTAAAAGAAAACTTTTCTAAACTATCTTACAAAGGACAAACAATTGTTCAGTTTAGTATACACGTTTTCAGTTCTTATAAAAATTACTTCCTTACTTCCTTTGTGGAATTTAGCCGCACTGCTGTTACACTAAAAAGTACAGGATATAGAGGGTATTCTAAAGTTTATATTGCCCTTAAACAACAAACCGTATTTTTACAGAATGGAACTTGTCACTTGCAGGAGAAATTCCCAGCCCTTTATTTGCTCTTGTGATGATGGCAGCTCTCAATTTTGTTGCAGTATTTCATAAAACTGTCTGTAGCCAAATGAGACAAGGAAAAACAAACTAACAAACACAAAAACTTAGCCAAATTCCATTCCAATGTATTCATTACAATGCGCTCTTAGGTTTAAAGTATAGGTGAAATTATTTAAATATGATCACTGTAATATTCAGACTTATTTGTGACAGGGTCAAATTTATTAAGGAAAGTAATTTTTGTGCAGGAAAAGAGTCATTCTAATGAATATTGGACTCTTGTTGTAGAAAGTAGATGACAAATAACACAAATGACTTGAAAATATCTTGATTAACGTATGCAAGTACTATGTTAATTTTTATGACTTCCGTGGTTTATTCCATCTCACAGCCAGGGAATGAGAGGACAATTTACTTCCTAGGAAAGGCCTCGCTTCACGCTAGTCTTCGTTCCTTCCTTCCAAAATTAGCATTGCTCTTAGCACTGCTGGTAATTCCTTAATGTCAAACATTGTAGCAGGTTGTGAATTGATGCTCTCCTCAAACATTCTTTCCACTCTGCTAAGTCTTTAAATAAATACTAGCTCCTAGAAAATGTAATCTGAAATTCAAGAAAAGCTGGGGATTTCCTAGCATTTGTAGGTTCTTTTTAGGAGTTGCTGAGTGGTACAAATGGTTAATGGGCTTGGCTGTTAACCAAAAAATTGGAGGTTCAAGTCCATCCAGAGGGACCTCAGAAGAAAGGCTTGGTGATCTATTTCCAAAAAAATCAGCCATTGAAAACCTTATGGAGCACAGTTCTTCTCTGACACACATGGGATCACTATGAATTGGAACCAACTCGATGGCAACTGTTATTTTATTTTTTGCAGATTCTTCTTAATGCAATGACTTTTATACTATAGTCTCTAGTTCAAAACCAAACCCATTACCGTCAAGTTGATTCCAACTCATAGTGACCCTATAGAATAGAGGAGGACTACCCCATAGGGTTTCCAAGGAGTGGCTGGTGGATTAGAACTGTCAACGTTTTGGTTAGCAGCTGAGCTCTTAACCACTGAGCCACCAGGGCTCCATTCTCATCACCATCTAGTCCATGATCACACAGAACAGGGCCGTAATGATTAAGACAAAGTTTTTCAGGTCCCCTACAAGACTTTTGGCTTATAATGTAGGTTTATTTTGTCTCAAGCACCAGCTCTTTTTTCTCTACCTCTCCCTCAAGCACTTATTGTTTTCTGAAGGCAGATGATAGAAACCAAAGAATACTGTCTTTAGCTGTCGGATCTTCACTTTCCCCCATGACTATCTACTTTGCTAATTTCCCATGGAATAAGATTATGCCATTCAGATTCCACTGGTTGAATTTAGCCTGAGTTGTTTGCCTACGAGTTTTCAAAGCACGGTTTGGTAGGCTGGACCCCAGAATCAACATCTATTCATAACCTCCTGCCACTCACTTTTTTCCTGCAGCACAGTGATTGATTTTATAGAATCAAGGGTCTGTAGGAATCATATAGAGTCAAGGATCTGAAAGCCCAGTCAATTTCCAACTCCACTTCATGGCAGTACAGATATGGCTCTGTGTTCCTTTTGCTAATCAAACTTACTAAACACACATAGGCTTTAATCTAATGCTACATTTATTTAGCTTTATAGACGGATACAAGGTAGGTGCAACATCTTCATCTCATCAGGAATCTTAACAGCTTCCAAGTACACAATTTAGAGTGTGCATATTTTTCCAAGACAAGAGCCAGTGAGTATGTTGGTCACCTTGCTACATAGAAGCCAGAGCCCTTCTTCTCATCAATCTGATACTGTTTTAGTCATGCAGGCCTAAAGCCAGCATGCCAACTCACAACTCACCCAATCCAGACACAGTTTCACAGACACTGAGGCAGATGCAACCCAACTAATTCATGTTAACATGGATGTTTTTAAGGAAACAGTATTATGGAGACCAAGTTCATTTTCAGACAAGCCTGGATCAACCAAGGCCTGATGTTAATCCTTCATTTACCATCCTTCAGCTCTAAATTCCAGCAGAAGACTGCTTGTGAATCAATTCTCATTCATTTTTAGTGATTCTAGAACTCATAATCTCTCCCTTGAATTAAATGTTGCACTACTGCTGTAACTCGTCTGCTGCTAGCACTGAAAGTAGAGTCTAGTTGGTGCTTCTCACTCTCAGCTTCACCACATGTGGCCAGAATCATCATGCTGTTGTTGTGCCATGCCATCAAGTTGATTCTGACTCATAGTGACCTTGAATGGTGGAGTAGACTTGTTCCATAGGGTTTCCTAGCCTATGACATTTACAGGATGAAATATTGAAGAATTCGATGGACAAAATGTTGAATAACACAGGAAGCATCAAAAGAAGATGGAAGGACACAGAGTCACTGTACCAAAAAGAATTGGTCAAGGTTCAACAATTTTAGGAGGTAGCATATGATCAAGAACGAACAGTACTAAAGGAAGAAGTCCAAGCTACACTGAAAGCATTGGCGAAAAAAATGTTCCAGGAATTGACAGACTACCGGTTGAGATGTTTCAACAAAAAGATGTAACTCTGGAAGCACTCACTTGTCTATGCCAAGGAATTTGGCTGACAGCTACCTGGCCACCCAACTGGAAGAGATCCATATTTGTGCCCATTCCAAAGAAAAGTGATCCAACAGAATGCAGCAATTATCAAACAATATGATTAATATTACACTCAAGTAAAATTTGCTGAAGATCATTCAAAAGCAGTTGCAGCAGTACATACAAAGGGAACTGCCAGAAATTTAAGCCTCATTCAGAAGAAGATGTGGAACGAGGGATACCATTGCTGAAGTCATATGGTTCTTGGCTGAAAACAAAGAATACCAGAAAGATGTTTACTGTGTTTTATTGACTATGAAAAGGCATTCAACTGTGTTGATCATAACAAATTATGGATAACATTGGGAATAATGGGAATTCCAGAACACTTAATTGTGCTTATGGGGAACCTGTATATAGACCAAGAGGCAGTTGTTTGAACAAAACGAGAGGTACTTCATGATTTAAAATCAGGAAAGTTGTGGGTCAGGGTTGTATCCTTTCACCATACTCATTCAATCTGTGTGCTGAGCAAATAATCAATAAGCAAATTCATCAGTAAGTGCCTCAACTCCTCTTCACTTTCAGCAAGCAAGGTTGTGTCATCTGCATAGTGCAGCTTGTTAATGAGTCTTCCTCCAATCCTGATGCCCCGTTCTTCTTTATATTGTCATCTTCTCAGATTATTTGCTAAGCATACAGACTGAATGAGTATGGTGAAAGATATAACCCTGCCACACACCTTTCTTGACTTTAAGCCATACAGTATCCCCTTGTTCTCTCCAAATGACTGCCTCTTGATCTATGTACAGGTTCCTCATGAGCACAATTAAGTGTTCTGGAATTCCCATTCTTCACAATATTATCCATAATTTGTTATGATCCACACAGTCAAATGCCTTTGCATAGTCAATAAAACACAGGTAAACATCTTTCTGGTATTTTCTGCTTTCAGCCATGATCTATGTGACATCAACAAGGATATCCCTTGTTCCACACCCTCTTCTGAATCTGGCTTGAATTTCTGGCAGTTCTTCATACATAAAGAAAGCAAGAGGTCATTAAAAAGATAGGAAAGAAATAAAAGACCAAAATGGATGTCAGAAGAGCCTCTGAAATTTGCTCCTGAAGGTAGAGTAGCTAAAGCGAACAGAAGGAATGATGAAGTAAAAGAGCTGAACAGAAGATTTCAAAGGAAGGCTCAAGAACATGAAGTATTATAATGACATGTGCAGAGACTTGGAGTTATAAAACAAAATGGAAGAACACGCTTAACATTTCTCAAGCTGAAAGAACAGAAAAAAATTCAAGCCTAGAGTTGCAATATTGAAAGATTCTATGGGCAAAATACTGAATGACACAGGAAGCATCAAAAGAAGATGGAAGCAATACACAGAGTCACTGCTCCAAAAAGAATTGATCGATGTTCAGTCATTTGAGGATGTAGCATATGATCAAGAACTGATGGTACCGAAGGAAGAAGTCCAAGTTGCACTGAAGACATTAGCAAAAAACAAGGCTCCAGGAATTGATGGAATACGAATTGAGATGTTTCAACAAATGCATGTAGCTCTGAAAGAGCTCACTCATCTATGCCAAGAAATCTGGAAGACAGCTACCTGGCCAACTGACTGGAAGAGATCCATATTTATGCCTATTCCAAAGAAAGGTGATCCAACAGAATGTGGAAATTATCAAACAATATCATTAATATCACATGCAAGTAAAATTTTGCTGAAGATCATTCAAAGGCAGTTGCAGCAGTACATCAACAGGGAACTGCCAGAAATTCAAGCTGGATTCAGAAGAGGACATGGAACAAGGATATATCTGCTCTTAGTATCTGGGAATCTATTCTCAAAACTGCAGCTGGAGTTTCATAATACCACTCTATAACTGTGATTTGTGTTATTAAAGTTGAAACCCTTATTATGACCCATAAGATTCTACATGATCTTGCCCCCTATTACTTCTCTGACTCTAACCTCCAGTGTTCTCCCCCTCATTTACTTCAACCCAGTCAAAGAAGACTCTTTGGTGTTCCTTGTACACATCAGATATACTCCCATTTGTTAAAGTTCCCTAGCATTTAAAGTTTCCTTTGCCTAGAGTGCTTTTCCTACAGATGTTCCACAGATGACTCACAGCTTCATGTCCTTCAGCGCTTTTGTCATATGTCATCTTCTTCCTGTGGTCTTCTGTGGTCCCCTTATCTCTGACTTGCAACAATTCCTATCCCCTACTTTCTTTTGTGCCCATACTATTATGATCATGTAACATATATATATATTTCTATTATTTACTTAATCGTATTCACCATCTATCTTCCCTCGCTAGAATGTTACCATCATGAAGGCTGAAATGTTGTCTGTTTTGTGTTGTCTGTTTCTAGGTATTATTAGCTCCTAGAATATGGCACATAGCAGACACAAAGTGAAAATTGGATGAAAGACTGACTTTAGGGGACCATTAAATTTCTTATATATATTAATTTAAAAAAAACTACCTCAGATATACCTTTCGAACTCAGTTCTGCTGACAACCACAGTAATCTGAACCTTTTTGATCTTGACTTATTTATTAGTTTTCCAAGGGATTTTCTTTGTGGTTTTTTTGAGAATCAACATTCTCAAAGTCGTTAATACCAATTTTTAAATTATAGTTAAATATCTTTTTAATCATTTACCCAAATTGAAATACCACATATATATAGTCTGCTAGAATGTGACTGATTTATAGTAGAATTATGAATAGAATAACTATGGTTGTCCTTTTTAATAAGAGAGTACTCTTAGAAAACCAAAAACAGAAAAAGACTCTAAGGATTCAGTAACATTAGTTTCTGTTCTAGTTCTGCCACTGACTTTCTGTGTAATCTGATGTGACTCACTTAACTTCTCTGTGTCCCACATTTTCTTATCATTAAAATGAAGAATAATAAGCCCGACCTACTTATAGTTATTTTGAAAAGGTGAGGGTTAAAAATTATAAATGGTAAAGGTTTATGCAAGATCGTGTTTTTCTGTTTATAGAGCAACTTTAATTTAAATTAAATCTGTTTCTTTTCGCATAGTAAGATAGGCATAATTTAAAAGGGTGAAGTTCCATCTATTAGATGTATATAAAGCTCCCAAAAATATTTCAATAATAGGTAAAATTGTTTAATCTGTAATTTAGTAATGTCTGTGCTGTAGAGGTTTCACCCCAGTGATACCCCAAGCTCTGTACATAGCAAAATCAGATATATCTAGTAGTGTTCCTAATAACAGACTCAAATTATCATAAAACTAATTGGAGTGAAGAAAGATAGTGAAATCAGATTTTGCAAAACCATCTTGCTGCTAGTTTATTTTTATGACGAGTCTCATAGAAATTTATTTTTATGACGAGTCTCATAGAAATAACTGGATTCACTAGGGCTGATGATTAGCCCTTCAAGACAAATACTTCCAACCCATAAATCAGTAAGTGTTACTGTTTACCCTCCTCAAAAGATGTACCTAATAGAGCAGGAGTGCAGTGGGAGAGACGAAAGTGCTGAAGACTTGGCACAAAGATTTTGACAAATGTTTAAAGAGGAGGGGTAATTTTGAGTACAGTCCTGAATGAGTTACAAACGTTGTTTTCTGGCCCAGTTTAGAATGATTTGTCAGAGTCCTGGGCAGAAGTTAGAGTAAAGAAAGTATGGAAGGATAGTCTTTGGTTCTCTAAAATATGGGAGAAAAAGCACATGGAAGCAAATGGAGGGCCACACTTGATAAGGGATGATACTCCCCTCGTTAGTAGCGCTGTGCTTAGAACATTGGCAAAAGAATAGCTTTGCTAATTTCAGAAGTAGTAGGGTCCTGGTGGTGCAGTTAATGTGCTCAGCTGCTAACTGAAAGGTTAGAGGTTCAAGTCCACACAAAAGTGCCTCAGAAGAAAGGCCTGGCGATCTACTTAGGAAAAAAAAACAGCCGTGATAAACCATACAGAGCACAGTTCTACTCTAACACACATGGGATCATCATGAGTTGAAACTGACTTAATTGTCATTGGTAAAGCCTCATATTGCCCTAATATGGATCTCAACATAGGAGATGTCAAGAGTCAGCTCAGTAAAAATTCCTCACAGACAATTAGCGGGTAATGTCCTAAGTATAAGTAGTAGAGGAAGAAATGGTAAACAACCTGTGCTGGGAAAAAAAATAAGAATCAAAGCCTGCAAGCACAAATGAGGTAATTTGGTAACTCCCTTGAATTAGGAAGGAAGAATGTGAGTCTGGTATTTGTAGCTAGTATGAACTGTGAAGCTGAGCAAAAAAGCAAACCAAATCCATTGCCTTCAAGTTGATTCCGACTCATAGAGGTGCTATAAGACAGAGTAGAACTGCCCCGTAGGGTTTCCAAGGAGCAGCTGGTGGATTTGAACGGCCTACCTTTTGGTTAGCATCCAGAGCTCTTAACCACTGTGCAACCAGGGCTCCAGATATGAATTATCATAAAACTAATTAGAGTGAAGAAAGATAGTGAAATTTGATTTTGCAAAACTGTCTTGCCACTAATTTATTTTTATGACGAGTCTCATAGAAATAACTGGATTCACCTGGGTTGATGACTAACCCAGGGAGTTACAATTTTCCAGACTATCATTGTCCTTGTTGCACACAGCAGCCAGGGGAAAGAAAAAAGGCTTTGAATCTCATAGAAATATGACAAGAATCAGGAAAGCAAACAGAAGAAAATGAAAGCGAACTTCTCTTAGCTTGTTTGCCCAGTCACTTGTTTACCTTCTAGGTGGTATAGCAAATCACATTGTGATTCTGGGACTCCATGACTTAAGAATGAGTATTTTACAATGATGTTTACATATATCTAGCCAGCTTTTTTTTTTTTTTAATTTTCTGACTTGACTGATGAATCTGAAAATAAAATCAATTTATCTACCTGTAAGCTCTTGTCACAAGTCTATTCAGTTATACTTTCCAGTTCTCCAAACTAATTATCATGAACCATAAAATTCAACTTTTATCATGCCTGATGATTTAGCAAGTAATATGGTTAATTTTTGTTTTTAGGAGATTATCTCATCCTTTGAGAAAGAACAAGTTAGTGTGAATGACAGAGATTTTTCTCAAGTGGCTCTTCTATTATCTGTGTCTCAATGACTCTGGCATTTCTTGTTAATTCTACTACAGTAGTTACATGTCTGTGTAAATCTGGTTTACTTCATGCATTCAACAGGGATACTGACTGAAAAATAAGTCAATTTGACATATGCATCTTTGTTGGATATTGCAACGGTATCCATAACTATCCAAGAGATACTCTTCAGGAGATGGGTGAAGGAAGCAGAGCATAAATACACAATTAAAATTCAAACTGCTGGATGTTAAGTGAATGTAAAGTCATGAAATAGGATATCAAGAGTTAAAAAATAAGAAAAGTACTGCAGTCAGTTAAAAAAAAACAAAACAAAACACTTCAACAAGAATTTAGAAAATTATGAATATGAATGTTTAAGAAGAAAATTTTTCCCAGCGATGTCTGGTTTAAATTAAGCAAATAGGAACAGATTATCTTATATTTTTATCATCAGACTCAAGACTGATGGAGAACAACCTTTAAAGAAATGACAGAGTATATCTAGTCAGTATAGCTAAGTATGCAAGCCACCTCAAGGCCCAAGGAAGAAACACCAAAAACAGTAGAAGTCTCTACAGGGATAGTCAAGGTCCAACACTATCTAAAAGGAGAGAATAAACATATTCTAAGCCATAGACTTGCCTAATCCTTGGATTATAGGCAAGAAAGGGAAGACAACAATCCTCAAAATTATCTTGTGCTTTTCTGATGGCATTACTTTTTTTCCATTTTATTTTTTTAATATACTTTATTTTTAGAACAATTTTAGGTTTAAGAAGGTACAAAGACTTTCCATATACCTCCTCTTCCCTCTGCATATGTTTTCTCCTATTAGTAACATCTTACATTAGTGTGGTACATTAATTACAACTGATGAATATTATTGATACATTATTATTAACTAAAGTCCATAGCTTACATTGTTTTATTGTTTGCGTTGTAGTTCTGTGGGTTCTTGACAAACGCTTGCTGTGATGTGTTTACCATTATAGTATCATACAGATTAGTTTCACTGCTCTTAAAATGCCCTGTGCTTCACCTATACATTCTTCCACACCTCTCCTTGAGCCATTGGCAACCACTGATCTTTTTATCACCTCTATAATTTTGCCTTTTATAGAATGCCATAGAGATGGAATCATACAGTATGCAGCTTTTTCAGACTGGCTTCTTTCACTTAGCAATATGCATTTAAGGTTCTTCCAAGTCTTTTTGTGGCTTGGTATCTCATTTCTTTTTATCGTTGAATAATACTTCATTGTATGGATGTACACAGTTTGTTTCTCCGTTCACTTATTGAAAGATATCATGGTTGCTTACAATTGCTGGCGATTATAAATAAAGCTGCTATAAACATTTATGTTCAGGTTTTATGTGGGCATATGTTTTGGATCATTTGGTTCAATACCTAGGAGTGTGGTTGCTGGATGGTATGCTAAGGTTTTGCTTAGCTTTTTAAAAACCTCCCAAACTGCCTTCCAAAGAGGTTATACTATTTTGCATTACCACGAGTAATGAAAGAGTTCTTGCTCCACATCCTTGTCAGCATTTGCTGTTGTCAATATTTTGGATTTTAACCATTCTAATAGATGTGAAACAGTATTTCATTGTTATTTTAACTTGCAATTCCCTAATGACATATGATGTTCAATATCATTTCTTATGCTTATTTGCCACCAGTATACCTTCTTTGGTGAAGTGCCTATTCAGATCTTTTGCTCATTTTTTAATTAGGTTGTTTGTTTTATTATTATTGAGATTTAAAAGTTCTTTGTATGGCATTAATTTTTAAAAATCTCACCTCAAGAGTTTAACATGTTAAAACTGCCTGGTTTTTGCATCATCTCCCTTAGATGCTTCACTTTGAATTATATTTTTAAGCAACCATTCTGACTTCATTAAGATCATTTGAGACAACACAAAAGTCAGACAACATGAAGAACACGTACTTGAGGCTTATAAAAATCCTCTACTCATTTGACCTTATTGAACGTTTAAAACTAAATTTGAAAGATAAGTTTTGTAATATATATATGTCTTAGTCTGGGTTTATTTAAATAATTAATATGTCAGCACTCTTTTAATTGTCTCATACACATTCAATCACCTCATATGCATGTGAAAGTTGGACAATGAATAAGGAAGACAGAAGAAGAGTTGATGCCTTTGTATTATGGTATTGGCAAAGAATATTGCATATACCATGGACCGCCAGGAGAATAAACAAATCTGTCTTGGAAGCAGTGCAGCCAGAATGCTCATTAGAAGCAAGGATGGTGAGATTTTGTCTCACATTCTTTGGACATGTTATCAGGAGGGATCAGTCCCTGGAGAAGAACAACATGCTTGGTAAAGTAGAGGGTCAACGAAAAAGAAGAAGGTCCTCAATGAGATGGATTGACACAGTGGCTGCAATAATGGGCTCAGGCATAACAATGATTGTGAGGATGGTACATAAGGTTGCTATGAGTCAGAACCAACTCGACAGCTCCTAACAACATAACAACAACAACAAGGCTGGGTTCTCTAGGGAAACAAAACAAGTAAAGCAAAACCGGACAGAGAGAGATTTATCTCAAGAAAATGGCTCATGTGGTTGTAGAGGCTGGCAAGTCCCAAGTCCGTGTATCAGGCATCAGGCTGGAGGGTTCTCCTGACTTACATAGCTGCAGGGGCTGATGAATCCAAGATCAGCAAGTAAGAAGGCATGCTGCTGGCCTACAGGCCATGGAGGCTGACAAATCCCAAGGTTGGCAGGCTATATAGCAGCCTGCTGCCTTAAGTCCCAAGAACTGGAGGTCAGATGATAATGAGATGGATGCAGGATCCAGAGTGAGCAAAAGCCAGGGAGCTTTGTCAGAACGTCCATATATACTGGATGCAGGCCACACCTCCGAGGAAACTCCCCTTACAACTGATTGCCTGCTTATAGCAGATCTCATCGGGGAGGTGATTACATTATATCAGATCTCATCATGAACGTGCTTACGTTATGGAAAAGCAATCAGTCGAATGTTTGCCAAATTACATAATTACATAACTGTCAAACCACTGAAAATCATGGCCCAGCCAAGATGACACATAATCTTAACCATCACTATATACATATACACGTATACATATTTCTATGTATATATACATACATGAAGATCCACCAGTTTATTTCTGATTCAAGGTTTTATCCAATCTAGAAGAAAACACTAGACAAATCTGATTAATTACTTAAATATTATGGAAAATAAGTGATTTTATGTCTTAGTTTCAACAAAATTGTTTTTTTTTAGTCACTTTTAAAGAATAAATATGTCAACAATATTTTAAAAGTGTAGTCATCTCTCCTTACATCAGCAACACCTCTATACAATCTAAACTAATTTATATTTGGTTTATTTTTTTAAAACTATTTTACAGTGGGCTAAATATGTGAGTTAGCAAAGACAGTTCTGAATTTCAGAATTATCGACCATTAAGTCATGTGCTGGTAATAGACTTCCGAAAAGGAAGAAAATCGGGTAGTTTTTGACTGCTTCACATTTGAATGCTCTCACTCAAAATACGTAGTGCACCCTTCCAGAAGTAGGATTTCCATTCACAGCTGTCATCACAGTCTGAACTCTGATCAAATTCTGCTTTCAATTTTCTCTTGCTTCGACAAACAGCTGCTGCTTTTGACAGTCCCAGTGCTGCTGCATAACTTAGCACTGTCACTTCTCCATCAGGGTTATCTATTGCAAGCTGAAGAGAAACAGGCTTGTAAATAGAAAAGTCAGCTTTTTAACTAAGCTCCAAAGCCATCCTGTCCCTGCAGGGATTTACAGGTTTGCTGTCAGAGAATCCTTATTATTCTCCAGCACAATCGTATATCCAAGATTCCCATTACACTGTCTCCTTAAGAACTTGGTTCTATTTCAATTAATTTATCCAGATAATTTCTTCATGTTAATGCAGATTTCACAACTGTAAATAAAACTGTGAAGTGTACAATTACCTCTATTGTGTTTAGTTCCTTCATTTAGCACGATTTTATTTGATGATGTTTTAGTAACCTGATCTACAGCCATGAAAACACAAAATTTCTCTTTTGTGAAAGCTGGTAGGTGAACTTTTAACTTTAGTGGCTGAAGTTGCAGGAAGTAAACAAATTTACTGAGAGCGTATTTATGAAAATCCAATTTTCTCAATGGCTAGATTATCAGCCAGCTTTCTGAATGGACTCTTAGTCTTTCCTTCATATGAGAGGTTTTGCTCTCTGTCCTTCAGCTTCCATTAGGTTGAGCTGCAGGGACATGGTGGAAAAACAATTCGAACCATCTTTCTAAGTTATTTATAGGCTAAAATGGCAACTAAAACTATACAAATCTCAAAAGCTGTTAAAAACATATAGTGTAATTTGAATGGCTGTAAATTATATAAATGATTAAAGAAATAAGCACATTTGGCTAATTGTTCCTTTGGAAGAATTGTCCAGTCAGTGAACTGGATTCTGGTAGAATGGATTTGGCAAATAAAACTAGATAGAGCCCAAGTTGCAAGGAATGACAGGAGAAAGATGAGGAATTGGGGAAGGGAAGTAGCAGTGAGCTGACAACAGGGTGAATTGGAATGTCTCAGCAAATTACAAATGAAACATGGTGACCGTATGTGTTACGCAGTAGAACTGCTCCATAGGGTTTTCTTGGCCATAATCATTGTGGAAAGAGATTGTCAGGACTTTTTTTCTGTGGCACTGCTGGTTTGAAATGCCAACCTTTATGTTAGCGGCCAATTGCAAACCACGAACCAGAGACTGAATTAAAATACAATTTAAATAGTACATACTTCTGTCTCTCAGCTTTCCTGGTGCAAAGACCACATGATTTGCTTGGCCCCTGACACAGGGCTCCTCTGAGATCAAGTAGAGTCAGATGGAAGCACCAAGTCCTCCTCACTTGGGCAGTGGAAAACCTAAGAACCAATTGCCCAGCCTTTTTTTATCCCAATTGTCAATCCTGCTCATAACCACTCTTGCCTCTGCTTACTTTCCATTCCTGGTTTCACACTTGACTTCCCTTCCATTTCTCCTAGTGCCAACATTTTATATAAAACATTTATAGATTAATAAACAATGGGATTTACACAGTCCTTACTGCTACAGATCTTATCCATCTGTTGCCCTTGCTTTCTTATAACTCAATATAGCTTTCCAGTCTGAACCTTCACATGTCTTCAGTTTTTGGCAACTGAGAGCACATGGAAATTATCCAGATGTTGTGGTTCTAAGAGGCATTTATACAAGGTTATTCAAATTCATATTATGAGTGTAAGCAAGAGTAAAAGAAAAATAAATACTATGACGCATTAGATGGGAGAAGGCGATGATTAAAAAAAATTTGATTTTCTCACCAGAGTCTATGAAAACTAAGCCCCACTTCTATAACTATGAACTATGCAAGGAAGAAAGAGCCAAAGAACAGGAAGAGACAGACAAGAAAGAAGCACTGTGAAAAGCAGTATAATAAGACTGATCCTTAGAGAAAGGCTGAGGCTAGGTTTGAGTGGTACAAATTTTACTTGTGTATATGACACTTTGAAGCTTGACTTGTAGAATCACTATCCCTGCATTTACTACCAGACACGTCAGAGAGAGAGAGGGATGCCCAAATACCAAGGGAGGGGTAGGATGAATGTTTACTACACTCATTAATAGGTGTTAAGAAGACTTAATTTGATTGGTCTAAGATTTTGGATTGGGGAGGACAGAGATAATCTCCTCTCACTTCTGGGAAAAGTATGCCTTCTTGGTAACTAGCCTAGGATGTAAATTCTGACAATATTTCTTAGAAAAGTCAAGGACAGGTGTCTTGAGCTCATCTTAAAGCAGGTAAGGACAGTGGAGCCATTTGGTTTTAGAATAACTGCGTTACACATAAGATACAATATCTAAAGCTAGACTACACTGATGCCGATGCAAAAGAAATATCTTTTAGGAGGACTTCTATTTGCTGTTTTGACTTAAATATTTTGACTCCTGAGCCAGAAGACCTCTTTACACCATCTCCCCACATTCATTCCCCTGGATAACTTGAGAGAAATGTAGGAACAGTTAGGTACAGTCAAAGGAGCTTTACATATATTAGCTAACAATTGTCATTACAGCCCTATGACTTAGGCATTTTCTCCTTATTTTTCAGGTATGGAAATTAAAGCATAGAAAAGTTGGGTAACTTGCCCCAGGTCATACAATGAGTAAGGCATTGAGTCTGTGTTAGAAACAAGGTCTAGCTGGGCACAAAGCCTGCACGTAGTAGGGTCAGGGATTGGTCTGGTCTATCTCTCCCATGGCCCTTAGTGAGAGGCTATTTCAGTTTTCACCTCAGAAGTGAAAACAATAAGTTTAAGACAAATATTTCCAAAACTCTGTGTCAAATAGAGACATGATTTGTATTTGTTTTATTTACAGGCATCCACCCACACAGTTAATGTACAGGTCTGTAGTCCAATGCTGTTAGGAGGCACACCTGCAGTTGAAGAAGGGTTGTATTCAAGCACATTATTTTCTTAGGGAACATACGTAATCACCTATTGCCTGCAGCTCTGCTCATGATGGAATAGCTATTTTGACACCCAGAAAATGTTCTTTAGCTTATTTGTTGCTACAAAACAATAAAAGGCACTTGGTGACTAATGTTAGTGTACTCAATTATGGAACACAAAGGCCCAGAGAGAAAAAGCACTTATTTTACTCAAATCTATGTCAAGAAGCTGGCAGACTCAGAGATAAGTGCATTTAAAACATATATTATTTTCTGATACTATCAGAGGCACTTCTAAAATGGGCTTCTATTTAAAACTTTCAATATGCTGCAATTGCTAAACGTCTGTATGTTTCAAGATTGCCATATACGTTCCAAATCAATAATCTGAAATGTCACGGAGGTTCTATATGTTTTGAGCTATTAAAACACATTCAAACCTCAGAGTTTCAGTTTCAAGTTACTAATGAGTGAATTCTGGTCTTTCAGTAACCTGTGCTCTTGAAAAGAAAATTGTCTATGACTCGTATTTGTTCTTCTCTTCTCAAAATGGTGATGATGTAAGTTAGAATCAACAGCTATTATTTAACAAGTATCAAAAACTACACAAATATTTTTACACTTACCTTACCCAACTGGGAACCTGATTATCCTTGTCAGTGCTTCTCCCTTGGTGATCAGTGATGGAGAGCATCAGCATTACCTCGAACTTGCTAGAAATGCTAATTCTTGAGTTCCACCCTAGACTAACTGAATCAGAATCTCTGTTCGAACCCAGAAATAAGTGTTTTAACAAGTCTGCAAATGATTTTGATGCATGCTGAAGTTAGAGCACAACTGCTTAGTTTATTCTTTGAAGTGAAAAACAGAAGATACCTTCTAAGCTACAAGTTTATCCAGGTTAAATACCAGTAACATAGCCAATCATGAACTTAGCCATATCAACAACGTAACGGCCATTTTTCAAATCCTCATGACAGTCTGTCAGTTTGTCATACTGAGGTGGCTTGTGTGTTGCTGTGATGCTGAAAGCTATGCCCCCAGTGTTTCAAATACCAGCAGGGTCACCCATGGTAGACAGGTTTCAGCAGAGCTTCGAGACTAAGACAGACTAGGGAGAAGGACCAGACGACCTACTTCTGAAAAAATCGACCGGTAAAAATCTTATGAATAGCAGTGGACCATTGTCCGATATTGTGCTGGAAGATGAGCCCAACAGGTTGGAAGGCACTCAAAATACAACTGAGGAAGAGCTGCCTCCTCAAACTAGAGTCAGCCTTAATGACATGAATGTAGTCAAGCTTTTGGGACCTTCATTTTGTGATGTGGCATGACTCAAAATGCGAAAAAACAGCTGCAAACATCCATTAATAATTGGAATGTGGAATGTACAAAGTATGAATCCAGGAAAATTGGAAGTCATCGAAAATGAAATGGAGCACATAAAGAGTGATATCTTAGGCATTAGTGAGCTGAAATGGATTGGTATTGGCCACTTTGAATTATACAATCACATGGTATACTATGCCGAGAATGAAAAAGTCAAGAGGAATGGGATTACATTCATTGTAAAAAGAACATTTCAAGATCTATCCTGAAGTACAATGCTGTCAGTGATAGGAAAATATTCATACACCTACAAGGAAGCTCTGTTAATATGACTGTTATTCAAATTTATCCATCAACCATTAAAGCCAAAGGTGAAGAAACTGAAGACTTTTTAACCAGCTTCTGCACTTAAAAATTGATTGAACATGCAATCAAGATGCATTGATAATTAATAGTGGTTAGAATGAGAAAGTTGGAAACAAAGAAGAAAGATAACTAGTTAGAAAATATGGCATTGATGATAGAAATGATGCCAGAGATTGCATGACAGAATTTTGCAAAACCAACAACTTATTCTTTGCAAATATATTTTTCAACAACATAAATGACAGCTATGCAAGTAGGCCTCACCAAATGGAAAACACAGGAATCAAATGGACTGTATCTGTGGAAAGAGACAATGGAAAACTCAATATCATCAGTCAGAACAAGGCCAGGGGCTGACGGCAAAACAGACCATTAATTGCTCTTTGAAAGTTCAAGCTGAAGCTGAAGAAAACTAAAACAAGTCCACAAGAACCAATATATGACCTTGACTGTATCCCACCTGGATATGTAGACCATCTAAATAATAGATTTCATGCACTGAACACTAATGACCAAAGACCAAATGAGTTGTGGGATGATATCAAGGACATCATACATGAGGAAAGCAAGAGGTCATTAATAAGACAGGAAAGAAGGAAAAGACCAAAATGAATTTCAGAAGAGACTCTGACACTTACACTTGAATGCTAAAGCAAATGGAAGAAATGATGAAGTAAAAGAGCTGGACAAAGTATTATAATGAAATGTGCAAAGATATGGAGTTAGAAAAACAAAGGGGAAGAAGATGTTCTCAGTATTTCTGAAGCTGGTAGAACTAAAGAAAAAATTCAAGCCTCAAGTTGCAATATTGAAGGATTCCATGGGCAAAATATTGAATGATGTAGGAAGCATCAAAAAAAGATGGAAGGAATACACAGAGTCACTGTACCAAAAAGAATTGGTCGACATTCAACCATTTCGGGAGGTAGTATATGATCAGAAACCGATGGTACTGAAGGAAGAAGTCCAAGCTGCACCGAAGGCATTGGTGAAAAACAATGTTCCAGGAACAGATGGAATACCAATTGAGATGTTTCAACAAATGGATGCAGTGCTAGAGGTGCTCGCTCATCTATGCCAAGAAATTTGGAAGACAGCTACCTCTCCAACCACCTGGAAGAGATCCGTATTTGTATCCATTCCAAAGAAAGGCAATTCAACAGAATGCAGAAATTATTGAACAATGTCATTAATATCACACCCAAGTGAAATATTGATCAAGATTATTCAAAGCAGTTGCGGCAGTACATTGATAGGGAACTGCCAGAAATTCAGAAGAGGATGTGGAATGAGGGATATCATTGCTGACATCAGATGGGTCTTGGCTGAAAGCAGAGAATACCAGAAAGATGTTTACCTGTGTTTCATTGACTACTCAAAGTGTTCAACTGAGTGGACCATAACAAAATAGGATAACACTGTTAAGAATGGAAATTCCATAACACTTAATTGTGCTCATGAGGAACCTAATTGTGCTCAAGAGCCAGTTGTTGAACAGAACAAGGGTATACTGCATGGTTTAAAGTCAGGAAAGGTGTGCACCAGAGTTGTATCATTTCACTATACTTATTCAATTTGTATGCTGAACAAATATTCCAAGAAGCTGGACCATATGAAGAAGAACGGGGCATCAGGATTGGAGGAAGATTCATTAACAACCTGCGATATGCAGATGACCCAACCTTGACTGCTGAAAGTGAAGAGGACTTGAAGCACTTACTGACGAAGATCAAAGACTACAGCCTTCAGTATGGTTTGCACTTCAACATAAAGAAAACAAATACCCTCACAACTGGACCATTAAGCAACATCATGATAAACGGAGAAAATATTGAAGTTGTCAAGGATTTCATTTTACTTGGATCCACAATAAACACCCATGGAAGCAGCAGTCAAGAAATCAAACGACTCATTGCATTGGGCAAATCTGCTGCAGACTTCTTTAAAGTGTTGAAAAGCAAAGATGCCACTTTGAGGACTAAGGTGCGCCCTACCCAGGCCATGATATTTTCAATTGCTTCATATGCATGTGAAAGCTGGACAATGAATAAGAAAGAGTGAAGAAGAACCGATGCCTTTGAATTATGGTGTTGACAAAGAATATTGAATATACCATGCACTGCAAGAAGAATGAAGTAGTCTGTCCTGGAAGGAGTACATCCAGAGTACTCCTTGGAAGTGAAGATGGCAAGACTTTGTCTCATGTATTTTGGATATGTTATCAGCGGGGACCAGTCCCTGGAGAAGTACATCATGCTTGGCATGGCAGAGGGTCGGCAAAAAAGAAGAAGACCCTCGACAAGATAGATTGACACAGTGTCTGCAACAACGGACTTAAACATAGCAATGATTGTTAGGCTGGCATAGGACAAGGCAGTGTTTCGTTCTGTTGTACACAGGGTCACTATGGGTCAGAACTGACTCGATGGCACCTAACAACAATAAGAACATGATAGAAAAGGCATAAAACTGGTAATTTCTTGTTCAGAAATGACATGAGGAAAGGTTTAGAGAATAAGGAGAAATTTTACTTGACAGGTTGAAAAGATAATCACCTTAGTAGAAGTGAAGAAAGAAAAACGAGGATGAAAAATGTCTAGATGGGAGAAAGTGAATGATCCTATTTTTGTATTGTTAATATCTGGACTCTTTATATATGACAGGGAGCCCTGGTGATGCAGTGGTTAAGAGCCATGGCTACTAACCAAAAGGTCAGCAGTTAGAATCCACCAGTCTTGGAAACCCTATAGGGCAGTTCTATTCTGTCCTATAGGGTCGCTACGAGCTGGAATTGACTCGACAGTAATGGGTTTGGTTTTTCAGTTTATATATGGGGGATTAAAATAAATGTGACCATAGCTTTTTGAGGGCCAAATATTTCCTTTTCCTTACTTTTATCCGTAAAGGCTTGTATGTCTGACAAGGCAACAAACGATAAGCCATATCTTCTGTAAATTCATCCCCTCCACCATTTCACTATTTTAGCTGGCAAACATGCTTAAATGCCTTCATTTTAAAAAAGAAAAGCAAATAAACAGCAAAAATATAGTTCTCTTCTATTTTGATATCTCTTCTATCTAGGTACTACCCCACTGACATTCCCATAGCTAAACATCCTGGAAAATATGAGTCTACACTCACACTTCCAATCCCTCAACTTCTGCTCCTCCTCAGAATGCTTCACTCTCCATTTTTATTACTTCCTACTGACTGTGCACTCACCAGGTGATATTTTATTTGTCCAATTTAATGGGTACTTTTTACCATTATCTTTTTTATCTTCTCCACAGAGTTTCACATTTTTGAGTACTTCTTTTTTTAAAGTTTCTACTTCTTTGACTTCTCCTTAATTCCATTCTCTTCTCATTATGCAATGACAACTTTTTTTTTTTGTTTTCTCTAAATTTTTTTATTTTT
>NW_004443943.1:7982333-7998982 GCF_000243295.1 Trichechus manatus latirostris | reverse complement strand
ATGTGACTTCTTGTTTTTCATGAGCTGCTCTCAGGATTCTTTGTTTGTCTTTGGTTTTGGTGAGTGTGATTATGATATGCCTTGGTGATTTTCTTTTGGGGTCTCTTCTATATGGGGTTTGTTGAGCTTCTTGGATGTCCAGCTTTTCATGTTTCATGATATTGGGGAAGTTTTCTGTCAGCAGTTCTTCAGTGATACTCTCTGTTTTTTCTGTTTTCTCCCCCTGTTCTGGAATTCCAATCACTTGTAAATTTTTGCTTTTAATTGTGTCCCACATAACTCTCAGGATCTCTTCATTCTTCTTTGTTCTTTTTTCTGAGTTTTCCTGAAACAGAGTTGTATCCAAGTGTTTGTCTTCAGTTCCACTGATCCTGTCTTTTATGGTTGCAAATCTGCTTCTCAGCCCTTCTATGACATCATCCATTTCTGAAATCTTGTTGTTTATCCTTTGGATTTCTACTTGTTGTTTTTGTATAATTTCTAGTTGTGAATTTATTTTGGCATTTTGTTCCTGCATCATCTTCCTGAATTCTTCCGATTTTTTATCTGTATTTTCCATAAATTTGTCTATTTTTTCCTCATGTTTGTCAGCTTTTTGCCTCAGTTCTTGGAGAAGTGTGACTATTAGAGTTTTGAATTCCCTATCAGGTAGTTCTAGTGCATTTTCTTCCACAAGAGAGTCATCTGGTATTTTATTTTGGACGCCTACTGGAACCATCCTGTCCTGTTTTTGTAAATCTTTTGATATTTTCTGCTGTTTTCAGGGCATTCAGTAGTTATTTTTCTCATTTATTGACTGTAGGTTTGTTTGTTCCATCCCTTTTTTAAAAAAAGAATTTGACTATGTCTGAGCAGGCGGACTGTGTGTTCTTTGTTGTTTGATCACCTGTGTGCTCAATATTTTTTGCCTCCTTCTCCAATTGGCAGGGTCAGTCACTCAGATATGGTACAGCATGGCAGGTCTAGCTGAAGAGGATTTATTGGTATGGGTTGTTTGTGGCACTTACTACAGCCACCAGGGTGGGTCGGTAATCAGTGCAGGGCAGGTTCCAGTAGGCCATGCCTGTACTGCTTGGTGGTGTGATGTCAGGTGCACGGTGCAGGTAGGCAGGATGCAGTGGGGAGATTGTTGTTTGTGGTGCTAAGATGGATATGGGAGAGAGGAGAGAGGACCAGGAGCCAAAAACATACAAACAAACAAAAAAGAATGCTAGGGGAGCTTTCCGTTGGAATGGAGAGATGAGAGACTATGAAATGGAGAAAAACAGAAAGGGGAAGAGGAAGAAAAGAAAAGAATGAACAAATAAAAATCAGAAAGGTTAAAGAACCACAAAGTTCCCAGGGATCCCACCGATGCAGCTATGAGGTCTGTGGAAGTCGCTATCAGGAGTTGCAGTACAGCCTGGCTAGAAGGTGTAGAGGTATACAACGCCTGGTATTCAGGGATCAGAAAGAGAAGGAAGATATAGAGACATGAGAAACTGAGCAATGAAGAAAGGGAAAAAGAGGGAAGAGAAAACAAAACAAATTTAAAAAAAAAAAGAAAGGCCCCCCCAAAAAAACAGAAAAAAATAAACAATGAAAAAAGAAATGTTCTCAGGGATCCCTCTGCACGTCTGTGGAATCTGAAGGGGAATTCCTTGTCATGCAGCTCCGCCTGGCCAGAAAGGGCTCCCAACTCAAGAAAAGGAAAAGAAAACAAACAAACAATTCAAAACGAACAAATGAACAAAAGCCCCAGGATCCCACCAGCATGGTAGCCCAGACCAGGAAGCAGTTCCACACTCGAATGGAGCTCTGCAGCCCCTCAGGAGGAAGCAAAGATGGTGCATGGAGCCAGGCACTTGAGCAAAAGGAGGGGGAGGCAGTGAGGGGCAAGCAAGAAATCCAAAGAAGCAGAAGGGGAAAAAAAAAAAAAGCAACACCAGCAGCCAACAAATGGCACTCAGAGAGCCATCTAGTGTGGGCTGGTGTTTCTGGGCAAGAGACTGTGTCCGCGGGAAGCAGAGGAGGCTGAGTGTGGATGAAGAAGGGTAGAGAATGGGAAAGCATTTATCACAAATTGCCGATGCTCTGGAGCCCCTCAGGAAGACGCAAAGGTGGTGCACAGAGCCAGACACTCGAGTGAAAGGAGGGGGAGGTGGCGAGAGGCACGTGAGAAATCAAAAGAAGCAGAAGAGAAAAGCAACACTAGCAGCCAACAAATAGCACCCAGAGAGCCGCCCGCTTGTGTGTGTGGAATCCAAGCAGCCGGCGCTTCCCGGTCAAGAGACTGTGGCTGTGGGAAGCAGAGGAACAAATGAACTAAAGCCCCGGGATCCCACCAGCGCAGTAGCCCAGACCGGGAAGCAGCTCCACACTCGAATGGAGCTCCGCAGCCCCTCAGGAAGAAGCAAAGATGGTGCACAGAGCCAGGCACTCGAGCGAAAGGAGGGGGAGGTGGCGAGAGGCAAGCAAGAAATCAGAAGAAGCAGGAAAAAAAAAGCAACCCCGGCAGCCAACAAATGGCACTCAGAGAGCCAGCTAGTGCGGACTGGTGTTTCTGGACAAGAGACTGTGTCCGCGGGAAGCAGAGGAGGCTGAGTGTGGGTGAAGAAGGGTAGAGAGTGGGAAAACGTATATCACAAATTGCCAGCGCTCTGCAGCCCCTCAGGACGAAGCAAAGGTGGCACACAGAGCCAGGCACTTGAGTGAAAGGAGGGGGAGGTGGCGAGAGACACGTGAGAAATCAAAAGAAGCAGAAGAGAAAAGCAACACTAGCAGCCAACAAATAGCACCCAGAGAGCCGCCCACTTGGGTCTGTGGAATCCAAGCAACCAGCGTTTCCTGGTCAAGAGACCGTGGCCGCGGGAAGCAGAGGAGGCCGAGCCGGGGCGAAGATGGTTGTTTTATCTCCCACTGGACGCTCTGTGAGGCTGCTTTCTCGTACCCCTATTTGCTGGTTTCTGATAGGAGTCCAAGATGGTGGATCTGCGCTGTGTTAGCTGGTAGGGGACCTCTGCATGAATCTCTCCTCGCTCTCCGTTCTCTGTCAGTTTTCTCACTCCATTTGGTGCTTGGCTGAGTTCTTTATCTCTTCATTTGATGTTTTAGGGTTTCAGGATTGTTGTATTCTCTGTTTGGTTTAGTTTTTCAGATCTTTGCTGTGGAGGGACGGCGTGGTGCTTCTGTCTAGAGCACCATTTTGCCGGAACCTGCAATGACTACTTTGTGGTTAATCATAAATGTATTTTCCTCTACTCACCTCTTAATTTTCACGTTTCTTGATCTATTACATTATTATTATTTGTTGAATGGGCTCAACTATTCTTCAATTACCAGTATGTACTCAGAATTTTGCAATCAGTATCTGGAGGCCAGATCTGCTTACCTAGTTCTAGAAACTTATCTTCAACTCTCTAGGGGAGAAACCCAAATTCTCAGGCATCATAAATTCAAAATATCTGCAAATTATCTTGTTATCTGCCCTCTATGAAACAAATCAACTTTTCCTTCTATATTACCTGTTTTATCCCATCTGCCTACTCATACAATCACAAAATCTGAGAGCCTTACTAGAGTTGTCTCTTTTCCTCAACACTTACTTTCAATGAGTCATTTCTTCCTGTATATTTAGGCTGACTTAAATCTTCCTCCTCAGCCTTGTTTGTCTTTATCCTATAATCTTCCATAATAGATGTGTGATATGATGATTTTAGCACTTAAAAAGATCTCAAAACTTACTGCCTGTGAGTAAGCGGGGAGCAGGGGTGGGAGGCAGAGAAGACAACAACCAACTTTGAAAAGGCCCATATAATACTCTTAAAAAGAAGACATTTAGAAAAAGCTCATATTATCCATTAGTCAGTGAACATCAATGATTCTCTTGCTTTGTGGAATGGGAAGCTAGACTGTTTTATTGTATTGTCTGAACTAAGCCAGAATATAACTTTGGAAGAAGGGATGAAGAGTGGCTTCTGCAAGGCTGCAATGTTAGTAGAACCTTTATGTACCTTCCTGTGCAAACAACTAAATTTCTTTTTTGAAAAAGCATGTTTGTGATTTTAAGTCTTTACAAATCACCTAATGGGCTTACACGTGATTCCTGCTATAGAGCTATGCCTTTATTGCTGATGCTATTTTGATCTGTATGTTGTCCCCAACAAGAAGATTTGGTTTTTAAGAAGCTCTATATAGAAGAGTAAGGAGCCCAGGTGGTGCCATGGTTAAGCACTCAGGTTGGCATTTTGAATCCACCAGTGGCTCCGTGGGTGAAAAGACCTAGCAATCTGCTTCTGTAAAGATTTCAACCTAGGAAACCCTATGGGAAGGTTTTCCTCTGTCTTATTGGGTCACTGTGAGTTGGAATCGACTCCACAAAACAACAGCAATGAACTGAAATAGACCCAGCATCTCACAACAACAACAAAAGTCAGAATTGACTTGAGGGCACACAACAGCAACAACAACAAATAGAAGAGTACAAAGGAATTCCAGGGCTTCTGTGTGAGGTGGGTAATGAATCATATTCATGGGTTTTAATTTCAGGCAGGCCTGCCTGTGAACCCTGCATCCTTTCCTTTCAGGTGTGTGACTTGAAAAATTTGCTCAATGACTTTTGGCTACATTTTCTTCATTGGCAAAATAGAGATAATCAAACATAAGAAGTTGTAGTAAGAATTAATGAGCTAATACATATAAAATCCTTTGCACATTACCTGCCACATAGTGAGAAGTCAATAAATCTTTGCTACCATTATTGTTTTCCTCATCACTTATTCTGTTTAGAGATTGGAAGGGAATAGAGAAAGAAGAAAAATGAATCATATATAGCTATGGAGGTCAAATTTAAGAAACTGGTGTAATTATCAAAATCAAATTAATCGTGATGCATACTCCTTGTCCCTGGCTCCATGTACACCACACTTCTTCCATCTATGAACGGAAACCATTTATTAACATTCCATTGACATTCCTTTGGGTTCCAGCAACCACATATCTGTATGTATATATTCACTTTAAAACTTTCCATCTTCAGAAAATGTCAAATTCACTAAACCAACAGCAGATTTTAAGACTCTCCTTTAACCAGTAATTCCTCCTGTGTCCAAGATATTAAACTCATTGTAAAAGCCTTGATCCCCTTGTAATATTATTAATGAAATTCAAAATTCTACCCTGCAGCCAAATTCTTCCTGCTGAGAGGTTGAAGTTGATAGAGTCAATCGGAGCTGGGTATGAGTAAATGATATCAGCTTTTGGCCTTGGATAAGTTTCTTTCTATTACCTCTACACCCAAGGAGGATTCTTGCTTGCTTTCATCTTACGGCAGAAATGCTGAGTACTGATGAGCAAGTGATTGATTTTTGAATAACTTATTTGGATTTCATACACACAGTACAGTCTGCAATTTCTATTGGGTCAGATAATCTGCCAAAAGAAATAACTGTTTACTTTATACAGACACAACAGGTCAGTGAATTACTCTTACCATTTGGTTTATTGTTGTACAACACATCTATTCTTTGCCACTACTCCAAGGAACGAAATGAATATTATTGAAGAAAGTAGAAAACACAAAAATCGGGGCCTTCTGAAAAATTCTGTAATTTCGATTCCAACTCAGGCTTTTGTTCAAACATCCAAGTCATTGTTTAGAATATAGAAAAGGTCACCTACACTTCTCTTTCTGATTCTGTGTCAAAGACAGTAATTAATCTGTTGATTTCTTTGCCTCCTAATTTAAGTAGTTTTACCATTTTCTATATGGCCTATTGTGGTGCAAAGTGAAACATCATTACACTGCTTTAAATGAGACTCTACTCTTCAAAATAGCCAACAAATAGGACTCATGGATAAGTAGATATACATTTGGTTTTCATAGGTAAGATAGTGGGCTTGCTGCTTTTTCGGGGAGAGGGCAAAAATAGAGAATTCTGTATGTGACTGCATTTGTGAGATCCATAGACTTTTGCTAGCACCAAAACAGGAGTCAAAATATGAAATGTATAAATTCTAACACAAACTATATGAAGTAGGCACTACCTTTGTTTATAAATGGTCATTTTACCCCATAGATAATAGCAACAAAATTCAAAAACTTCATTAATTGAACCAGCTCTGACTTCCATCATCCTACACATTCTGGCACACACACACATACACAAAGAAAAGCAAACACAATCTTACATTGCTGATTAAAAAAGAAAATCTTGTGCTTCTTTCTCAGCTGGAAAAAATAAAGTCTGCAAAAATTACTAAAAATAAACGAATGAACAAACACCTCAGACACCTTATATCCACCAGCAAAGGCTTTGATAAAGTAGTATCCTGGTGGATAACACCTAAATAAAATGTGTATGTGATTTAATAAAACCATTCCTCAATACCATGTTTTCCTATGTACATCTTTACCACCTTCCAAAGCTAAATTCAAATGCTATCTCCCTCAAGAATCATTTTGTGATTTTTCCAGAATTGAATGTGACTTTGCCTTCATCTAAATGCCATACACCCTTTTTTGCCTGGTGGTACATGAAGTTTTTCAGCCTTTGGAGCTTATTGAGAAGCTGCTATACCATTGATAGTGTGTGTTGCTGCAAGGCATGGCCCTTTAAGACTATTTGAAACCAAAAAAATGGGCATGTGCCACAAATTACTGTTTTTAAAGGGTATTGTATGAGGTGTCTGAATTTTTGGTAGGAAAAATGGAAATTTTGCAAATTTTTATTTGTTACACATATGTACCAATACACCCCAGTGGGGACTGTAGGTTAGAATTAATGGTATATCATATGTGCCAAGAGCCAGTAAGGGTAGGCTTGTGGGAGTGGACAAGAAAAAAAAAATCCATACTACTTACCAAAAATTCAGACACATTCAATGATTCAGCATGCTTCCATTAATGAAAATATATGGTATCAACAAAAAACTGAAAGCAGAAAATAATTGGGTCACCAAAGGGTTAAATTTTGCTTATTTTTGAGCACTTACTATATCCTGTAACCACTTACGTTTATATGTGTATTTTCTTCTGCAACTACACCTCCCCACCCCCACTCCCCAATTTATCTTTCAATTCCCTACAGGAACGTTAGGGTATTTCTGGTAATAGCTACTCAAAAACTTTTGAAATGAAAGGACGAGGAAATGAACTAAACATCGCATCTTTAATTCCAATTCTTCTAATGTAACTCTTAGATTAATTGCTATTCCTTCACCTGTCAAAAGCATTTTCTAATTTTTAAATTAACTCTTATTTCAACGTTCTTCCCAAAGTTCAACCTTGAACAAAATTAATGATTTTATAAGATGATTCTTCCTTTCCCTTTATTAACCTAGGGCTCTCCTGAGTACCCCAGCAAACTGCCATTTTGTCTACGATTACAACACTATCAGTTTCTCTTGAACACTATCCTACTGCACCCGAGTTTTCTCTATTACTAGCCCATGAGCCCCTGAAGGACAGGAACTGCTTAGATTTATTTTTGTCTCCCTATCATTTAGCACATGGTATGATTCACAGCATATAAAGAATTCACAGTTAAATAATACTTTACCACGACCACCGTCAAACAAACAAGCTCTTCTTCATTCAGTGAGGATATGTTATCATAAAAGTTGTTTCTGCCACAGTATTAGCAACCTAAGTTAGCATTATTTCTACCCTGGGTTGCCTGGAATAAATTGTCTTCCTAGCAATTAAAGCAGAGGGGATTTGCAGGCTAGAAGCACAGGCATGTTAGGATGTTCTCAGGTGGAAATAATAGAAAAATCCATCTCAGACTGCACTAATTAATAAAAAGATTGAATTGACTTAGAAATTAAGGAAGACATATGTCGTTGTTGTTAGGCTGTCAAGTTGATTCCGACTCATAGTGACCCCATGTGATAGAGCAGAACTGCCCCATAGGGTTTTCTTGGCTGTGATATTTACCGGAGCAGATCTCCAAGTCTTTCTCCCAAGGAGCCACTGGGTGGGTTTGAACAGATAACCACTCTGTTAGCAGCTGAGCTCTTAACCATTGCACCACCAGGGACTAAAGGTGATTAATATAATAGCTCAACAGAGTTATCAATGACTTTCATTTCATTTTTTCCTCATCTCTGCCATCCACCTTCATCTTCATCTTGGCCTCCAAGCAATTTAAAATAATCAGGTCAGGTGAGGAGATATAAGGCCACGACTATAGTGAAGCAAGTGAAGCACTCACATTGGACACAAAATTTAAAACAACACACACAGACACACACAAACTCATCAATCAAGATAAGTAACATATTAAATTAATACTTAAAAAAATAAAAATTAATGCAAAAAGTCCAAGATAAAAATAAATACAAATTTAAATAAGGACAGATCCATCAGGAAACTCCTACTGGCTCCCAGAATGTCCCTTGCTCAAAGTTTGATAAGACCAACTGCTGCTTCCTTTGGCAGATGAGTCCTTAAAAAGAGGGTCTCGAAGAAAGCAGGGAGGTTTCTCTTTGCTCTCAACTTTGTCTTTGCTAAATCCTTCACCTCCTCACCTCTTTTCTTTTTAACAAAGTTTAGCTTTCTCAACTACGCCCTAACAGGCTTGACATTTACAGAAATTTCAAACAGTAGGGAACTCAGATTATAGGCAGACAAACCCCTCTTAGCAAAACTATCTTTTATTCTTTTTCTGCTTTCAAAAAGCCATTTGTAGACTAAACTTGCTTATTTCTTATCAAACACACACCAATGCCATTATTTTTTCCTGTTGTTGTTAGGTGCTATTGAGTAGACTTTTACTCATAGTGACGCCATGTGACTGAGTAGAACTGCCCCAAAGGGTTTTCTTAGCTGTAATCTTTGTGGAAATAAATTGTCAGGTCTTTCTCCCATCGAGCCACTAGGTGGGTTTGAACCACCAAACTTTCGGTTAGAAGCTGAGTGTTTAACCATTGTGCCACCAGGGGTCCTTCAATGATTCTCACCTTCTGCTATTCGTGCATGTGTGACATCCTCTCCCACACTGAGTAGGGATGATCTGTGTGTCTTAGTCATCTAGTGCTGCTATAACAGAAATACCACAAGCAGATGGCTTTAACAAAGAGAAATTTATTCTCTCACAGTCCAGTAGGCTACAAGTCCAAATGCAGGGTGTCAGCTCCTGGGGAACGCTTTCTCTGTTGACTCTGGAGGAAGGTCCCTGTCATCAACCTTCTCTTGGTCTTGGAGCTTCTCTGCACAGGAACCTCATGTCCAAAGGACATGCTCTGCTCCCAGCACCGATTTCTTGGTGGTATGAGGTTCCCATGTGTCTCTGCTCGCTTCTCTCTTTTATATCTCAGAAGAGATTGGCTTAAGACACTATCCACTCTTGTATACCTCATCAGTATAACTGCTGCTAATCCATCTTATTACATCTTAGTGATAGAGTTTACAACACATAAGAAAATCACATCAGATTACAAAATGGTACACAATCCTATAATACTGGGAATCATGACCCAGCCAAGTTGACAGATATTTTGGGGGGACACAATTCAATTCATAATACTGTGTAACCAATAGAATATTGCAGAAATGACAGTGTATAACATCTATGGTTAGGTCATAAAAGACATTGCTTCTGGCTTGCTCTTTCTTGGATCAGAAGGAAGCTACTTGCTGTGTTGTGAGGACACTCAAGCAACCCTATGGAGACACCATGTAGTGTGAACTTAACAGATTAACTAAGACTCTGTCCCCTCAACACTGTAGCATGATTCAGAAACACTAGAAGGTGTTAATTATAATGAGGATAATAAAAGAGTTGGTGTATCCACCATTTATAATACTTGTAACTATGTGTTGTGCACAGGCTCCTAAGGAATATTACCTAGGATCTAAGCAAACAAACAAAAAGGTCTACTCAGTTAAGGAAGATATGACTGAATAAAAAAGCCTCTCTTCTTTCACTGAATAAGGCTAGAAAAGTTAGAAATCTGGAAGTCACTCTTCATGCGTGATGCCTCTGACTCTCCTTATCTATTGAGTCTACATTCTAGTTACTTCTGCAGCCATCTCCTCTGTACGTCTAGGAGCCATCCTATCTGTGCGTAAGTATTTTAACAGACTCAAAACTGGTTTCTCTGCATATACTCCTGTTCTCTTCAAAACATTTCCCACACTGCAGCCAGAATGCCTTATTAAATCAATACGTTTCAAGTTATTACTATGCATAAAATAAACCAACAGTTTCCCATCCTAAAATAACGTACAAACTCCTTAGTTTGTCGTACAGGACTGTATGTAATTTGACCCCCATTGACCATGCTCTTATGGAATCAATTTTCCTCTTCCTTTCTACTCACTACCCACGTGAGCCTTAATTTTTTTTCCCTCAAAAGTGCGCTCTACTGTAATGCTTGTTCAAATATTCTAGGTTTCACAGGTTCCAAGACCAATTCTATGAAAGAATTCAGGGCCAAACAATTTAAACTTCAACCTCATGGCACCCTTCCCTACCTAGCCTCAAAGATTTATTACCTGCAGTGAAGAGCCCACCCTTGTGATGTACAAAACATAAATACTAGCTTCCCATCTAGACTAAACCACAGGAGGCAAGCATTTTTTTTTTTTTTTTTTTTTTTTTGTTACACAAAAAACAAACGTCTTCTTGAAACAAATATTCACTAGCTAAGAGGAAAACGGAGCCCTGGTGGTGCAATGGTTAAGAGCTCAGCTGCTAACCAAAAGCTTGGCAGTTTGACTTCATTAACTACTCCTTGGAAACCCTATGGGGCAGTTATACTCTGTCCTATAGGGTCATATGAGTCAGAATTGACAGCAATGGGTTTAGTTTAGTTTTGGAAGAGGAAAACAATTTGAAAGTAAAATAGAATTAATTTCATGGTCAGAAATATTTTATAACAATGTGTATGAAACTTACTAAATTAGTCAACATCAATGCCTTTGTTGTGCTACTGTTCTTTGCAAGAATTGTTCTAAGGTGCTGTTGAGTCATCTAGTCAAGTAATAACCACTACTTCCTGATCGACAATCAATGCCCATGGAGGCAGCAGTCAAGAAATCAAACAATATATTGCACTGGCAAATTGGCTACAAAAGATCTCTTTAAAGTTACAGAAAGCAAAGATATCACTTTGACAACTAAAGTGAGCCTTACTCAAGCCATGATCTTTTCAGTCACCTCACATGTATGTGAAAGCTGGATGACAAAAAAGGAGGCAGAAGAAGAATTGATGCATTTGAAATGTGATATTGGTGAAGAATATTGACTATACCATAAACTGCCACAAAAACAAATTAGTCTTAGAAGAAATACAACTAGAATTCTCCTTAGAAGCAAGTATGGTGAAATTTTGTCTTGCTTTCTTTGGATATGTCATCAGGAAGACCAGTCCCTAGAAAAGGGCATTATGGTAGAGTATCAGTGAAAATGAGGGAAACTCTCAATGATATGGATAGACACAATAGCCACAACAGTGGGATCAAAAATATCAAAATCCTGAAGGTGGCCCTGGAGCAGGCAATGTTTTGGTCTGTTATGCATAAGGTCACCATGCGTCAGAGCCGATTTGAACGCAAGTAACAACAGCAACACAATAAGTTCTTAAGGGCCTATTGTGTACCAGACACTGTGCTCAGTGTTTTATATATGTTGTTCTAATTAATGTGCACAATAGCCAAATGGGGCAAGTATTACTAACCCTTTATTACAATTGAGAGGTAAGTAAATTTACCAAATATATAGTAAATTGTTGTTGTTAGGTACTGTCTCAGTGGGTTCTGACTCATAGTGACCCTGTGTACAACAGAATGAAACACTGCCCAGTCCTGTGCCATTCTCACAATAGTTGCTGTGTTTGAGCCCATTTTTGCAACCACTGTGTCAATCCATCTTGTCGAAGGTCTTCCTCTTTTTCACTGAGCCTCTACTTTAAAAAGCATAATGTGCTCCTCCAGCACTGGTCCCTTCGATAACATGTCCAAAGTACATGAGATAAAGTCTAGCCATCCTTGCTTCTAAGGAGCATTCTGGCTGTACTTCTTGCAAAACAGATTTGTTTGTTCTTCTGGCAGTCCATGGTATATTAAATATTCACCAACACCATAATTCAAAGGCATCAGTTCTTCTTCAGTCTTCCTTATTCATTGTTCAGCTTTTGCATGCATATGAGGTGATTGAAGATATCATGGCTTGGGTCAGGCACACCTTAGTCCTCAAAGTGACATCTTTGCTTTTTAACACTTTAAAGAGATCTTTTGCAGCAGATTTGCCCAATGCAATGCATCATTTGATTTCTCGACTGCTGTTTACATGGGGGTTGATTGTGGATCCAAGTAAAGTGAAATTCTTGACAACTTCAATATTTTCTCTGTTTATCATGATGTTGCTTATTGGTTCAGTTGTGAGGGTTTTTGTTTTCTTTATTCTGAGGTATAATCCAAGCAAAATTTTACTTGCTTGTGATATTAATGATATTGTTCTATAATTTCTGCATTCTGTTGGATCACCTTTCTTTGGAATGAGTGCAAATATGGATTTCTTGTAGTCAGTTGGCCGTGCAGCTGTCTTCCAAATTTCTTGGCATAGACGAGTGAGTGCTTCCAGCACTGCATCTGTTGGTTGAAACATGTCATTTGGTATTCTGTCAATTCTTAGAGCCTTGTTTTTTACCAATGCCTTCAGTGCAGCTTGGACTTCTTCCTTCAATACCATTGGTTCTTGATCATATGTTACCACATGAAATGGTTGAATATTGATCAATTCTTTTTGGTACAGTGACTCTGTGTATTCCTTCAATCTTCTTTTGATGCCTCCTGCATCATTCGATATTTTGCCCAGACTCCTTCAGTATTGCAACTCAAAGCTTGAATTTTTTCTTCAGTTCTTTCAGCTTCAGAAATGCCGAGGGTGTTCTTCCTCTTTGGTTTTGTAACTTCAGGACTTTTCATGTTTCATTATAATACTTTATTTTGTCTTCTGTTTGTCATCTTCTGTTCAGCTCTTTTACTTCGCCATTTCTTCGTTTGCTTTAGTTACTCTACATTCACGAGGAAGTTTCAGAGTCTCTTCTGACATCCATTTTGGTCTTTCTTTCCTGTCTTTTTAATGACCTATTGTTTTCTTCATGTATGATGTGCTTGATGTCATCCCACAACTTGTCTGGTTTTCAGTCACTAATGATCAGTGCATCAAATCTACTCTGGAGATTGTCTAAATTTACACAGTATATACACAGTTTTATACTTTGGTCCTCATAGGCTTGTTCTAATTTTCTTCAGCTTCAACTTGAACTTGCATAAGAGCAACAGATGGTCTGTTCTGCAGTTGGCCCCTAGCCTTGTTCTGACTGATGATACTGAGTTTCTCCATCATCTCTTTCCACAGATGTAGTCAATTTGATACTTATATACTCCATCTGGTGAGGTCCACATGTATAGTAACCATTTATGTTGTGGGAAAAAGTTATCTACAATGAATAAGTCATTGGTTTGTAAACATTCTATCTTGAGATCTCTGGCATCGTTTCTGTCACCAAGGCTGTATTTTCCAACTACTGATACTTCTTTGTTTCCAACTTTCTCATTCCAATCACCAGTAATTATCAATGCATCTTGTTTGCATGTTTGATCAATTTTATTGATTCATACTTTGTACATTCTGCGTTTTGATAGTTAATGGATGTTTGCAGCTGTTTCTTCTCATTTTGTGTCATGCCACATCAGCAAATGAAGGTCCAGAAAGCTTTACTCCATCCACGTCATTTAGGTTGGCTCTATTTGCAGAGGCTGCTTCTTCACCAGTTGTATTTTGAGTGCCTTCCAACCTGAGAGGTTCATCTTCAGGCACTGTATCAGACAATGTTCTGCTGCTGTTAATAAGGTTTTCACTGGCCAATATTTTTAGAAGTAGATAGCCAGGTCCTTCTTGCTAGTCTGTCTTAGTCAGGAAGCTGCACTGAAACTTGTTCATCACGGGTGACCCTGCTGATATTTGAAATACTGATGCCATAGTTTCCAGCATCACAGCAACAAGGAAGCCACCACAGTTGGACAAACTGACAGACAAGTCGTGGTGCATAGCAAATACAGAACTCAAATTTTGCTCTTGGGTCTCCTACTCCAAGGTCTTTCCTCTTTCCACTTGACTAAACCCCTTTCCTCTATAGGAAGAATTACATTACTATGAACCTAAATTACTTACAGCTTTTCTCTTAATGTCAGTATCCTTATAGAAGTTGCACACTTTCTCTTAAGTTTCCTATATCATCCAACTCTCATTGTACCTAAAAAAAGACATGTCCACCTCTGTTACTGTTCTGCAGATAGCCAAAAGCTCAACACTGCTTGTTTCTTTTGAAAGACTCAATTACAGCTCAGTCAAGGCAGGTACGTTTGTCTGAGCTTTTCCTTCTCCTTGAAATCAAAAACAGTGAGGCAAAAATATACTTCCATTTTTCTTCTCTGCCCTTTATCTGCTTTTTGTATGACCTTCCTACTCAATGTTTAGAAGATTCTGGGATTTGTAACCATTTTATATAGACTTAAAATTCTAAGTATCATTGTCTTATCTGCATTCATTTATTCATATGATTTGTTCATATTTTTAGAATTCAAATTTCCTCACTTAATACACATATTTTAGTGACCAATTATCAGTATCTAGTCCTCATATTAAAAAAGAAAAGAAAGAAAACATGGTCTTACCGATAAGAACATGCACACAAAGGGTCAGTCTTTGCATTCTCAAGTAATAAACTTTAATAAATGGCTTCTTCCTTGCTCTCTCTTTTTGAACACAGAGTTCATAACTTATATTCTTCTGTTATTTTTTAGTCAAAGATCCTAATCTGAATTAGAGTGTTTCATTATTTCTAATTTATTAGGGATTTGCCTACATTTAATGATGATTGATTCTGAAACACGTTTTTTTGATCTTTTAAAAAATATTGATTAGCACACATATTTTTCATCCCACATATCTGAGATTCACAGGGTACATTAATTCATTAATGACTCCTAAGAGTAAAAGGATAAATCATTTGAGACTGTCAAAGACACATTGCAAGTACCATCCATATTTTTTCCCCATATTTAAGATTTCCTGAAATTTCATATTTCCATGCATTTCATTATTTTGCTGGTATTTCAGATAGTCAGCCAATGAAAATCTTATGGATCATGATAGTCCGATCCAGAACTAATCATGGGAATGGTGTAGGACCTACCAGCATTTTGTTCTGTTGTGCATGGGGTTGCCATGAGTCAAGGGCCAACTTGATGGCAGCTAACAACAACAACAACCATTTAGACAGTCGATAAATAGTGATTATCTACTAAATGCTTATAACTATACTAGGAATCATATAGGAGGAAGAAGCTTCTGAATCTATACCTATCGATCTTCATACTAATGTCCCATACACAAATTCTTGCATGTCAATCAATTACAAGTATGGTAGCATAAGAGTTTTTATCCCATGATAATATATATATATATGTGTACATATATGACTTTTCCCTACTTGTTGGTTAGTCATAGAATAATAATAGATACAAGGCATGACATAGGCAAAGTCAAAGTTTATTGATCTATAAATTGAGAGAGAACTGATTTTGGCATTTCCATTCTCCTCAGCAAGCAAACATATCAACTAGGTATTGAGCATCTACTGTGTACTCAACATTCTTCTACTCTCTGTGGTAGTGGCAGGAACTGTAAAGCTATTGTGTGCAGTATAAAGATAATTAATGGCAAGGAAAAAGAAAAGCTTCTTTCAGCCAATAACTGGGATGTTAGAATAAAAGTCTAGCACAGATTGGATAGGAAAAGGAGAAAAATATGAAGGTGGTAGTCATCCAGAGACACATCAGGGATGAAATCATGGAGGGCAGAAGATTGAGATAGTCATTGGAACAGTGGTTCAAGGCCCACAGATGGCCCACTTACAATCCACTTAAGATACAAATTTTTTGGAGTTCCGGCAAAATGGCACTCTAGGCAGAAGCACCACGCCTGCCCTCCACAGCAAAGGTCCGAAAAACTAAGCCGAACAGAGAATACAACTATCTGAAACCCTAAAACATCAAATGAAGAGATAAAGAACTCAGCCAAGCACCAAATAGAGTGAGAAAACTCACAGAAAATGGAGAGCGAGCAGAGATTCATGCAGAGGTCCCCTACCAGCTAATGCAGCACGGATCCGCCATCTCGGACTCCTATCGGAGACCAGCAAACAGGGGGTACGAGAAAGCTGCCTCACGGAGCGTCCAGCGGGAGACAAAACAACCAGTAATTTGTGATATACGCTTTCCCACCCCCCACACTTCTTCAACCCAACTCAGCCTCCTCTGCTTCCCACAGCCACAATCTCTTGACTGGGAAAAACCGGCTGCTTGGATTTCACA
Organism: Trichechus manatus latirostris; assembly: GCF_000243295.1. Lineage (NCBI taxonomy): Eukaryota > Metazoa > Chordata > Mammalia > Sirenia > Trichechidae > Trichechus > Trichechus manatus. The sequence continues at coordinate 7,982,616 of NW_004443943.1, read as the reverse complement.
CACCAGAACGGGCCGGCTCTCTGAGTGCCATTTGTTGGCTGCTGGTGTTGCTTTTTTCCCCTTCTTTTGATTTTTTTCCTTACGTCTTGCCACCTCCCCCTCCTTTCGCTCAAATACCTGCCTCCGTGGGCCGTCTTTGCTTCTTCCTGAGGGGCTGCAGAGCTCTGGTAATTTGTGATATATGTTTTCCCACTCCCTACCCTTCTTCACCCACACTCGGCCCCCTCTGCTTCCCGCGGACACAGTCTCTTGTCCGAGAAACACCAGCCCGCACTAGCTGGCT
>NW_004443943.1:7979906-7981940 GCF_000243295.1 Trichechus manatus latirostris | reverse complement strand
CTTTTTCCCTTTTTGTCTTTCTTCATTGTTCAGTTTCTCATCTCTCTGTATCTTCTTTCTCTTTCTGTTCCCTGAATACCTGGCTTTGTATACCTCTATGCCTTCTAGCCAGGCTGTACTGCAACACCTGAGAGTGACTTCCCTAGACATCATACCTGCACCGTTGGGATCACTGGGAACTTTGCAGATCTTTCACCTTTCTGATTTTTATTTATTCATTCTTTTCTTTTCTTCCTCTTCCCCTTTTTGTCTTTCTCCATTTCATAGTCTCTCATCTCTTCACTCCAACGGCAAGATCCCCTAGCATTCTTTTTTGTTTGTTTGTATGTTTTTGGCTCCTGTTCCTCTCTTCTCTCTCCCATATCCATCTTAGCACCACACATAACAATCTCCCTGCTGCATCCTGCCTACCTGCACCGTGCACTTAACATCACACCACCAAGCAGCACAGCCACAGCCTACTGGAACCTGCCCTGCACTGATTACCTACCTGCTCTGGTGGCTGCAGTAAGTGCCACAAACAACCCATCCAAGTAACTCCTCTTCAGCTAGACCTGCTCTGCCATATCATGTCTCAGTGACTGACCTTGCAAATTGGAGAAAGAGGGGAAAAGTATTGTGCCCACAGACAAGCAAACAACAAGAACACACAATCCGCCTGCTCAGACATAGTCAAATTTAAAACAAAAAAAGGGAAGAAACAAACAAATCCACAATCAATAAATGAGAAAAATAACTACTGAATGACCCAATGACAGGAGACAATATCAAAACATTTACAAAAACAGGACAGGAGGGGTCCAGAAAGCATCCAAAATAAAACACCAGATGACTTTCCAGTGGAAGAAAATGCACTAGAACTACCTGATAGGGAATTCAAATCTCTAATACTCAGAATTCTCCAAGAGCTGAGGCAAAAAGCTGATAAACATGAGGGAAAAATAGACACAATTGTGAAAAATAATGCAGGAATAAAATGCCAAAATAAATTCACAACTACAGATTATACAAAGACAACAATTAGAAATCCAAAAGATAAACAAGATTTCAGAAATGGACGGTGTCATAGAAGTGCTGATAAGCAGATTTGAAACAGTGGAAAACAGGATCAGTGGAATTGAAGACAAACACTTGGATACAACTCTATTTCAGGAAAACTCAGAAAGAAGAACAAAGAAAAATGAAGAGACCCTGAGAGTTATGTGGGAAACAATCAAAAGCAAAAATTTTCGAGTGATTGGAATCCCAGAAAAGGGGGAGAAAACAGAAAACACAGAGTATCACTGAAGAACTGCTGACAGAAAACTTCCCCAATATCATGAAAGATGAAAAGCTGGCCATCCAAGAAGCACAATGAACCCCATATAATATAGACACCAAAAGAAAATCACCAAGGCATATCATAATCACACACACCAAACCCAAAGATAAACAAATAATCCTGAGAGCAGCTCATGAAAAACAAGAAGTCACATACAGAGGAGAAACAATAAGACTAAGCTCAGATTATTCTGCAGAAACAATGCAGGCAAGAAGGCAATAGGATGACATATATAAAATCTTGAAAGACAAAAATTGCCAGCCAAGAATAATATCTCCTGCAAAACTCTCGTTCAAATTTGATGGTGAAATTAGGTCATTTCCAGATAAACAGAAACTAAGGGATTATGTAAAAGTCAAACAAAACTTACAAGAATTGTTAAAGGGAGTTCTTCGACCTGAGGACAAACAGCTTCAGCTCACAGGCAAAATCTAGGATGCAGGATCATACCAGCCAGATACCAATCTACGAAATGAACTCTCGAGGACTATCCAAAACCAAAATAAATACAACAAGGAATCAGAGTAGTTAATCAGTAAATGACAAAAACATCAAAACAAAGAAAGAGGGAATAAACGGCATAGGTATAGAACCTTCTAATGGAGAGGAAGGCAAGGTGATACCAAGTCATGGTAGACTGCTTCAAACTTAGAAAGATAAGGGTAAAATTCATGGTAACCACAAAGAGAGTTAACGAACGTAATCATAAAAAT
>NW_004443943.1:7850447-7974528 GCF_000243295.1 Trichechus manatus latirostris | reverse complement strand
CCACAGCTACCAAGGCCTCCACCAGACTGAGTCCAGTACAGCTAGACAGTGCCCGGCTACCAGCATTGACTTCTCTGACCGGATCACAACAGAGGGTTCTGGACAGAGCTGAAGATGGATGTAGAACAAAATTCTAACACACACCAAAAAAGGCCAGGTTTACTGGCCCAAAGGAAACTGGAGAAACCCCGAGAGTATGGCCCCCAGACACCCTTTCAGCTCAGTGGTGAAGTCACTTCCGAGGTTCACCGTTCAGCTGGGGATTGGACAGTCGCATAAAAGAAAACGGGACTAATGAGGCACAGCAGTCCAGAGACAAGGGCTAGAAGGCAGAAGGGGACAGGAAAGCTGGTGATAGGGAACCAAAGTTTGAGTAGGGACAGTGTTGATGTGTAGTGAGGTTGTTAACCATTGTCATAGGACAACGAGTATACTGTTTAATGAGAAACTATTTTGTTCTGTAAACTTTCATCTAAAGTGAGAATAGCAGCTCAATTGGAAGAACATAGTCAATATCACTGAACTGTGCATGTAGAAATTTTTGAAATGGTGTATCTTTGGCTATGTATATTTTCCCAAAAAAAAAAGTTGAGTAGGGAGAGGGTTGACATGTCGTGGGATGGTTAACAAATATCATAAAACAATATCTGTATTACTGTTTAATGAGAAACTATTTGCTCTGTAAACTTTCACCTGCAGTAAAATTAAAAAAAAAAGAGAGAAAAAAAAAAAAAAATGAGGAGGAGGTGTGTAGTCCAGGATGAGAATCAAAATAGATGCACTCTTTTTAGACTATACAAGTGGGAGAGTGTACTTTATATAAACAGCTGTATTCTATGTACGATTAATGACACTGCTAGAAAACTGTATGTGGTGCATTCAGAATACATCTCCAATTACTGTCTACTGATTTATTGGTTTAGATTAAACAGGCACTCCTGAAGAAACACTTTCAGGAATGTTTAGGTAGAGTTAATCAGAGTAAGATGTGACAAATCATTTCCTGCAGTCATATGCTTGACTAGATAAGCTCTACTCTTAAAAATTAGTGCTGATTACTGTGTTTGGCCCTGGATTCTAAGCACCACGATGCTCAAAATATAACTTCTCTTCCTAAGGGATTCACATTTTGGAAAAAGAAAAACATATATAAAAATTAAAAATGGGTCTATAACAGGAGAATGGATACGTGTCATTTAGGGGCTACCAATGTTATGGGAGAGAGAGGTGGGGAAAGTTATTTAGAGGGTAGAATATTTACTTAAGATATAAGCATCAAGAACACTGGGTTTATAGTCTGACAGTCTTGGGTTCTGCTGCTTAGTTCTTTGTGAACTTGGACAGGTTACTGACATTTCTATGTCTTAGTTTCCTTATGTGTAAGATGACCATAAGAAAAGCATGTATCTATTGCAGTTGTTAAAAGAATTAAATGAAATAAAGAATGTAAAGTATTTGGTATAGTAGTAAGTTCTTAATTAATGATAGCTATTTTGTAGGGGAAAAACTGTGCTGGAACAATAACCACTCTAGTTTAAGTAATGAATACTTACTGATTTTAGAAGAGTAAATGAAGTCACAACCTTTTCCTTCCATTTTGAAAACTTCTTTTAATTTACGTATATGAGGATAACTAAGATTCTATTGAAAATATAATTTTTTTAAGATTAAAAAATACGTTTAGATACTCAAATGCTGCCTGAAAAAAGAAACAGCATTTGACAATGTATTTTTTCTAAAGCCTTAAAAAGTTTCAGGAAAAAAAAAAAAACTTAAAATTGATTTCTGAAGGCAGTAAGGTGAGTAACATTTATCCAGTGACAGGAAAAATAACTTTCTGAACATTTTCAAACCCATTTTCTGAACAATTTTGATGTTCTTCGTTATGATTTCTTTTGTTATCTCCAGATAGTGGAAAGTCATAGTGTTCTAACTCCCAGAGATGCATCATCTTTGAAGGCTACAAAATGCTTATGAAAGAATATTGTTTTGAAGACATCTGGTGGTTTTCTGAACCTGGAGAGACAAATCAGCAAAATATTAAACATAAATTCTAATTTTTAAACAAATCTATCTTGGAAATGAAGGGATTATCATGGGTTCACCAGATCTGATTTATTACAAGGAGTGAACTTCTTCCATAGAAACTCTATAACTTTTGTGTAAACAATAGGAACATTATATATATTCATATCTTTTTTTTTTTTTAATCACAAGAACATTTATTAACTTGGAGGGACAGGCTTCAAGATTAGAGGGATGTTTCCCTTCTGCATCAGAGAATCCGTTGGTAAATTATTCCATGATGTTGGCAAATCATTAACATTTATTGATCATATTCTACTGTGTGGTTGTTAGGTGCTGTCCAGTCAGTTCCAACTCATAGTGACCCTATGTACAAGAGAATGAAACACCACCCTGTCCTGCACCAATGATATTGTTCTGCTTGAGCCCATTGCTGCAGCCACTGTGTCAATCCATTTTGCTGAGGGTCTTCCTCTTTTTTTGTTGACCCTCTACTTTACCCAACATTATGTCCTTACCAGGGACTGGTCCCTCCTGATAACATATCCAAAGTATAGTAGACGAAATCTCTCCATCCTTGCTTCTAAGGAGCATCCTGGCTGTACTTCTTCCAAGACAGATTTGTCTGTTCTTCTGCCAATGTCCATGGTGTAGTCAATATTCTTCGCCAACATCATAATTCAACGGCATCAATTCTTCTTCAGTCTTCCTTATTTATTCTCCAGCTTTTGCATGCATATGAGGCAATTGAAAACACCATGGCCTGGGTCAGGTGCACCTTAGTCCTTAAAGTGACATCTTTGCTTTTTAACACTTTAAAGAGTTCTTTTGCAGCAGATTTTCCCAATGTAATGTGTCTTTGATTTCTTGACTGCTGCCTCCATGGGCGTTGATTGTGGATCCAAGTAAAAAGAAATCTTTGACAACTTCAATATTTTCTCCATTTATCATGATGTTGCTTATTGGTCCAGTTGTGAGGATTTTTGTTTTCTTCTTGTTGAGGTGTAATCCATACTCAAGGCTGTGGTCTTTGATCTTCATTAGTAAGTGTTTCAAGTACTCTTCACTTTCAGCAATCACGGTTGTATCACCTGTATAACACAGGCTGTTAATGAGTCATTAGACAGGATACTAATTGGACATAGTAAGGAAGAAGTGTCAATGACTCTGAATTATTGGTAAAACATTTGCATGCTAGAGGGTGGGAAATTAACCATACAAGAAGTCAGGCACCTTCTACCTCACTGAAATTTCTAGGGGTCCAGTGTTGTAGGGTATGTTGAGATATTCCTTCCAAAGTGAAGGGTCAGTTATTGCATGTGGCCCCTCCCAGAACTAAAAAGGAAGCACAATGCCTTATGGGTCTTTTTGGATTTTGCAGCCATCTTATCCCTAAATTGACTGTGCTACTCAATCCTATTTATTAAGTGACTCAAAAAGTTGCTAATTTTGAGTGGGATCCAGGACAAGAGAAAGCTCTGCAACACTTCGGGCTGCAGTGCAAGCTGCTCTGCCACTTGGATCATTTGATCTGGCTTTGATCCGATGGTGCTTTAAGTGTCAGAAGAAGAGAGAGATGCTGTTTGGAGTTTTTGGCAGGCCCCTATTGGTGAAGCACAGTGCAGACCTTTAGGATTTTGGAGCAAAGCTCTGCCATTCTCTGCAGCTTTTGGCTTGTTACTGGGCCTTAGTAGAAACTGAACGCTTAACCATGGCCCACCAAGTCACCATGCATCCTGAGCTGCCCATCTTGAACTGGATGTTGTCTGAGCCTCAGAGCAATGAAGTCAGATGTGCACAGCAGCATTTCATCATTAAACGGAAGTGGTATATACAAGATCAGGCCTGAGCAGGACCTGAAGATACAAGTAAGTTGCATGAGAAAGTGGCCCAAATGTCCATAGTCTCCACTCCCGTCACATTATCTGCCCTCTCCTAGTCTGCACCTATGGCTTCATGGGGAGTTCCTTGTGATCAGTTGACTGAGGGAGAGAAAACTTGTGCTTGGTTTACAGGAGGTTCTGTGCTATATGCAGAAACAGTACTCAAAAGTGGACAATGGCACATACAGCCTCTTTCTCGGGCCTCCCTGGAAGGCAGTTTTAAAGGGTAATACTACCAGTGGGCGGAACTTCAAGCAGTGCACCTGGTTGTTCACTTTGGTGGAAGGAGAAATGGCCAGATGTGTGATTATATACTGACTGATGGGCTGTGGTCAATGGTCTGGCTGGATGGTCAGAGACTTGGAAGGAACATGATTGGAAAATTGGAGACAAGGAGCTATGGGGAAGAGCTATGTGGATAGACCTCTCTGAATGGGCCAAAAAAGTGAAGACATTTGTGTCTCATGTGAATACCTGCCAAAGGGTGACCTTGGCAGAGGAAGATCTTTGCAATCAAGTGGATAGAATGATACATACTATGGAAACCAGTCATCCTCTTTCCACAGCTACTCCCATCATTGCCCAGTGGGCTCATGAACAAAGTGGCCGTGGTGGCAGGAATGGAGGTTATGCATGAGTTCAGCAACATGGGCTTCCACTCACTAAGGCTGACTTGGCTACAGCCACTGCTGATTGCCCAGTCTGCTGATTGTCCAATTCATTGAGGTGATCAGCCAGCAATCTGGTAGCAGGCTGATTACATTGAACCCCTTTCATCATATAAAGGGCAGTGTTTTGTTCTTACTGGGATAGACACTTACTCTGGGTACAGATTTGCCTTCATTACAAGCAGTACTTCTGCCAAGATTACCATGCATAGATTTACAAAACTTCTTATCCACCTTCACAGTATCCCACATAGCATTTCCTCAGATCAAGGGACTCACTTCACAGCAAATGAAGTGCGACAATGGGCCAATGCTCATGGAATTAATTTACTGGTCTTACCATGTTCACCATCATCCTGAAGCAGCTGGTTTGATAGAACAATGGAATGGCCCTCTGAAGACAAAATTACACCACCAGGTAGGTGGCAATACCTTGCAGGGTTGGGGCAATGTTCTCCAGGAGGCTGTATATGCTCTAAACCAACATCCAATATATGGTGCTGTTTCTCCCATAGGCAGGATTCATGGGTCCAAGAATCAAGGGGTGGAAATGGGAGTGGCATCACTTACTACTGTCCCTAGTGACCCACTCACAAGATTTTTGCTTCCTGTCCCTGCAGCCCTATGCTCTGTGGATATAGAAGTCTTAGTTCCAAAGTGAGGAATGCTCCCCAAGAAGACACATCACTGATTCCATTGAACTAGAAGTTGAGAACGCCACCTGGCCACTTTGGGCTCCTCATGCCTCTGGATCAACAGGCAAAGAAGGGAGTTACTGGATTGGCTGAAGTAATTGGTCCTGATTACCAAGTTACATCAGATTGATATTACATAATGGAGATAAAGAAGAGTATGTCTGGAATACAGGAGATCCTTTAGGGCATCTCTTAGTATTACCATGCCCTGTGATTAAAATCAATGTAAAACTACAGTAACCCAGTTCTGACATGACTACTAATGGCCCATACCCTTCAGGAATGAAGCTTTAGGTCACCTCACCAGGCAAAGAACCATGATCACCTGAGATGCTTTCTGAGGCAAAGAGAATATGGAATGGTGGTGAAAGTAGGTAGTTCTAAATACCAGTTACGACCACATGATCAGTTGCAGAAATAAAGATGGTAATTGTTATGAGTATTCCTTCCTTGTACGTGTACATCAAATATTTTTGTTTTCTTCACTTATAAAATATAACGTGTAAACGGGGCTAGTGTGTTTTCGGTTGTTAGCATGTTAGTTGTATCATGTTAGGTGCAAGTATGACTTCATAGTTGTCTGTATTTAAAGGAGTCCTGGTGGTGTAGTGGTTAAGCACTCAGCTGCTAACCCAAAGGTCAGAGGTTCAAACCTACCAGCCACTCTCTGAGAGAAACATGTGGCAGTCTCCTACAAAAATCTATGGCCTTAGAAACCCTATGAGGCAGTTCTACTCTGTTCTACGGGGTCACTATGAGTTAGAATCGACTCCACGCAGTGAGTTTTTTGTTTTGTATGGTTTAAGGAGATGTGTACAGGTGCCAAGTTGACAAGGGGTGGACTTTGATGGTTAAAGTTGTGTTTCAACTTGGCTGGGCCATGATTTTCAGTGGTTTGGCAGTTATAATGACATAGTTAGGCAGTTATGTAATGATGTAATTTGGCAGTTATGTAATGATGTAGTTATCCTCCATTTTGTGATATAACGTAATCACCTCCATGATGTGATTAGCCAATCTGTTCTAAGGGGAGTTTCCTTGGGGGTGTGGCCTGCATCCAGTATATATGGATGTTCTGGCAAAGCTTGCTTCCTATCTCAATCCAGCATCCATCTCATCATCCTTTCATCATTTCAGATGCTGTCTCTTCTAATCTCTCCTCTTGAAAGTTTCTACTATTAACCACATTTAAGACCGTTAATTTCAAAAGCTTATACGTGCAATGGACATTTGAGATATTACCAAAGAGCTTCCTGTGATGATCACTTATATCACTTAGAACCTGAAAATTCTGTAGACTGTAGTGCCTCCTAACTCCAAGTGTTTAAAAGGCTTTCAAAACCTGAACTGAAGCTTTTCTAGTCCTATGAATTTGACATTGGCAGTTCCCTCTTAGAACCCCATGTCAACCACTAATTAGTTATGCAAGCAAGCACATCATTTAACCTAAATCATCCTCAGTTTTGTCAGGTGCAGAGAGGTGATAACAATAATCCTTCTGTGTTAGGGTTACTATGAGGAGTAATAATATACTTAAATTCTCAATAGAGTATATGGGACACATGAGACATTTATTAAGAGATGGGCCTCACTGCTACATGAAGGTCTGATCAGCCAGTCTTGTCATATCTCAAACTGAGCTTGGAATAGGGTGAGGGCGTTTCAGTGGTGCAGTGTACTATGTTCACAAATTCTTAAGTGAAGGACCATTTGGAACAGAGCACAGACCAGACATTGTTCTAATGTTGTGATCTACAGGTGTTTATTACTCACAGAATAAATAGGACAGATGAGTAGGACAACAAACATCATCATCAGCTAAGGTTCCTTGAAATTAGGCTCCTGTCCCAGGGTGTGATGTTACAATTGCATGCATGCATGCCCTACTTCGCATCATGGCAGAGGAACCCTGAAGTCCCTCTCTCAGGGTGTTAATACGCTAGCAAGCTACAATGACTATGTGCCAAACATCATGTAAAGGGGTAAAGGGGTAATAAAAGGGAAAAGGAGAAGGCCCTCTGTGAGCCATGGACTTTACTCATTGCCCCTGTTTAGGGTAGGTGGTCATGTTCTGACTGACTATTCCAAACTTACTGGTGTCAAGGAACAGTCCTTCCTTCTTTACCCAACAAAGATAAAACAATAAATGTTTTGGGTTTCTCAGAGGGCATTCGTCTCCATCTAAGGCACGTGCTTAACTTTTGTCTATTAGCAGCTATTATGTCCACTAGGAGCTATGGAGATGGTGAGGGGGTAATTATAACATAGCACCCCTGTACACCCAGCAAATGGGAAGGATGATTTGGGAGTGAGGGTAAAGAAAATGGATGGACAATGTCTATCATCCTTATTGCCCTAATTTTGAATATTTTTCCACCTCATTTTAATCTATGCCAAAGATTTGTATTTTTATGGCAGCTTTCTTATTCTTTCCACATTAATATTTCCATTTTCCTTGATTTCTTTTTTTGTTTTTTTTTTTTTTTTGAGGGTTAACTGTCTAAGGAACTTTAAATAAGAATGGTAGGAGGCTGGGAATATTTTATTCTAAACACTCTACATCAATATTTACAAATTGAGGCCTGCCAACCCTTGGGCAAATGCATATGTTCATCACAGATTATCTATACATTTAATAATGATTTTTTGCAGGTTCAAACACTGGCCTCAAAAATACTCTTCATATGAAAAATGTGGGACTACTAGCTTTATCCCACTAAAAACTTCATTTTTTTTCTTGACTCCCCAATTCTACTATGACCTGGATGAAGACGGTAACGAAATCTTAGACTTCTTTTTCCCAGTATCATTACCGCCATGTTTCCCAGAGGCTGTCTTTAAGGATAATGACTTTCAGTAGATTCTGAAACCAATATTTGCAATAGCTTCACCTCTGGCTGTAACTCTGGCACAGATACTTGTGACAGGGGTCTCTCCACACCCTTTTACATCTCTCTATGCTAGGGCTCCAGGAACTTGCAGTTTCAACCTGTATACTTCCCAATAGGTATACCTCATTTAGGAATACCTAAATTCACAGGTATTTGGAATAGATGCCAGTTGATTGATTTGACTCAGAAGTAAGCTAAGTACAAAAGATATAAAATCCCCAGGAAAAACAGAAATACTGCTATAGAAAATGCATGAGACTTACAATCTTAGTCTATGCTACTTTAGAGAATTTGAAAAACTGTTTTATCTCTTTGGATCGCCAATTTTTTTTAATTTATAAGATTAAAAGTTCACAGGTCAATTCAATTCAGCCATTTCAATGACAACGGCAGCTAACAATTATTGACAGTCCCATATAGACCATATGCCATGATAATCATTTAGTTAGATTTCTCATTTAGGCCTCATAAAGAAGGTAGTTCACTTAGCAATTAATAAGATAAAGAGCTCACTTATTCATGAGTTCATGCTTCTTTTCTAGCCCCAAAGAGTTACTCTTCTAAAAATCAATGTATAAATGTTTAAAAATATATCTCATATTCAACATAATTCAGTGAACCTTTTCCCATTACTTGAATAAACAGAATTGTGAAAGTTTGGCTAGGCTTCCGTAGTCTAGCCAGTACGTCAGACAAGCTTCAGCTATGACCACAGAAGAAAAAATGCAAATGTATGAACGTTCCCAAAATAAAAAATTTTAAATGTTATGTAGAACTCATCGTAGTATTTTTTGCTAAAAACAAAATAACTAATAGTGCAACAACCACACCAAAAATAAACAAAACAACTAACCTGCAAAAAATGCAAATACACAACACTATAGGAATACTTAAATAATTATTGCACAACATGATGGAAAATTATGAAGCTGTTAAAATATTTTTTAAATCATTTAAGTTAGCACTGTCCTACAGAACTCTCTTCAATAATGGGAAGTTCTATATACGTGCTGTCCAGTGCCACATAGTGTTGCTCTTGTTGTTGTTAGGTGCCGTGGAGTCGGTTCCAACTCATAGCGACCCTATTTACAACAGAACGAAACACTGCTCGATCCTGCACCATGCTCACAATCATTGTTATGCTTGAGACCATTGTTGCAGCCACTGTATCAATCCATCTCATTGAGGGTCTTCCTCTTTTTCACTGACTCCTTACTTTACCAAGCATGATGTCCTTCTCCAGGGACTGATCCCTCCCGACAACATGTCCAAAGTATGTAAAATGTAGTCTCACTATCCTTGCTTCTAAGGAGCATTCTGGTTGTACTTCTTCCAAGACAGCCACATAGTGAGAACTTGAAATATGACTAGAGCAACTGATAAACTGAATTTTAAATGCTATATAATTTAGTTAATTTAAGTTTAAACTTAAATGTATATATTTCTGTGTATTTGTTTTTTCTCTAAAGATCAATTATTATACTTACTTACCAAGGGAAATATTAAAAAAAAATTAAATCATGGATCTTGAAGAAAATGTTGACATTGATGTAGGATATCAAACTACATCTCAACACCTGCAGTGAAACAGGTGTAGAGATGCAGTTTAATATCCTACATCAATGCCAAGATTTGGATATTTGAGCTTACACACACATAAACAAAATTAGGGGCTCTGTTCTGTTTCAACTGAATCACTTGTTTTATTTAAAATATTGAGCAAGCAAATAGAAACCATCTTATTTTTTACTCTTTCAAAAATGGAAAATTACCATTTGTAAAGATATTTAAATTACAGTAATTAAAAAAGTTCATGGTTCCTGGTTATAACAAGATTTTGTTCTTTCTTCTGTTTCAAATCATAACAAAATTAGCTCCCAGATAGCATTCATATGCACCTCATCTGACTATAGAACAGAGCAGAACTGCCCCATAGGGTTTCCAAGGAGCGTGTGGTGGATTCAAATTGCCAAGCTTTTGGTTAGAGCCGAACTCTTAAGCACTGCATCACCAGGGCTCCATTACAACAACAAAACAACAACCCATTGCCATGGAGTTGATTCCAACCCATAGCGACCCTACAGGACAGAGTGGAACTGCCCTGTAGGGGTTTCAGGGAGTGGCTGGTGGATTTGAACTATCGACGTTTTTGATTAGCAGCCACCAGGGCTCCGGGGCTCCATTACAATGTTACATAAATTAATCATGTCACCTAGTGATCATGGCTATGTATGATGTACTACCTTCAGATATTGTCTGGGTAACATTACCGGGCCTTCTAACAGATCATCTATGACAAGAATTCAAGATTTATTTGTAGAAAACCAAAAGTAATTTTAGTTCCTCTTCTGATGGATTTGTTTATTCCATTATACTGTTATTCTAGTTGTTTATATAATTCTCAGTCTGCGACAAAATATTATTTCTTTAGAGAATAACCATGTCTTAGTGTTAACAATGAGCCAACACAATGAAATATCATAAAACAAGCATTCAATTACAAAACAGATGGAGCTTTTCCCTATATTAAAAATCTTTCTAGTGATTGAATCATGTCAGAGACTTGCCACTTTTGATGGTCTATGAATAACTTATAGTCTGCTCTGGATTTGGCAGTAACTTTTTTTTTCTTGTACAAGACATTGTATAAGACTCCACATTTTAATGTTTTCCATCTCTGGGACTGCTGCTTTGAGTATAGGCTTGTAGTAATGCCCATATTTGTAGACTTATGAACAAACTCATTGATAACCAGCTAAACTCTCAAGGGATTTGTGAGTTAGTCTTTACATTTTTTTTTTTTTTTTAATTGAGAGGCAAAATTTTAGGCTCAAATAATTATTATGTGTTCCTGAACCAATGGATCTGTAAACTAGGATACTTCCGGAGAAATTTAAGATGAAAAAATTCACACAATTTTCACTCCTTTCTTCTACGCTTTCAAGACCACAGAAATCAAAGATAATATTTTTCTGAGAGAACAAAATATCCTCAGAATTTACCAACACTTATATTTTTAAAATAAGTTAAATTCTGTAATTTCATCCACTTTATGGATCATATAAGGCTAAATAATATTCACTATCCAAAAATATCTTAGTTTAAATTTGAGGTAAAGGGACTTCATAGTTTCATTTTCATCAGCCGTGTAGTTCCCAGTGCAAACTGTGTTGAAACTTTAATAAACTTCTTTGTTTCACTTAAAAAAAAAAAAAAATTAGGTAAAAGAAAATCATTGCAGATTATGTGGCAGGTAAGTAATTTAAGTATTAATTGTGTCTTTACATATGCTTACTTTTCATGCATAGAGTCTTCCCCAGGCCCAAGAAGCAGAATCCAACCACCCACCTTCACTGCCCTTAGGTCAAAGTGGCAAAGAAAAATGCAGAAAAAATATATAAGACCCAATTCTTAGCATTTGAGGTTTAAAACAGAAATTTTGTAGCACATGGCAATAGTTTTGTGGAGGGAAATGCATTTCAAAAACCTGAGTATCAAGAGTTAAAGTTCTGTCTTAATACATAAGCAGAGAAGAATGTCTTATCTTGTGCTATTTCCGTTCCATGCTTCCAAGCAAATATATCTGAGATTAATTAAATAAAAATCCTACAAGCCTAGGGAGAGAGAGAGAGAAAGAAAAAAGGAGAGGTATATAGAGAGAAAGAAGCAAAGTGAGAGTTAGAACCCTGAGATTTTGCCCTATGAAGAACTTCACAGGGCCTGCCTACCCCTCTGATCACATCCTGCAATACAGGTTACAATACAACCCCTATGTAGGCCAGAAAATCTGATATGAGTAGACCTATGTCCCGTTTCCCAAGCAGCTTCCTGGACATCCACTGGGGAGATATTTGAAAGTGAGTTGTATCTAAATGGATACTGACTGAGGCAGCCAGCAAAGCTTTTCCTGTTTCCAGACTGGCATGGGAGACAGCTGAATTCTTCTATGCCCCCCAAGAATTTTGCAGATGTGAGATGAGACAGAAAGCCAGCAGACCTGAACATATTGTAAAGTGGTAAAACTAGAGAGCTTGGGTTATATAGATCAGGGCTCAGATATTCCAGAGCGTATCAGTGTGGCGGGTGGCAACGGCAAGAACCAAACTAGAGGATGTGCACACTACTTGCCACTAACAGGTGATCAGACTAATGAGCTGGTACTGTGACAATGTAGTTGTCACTCGAGGAACAATGAATGAGGAGGAAGAGCGAATCCTTAGGGAACTGTGTTTAAACTTAACCTTAAGTATTTTACCTAGAATTTTCCTAGATTATATAAGGCAGAACAGTCATAAAATATTAGGTTGATTACAGAAAATATTGAAGTTACTTTTTTTTTTGGCACACTTTAAAAGAAAGCTAGATAATTTTCTAAAGAGATCATTTAAAAACATTTTTCTTACTAGAAGTCACTTTAAAAATCATCTAGTCTAACCTTGTCATTTAACTAATCAAGAGGCTTGCAGAGGCTGTATGACTCATCAATGTACCCATGAAATGAGCAGCAGACCCAGAACCACTACCCATTGTCCTGCTTTCCAGCTCTTTCTGCTACATCTTGGTGCTTCTCCATTACTATTAAAGCATCTTTCATGTATCTACTGTGTGTTTGACAGGTGGGCACCGATGACATGTTATTTCATTTTTATATTCAAAAATTATAATAAATATTCAAATATCGTGATGTGTTAGGAGTAACTTTTGCCTCTGGGTTTACTAGAAACAAGTAAAGGTTATTTTTATTATTAACAGAACTCAAAGCAAATCATTCCTTTAGAAATCACCTTTGAAGATTTTATTGCCAACCAGTTTATTAAGTATTAAATTAGGAGAAGAAAAAAATCACTGCATCAATTCTAATTTATGAGCAGTTCATCTGACTTTTAAGTTTATCTTGTGTAGTATGACATTTTTACACAAGAACTATATTACAATTAGAAAAAAAGTACAATACATACATTTCTTCTTTATTTTTAATACCTAATGCTTTATAAAATGTCTGCTTCAAAGCTTGACTTTCAAACTGATTGCTGTAGGCAAAAGGGAATAAAATACATTTTCTTCTGCTGAGTTTTTGTTACAATTTTGTCTCCTTTATTACAAAAACGGAGACATGGAAAAATGCAAAATACCTTTAGAGTTCTACTTTTGTTTTTCTTTGAACTTTATGTCATTCTAATTTTGGTAAAGTTAGTGAAGTTTTTTTTTTTTTTCCTATGAAACTTTACGTATTTGCAGGTTCAGATGCTACTTTTAAGCCATTCTTTCCTAGACTCGTTACTGTGTATTAAAAATAAAATGTCAGACCACATAAAAATAAATACCATGAACCAACTATATGCGGTTTCTATAGACATATTTTAAATATAAGGACTCAGACTGATTGAAAGTACAAAGATGGACAAAACATTCTCTATAAAAGCAACCAAAATAAAGTTGATATGCATCAATAGATCCAATGGATTACAGAGGCCAGCCGTCTACTGTGTAATGTTTGGGACAAGAAGGCAGCTGATATATAGCAAATTACAAATCAAGATTTCATCATATAGTGTGAAAGCATGTCAGGACTTCCAGTAATGTTTATGGATATTTTTTATAGTTGTTAACCAAAAGTTTACATGAGTTTGGAACATGTATAGAGTTTATTTAAATTACTTCTTGATAATTTTGAAATGTCTTTATGCGAGTAATTAGAAGCCCTGGTGGCACAGTGGTTAAGAGCACAGCTGCTAACCAAAAGGTCAGCAGTTCAAATCCACCAGCTGCTCCTTGGAAACCCTATGGGGCAGTTCTACTCTGTCCTACAGGGTCACTGTGAGTCGGAATCGGCTGATGGCAATGTGTTTGGTATTTTATGGGATTTTACAAAAAGAAGGTTGGTATAAATGCAACAATATAAAAGACAAAGACATGGGGATTGCATTTGCCTGAATTTCTATGGCAACTATCTGACATTGTAATTAATATATATTTTTTAATTCATGGTAAAAAGGATGCTACTAAAGATTATCCCTCAGCAGTGAAACAAACATCTGTAACTTACACGATGTTGGGATGGCTTAAACGGTTAGCACTTTTTTAAAAACTGTTTTTAAATAAAGTCTGCCAAAACAAAACAAGCCAAATATAATAAAATTGCCACAGAGGAAACTCCAGGGCAAAATGGCTTCACTGGTAAATACTGCCAAATACTTAAAGAAGAAATAATACACAGATACTTAACAGAGAATAGAGAAAAAGGAAACACATGTTAATCATTTTATGAGACCAACATTACTTTGATATTATTACCCAAAAAGTACATTACAAGAAAGGAAAATTACAAGCTAGTACCCCTCATAAACATAAATGCAAATAAGCATCTAAATGAAATTTTAGCAAATCAAACCGTAGTATACACACACACAAAATACATCATGACTCTGGAATTTAGGAATGTCAGGTTGGTTTAACATTTGAAAATTCATTTATGTAATTTACCACATTAGCCATATAACATAAAGAAACCATGCTTATCTGTTACATAAATGAGCCAAAGATGGCCCTTATGTATTGGCCCCAAGTTTACTTCTTTATAGCAAGCCTGCCTGCACCAAACTCAATTTTTTTAGATATCCAGTTGTATTTAAAATAACCCAGATAAACAGATTTTTAACCACTTCGAGCCTGTCTGCTTTACATATTCTGCAAAACTGTGCCTAATCTCCGCTAGCCCTAGATAAGATAAAAGCCTGTCATTATAAGGACTCTTAGCTACATCTGTCCTGCAGAGCTCTCTGACCCAGAGACTTTCCATCTTGTTACAGAAGGACGGACAGACATCATGAAGGCATATGCAAGTCCCCCTTCTCTTCTCCTCCTTCGCTGGGGTTTTCATGTCCTCTCCCTGTGCTGGTGGCTCCCTACCATGCTTACCTCTGGAGGACTTCCTGCTGTGAGGGACTGCCCCCTACACGCAGCTGTCAATTAGCCCCAATTAGTACCTCGTTGTACATGGCTTCTATCTCCTGGTGATACCTTTTTCCCTGAACATCCCCGAATTTCCTGCAACTCCCTACATCATCTAAACAGATAAATTTGCTAAAACTCAGCATCCGTTCATGATGAAAACTCTCATAAAAAACTTACAATTGAAGGGATCATCCTTAATCTGATAACATATATTGCAATAAAAAAGTACAGCTAAAATCGGTCTTAATGATGAGATATTGAATACTTCCCCCTTAATTTACAAGGCAAGGATGCTCGATAGCTCCACTTTATTTCAACATAGTCGTGGAAGTCTTAGCTAGTGATAGTGTAATGAGGCAAGAAAAAAAAATGAAACATATAAAAACTAGAATGAAAGGATTGAAACTGTCAATATTTGTAGGAACTAATAGTATGAGTAAGAGTCAACTCCAAGGCAATGGATTTGGTTTTGGTTGGTTTGTACATATTCCATTGCCATCGAGTCCATTCAGACTCATGGCGACCCTATAGGACAGAGCAGAACTGCCCCATAGTGCTTCCAAGGCTATAATCTTTACGGAAGCTGACTGCCACATCTCTCTCCTGTAGAGTGGCTGGTGGGTCTGAACCACTGACCTTACAGTTAACAGCCGAGCACTTAACCACTGCACCACCAGGGCTCTCTTGGTTTATAAATAGAAAACATAAAAGATTTTATAAAAAATCTATTAGAATGTGTAAGACAATTTAGCAGTATTGTTGACCTAACAGTTATGCAAGGTCAACATAAACAAAATAAGTGTATTTCTCTATATTAACAAGATATTAGAAAAATAAAAAATTAAAAATAACTTTTTAAAAGCATAGAATACATAGAAATAAATCTAACAAAAGTTGGACAGGATCATCTCCATTACTAACACCCTGTTCTAATCATCAACATGGTCTGGCTAAATTGTAACAATAAGTTCATAAATGTTCTCTGCTTCTGCTCTTTCCCCTTACAGACTGATCTACAATAATGTCCTGTATGTACACCTGTCTTGTTCTATCTCCTCATGCTGCTTTGTTTTTCTTCATAGAATTCATCAGTATCTGATGTTCCACAGGTCACACCCATTATCTGAAATTCTTACTTTATATATTCTTTATATCTGGGACATGGAATAAGGTTTAGGACAGCAGCCCCGAATCAAACACGTAAACATTTCTGCAATGACACACAGGAAGAGACACATTTAGTATTACAGATACAGACTATAAAGGGATTCTATCAGTTCAGATTCAGTCTTGCAAGATAATAAAGAACAAGAACTCTTTTCCTTTTCAGAGTTTTTTTTATTTCAGAAATTCAGATAAAGGATTATAGAAGTATATTATGTATCCATTTGCTTTTTTACGCTGTATCTGCCCCCACTAAAAGGTAAAGCACAGCAGGAGTATGTTTGATTAGTGTTACATTCCCAGAGTCTGGAACAGTGTCTTGTATAGTAAGCACACAATAAATATGTGTTAAATGCATGAATGAATGAATGAACTGATGAGTGAAAAGGGTGCTGCCGAAGATGGAATTTCTATTATCCCCACCTCATGTAACTACAAAATAAAACAAAGAAAAAAATCTGAGAACCATTTAATTTTGTTTACATGTTTTCTCAGTTACTTAGTGTTACCATAACAAAAATACCACAAATGGGTTGCTTTAAAGAACAGGAAGTTATTGTCTTACAGTTTTGGAGGTTAGGAGTCAAAGTCAGGGTGTTAGCATTCCTTGGCTTGTCGACGGGTCCTCACATGTTGTCTCTCCCCTGCGTGTGTCTCTGTGTCTATTCTGTTCTTTTTATAAGTCACCACCAGAATGGATTAGGTTTAGGACTCACCCTGCTCTGGTATGATCTCATTTATATATATGACCTTGGAAGCACTATGAGGCAGTTCTACTCTGTCCTATAGGGTTGCTATGAGTTTGAATGGACTCAATGGCAATGAAGACATATAAACCAACCAAAACCAAATCCATTGCCATGGAGTTGATTTTGACTCATATTATTATGTTACCTACAAATATTGTCAGTTTCAATGCTTTCATTCCAATTTTTGTATGTTTTATTTTTTTCTTGCCTCATTACACTATCACTAGCTAAGACTTCCATGACTGTGTTGAAATAAAGTGGAGCTATTGAGCATCCTTGCTTGTAAATTAAGGGGAAAGTATTCAATATTTCACCATTAAGACTGATTGTAGCTGATATGTAAAAGAAGAAGTAACCCTATTTCCAAAACAGGGTCACATCCACACATACAGGAGTTAGGATTTCAACATATCATTTTGGGGGATCCAATCCAATCCATAACACATGTGTTGGATTTTAAATAGCCAAGTACAGGTAGTCCCTGACTTATAAGATGTATTTAAGTTAGGATAAACTGCACTTACAACCTCTGGAAGATTATGTCTTCCTGGGAGGAAGTTATGGGAAAATGAATGTAGGGGATATGGAAAAAATTGCAGAGTTATGTGAACATGCTCCAAGTATTGGACCAGGATAATATAACAGAAGAGATCGGTGGAGCAATTGTCCATATGACAAGAACACTGAATTTAGAACTTGATATCGTGGATGTGGATCATGAAGAAGGGGAATTGACTTATCAGGACTTAATGGATTTTGAAGAAGAAAGAAATGCTGAAGAAGAAACAAATACATGAAAAGGAAGGAGAGAAGTTGTCAAATTTTTACAGTGAAAGGATTAGCTGAAGTTTTTTCTAAACTAAATCAGGGGCTTCGTATTGCTTGTCAGCATGGACCCAAATGCTGATTGCTTTGCTCGTAAATAGGCAGATTCCAGAAGCACTGAGATGTCGCCGTGAAATACATGAAGAAAAAAAGAAAAGGACCATACAGACAACTCTCAGTAATTTTCTGACTAGAAACACCATCCCCACTCCCAGGGATAATCCAGATGATCCAGAACCTTCAGCAAATGAAGTTATTACCGCAACTGACAAAATGCCAGTGTCATACTACTTTTCTTTATCTTTGGAGTAAATTTTTATGATCTGTGTATTTTTTATATATGTATATATTAAAATATAATTGTAAATTTATATGTGCTGTTTCCAACCCCTAAAGACAAATAAAGATCAGATTTATAAAGATAGCGATAATAATAGGCAATAGTAATGAAAACTGAAAAAAAAAAAGGTATTCTATTTATGTCAAAACCAACTTATGACGGTATTATTTTTATCCGTGCTCAGATTTCGATGTCTCGAACAATCAAAAGCAGTCATATAGATGTCAAATATCAAGAAAAACTACAAATATCAAAAGTGCATGAATCCTGAAGAAATGCCTCTCTTACATGCTTCACTTGATAATAAAGAAATAAAATGGTTTTCTTGGGAATATGACTTCCATAAGAAATCTGCATTTAAAATATACCACCTTTTTATGGGGAATGATGATTTATGAAGAGAAGACCCATTTATGTGCGGAAAAAAAGAGATTTAGGGAAAGAAGAGCACGACCTCTTTGTGTAAAAAATCCAAGAAACAGAGATCATCCTAACATATTCATAATACACTAACAGCCTATTTGGTAATAGAAAATAGAAAAGACATAAACATTTGATTACAGCTCATTTAAGAGATATTTCTTAAAAGAGAATGTTTCTGTTTTCGAGATACAGTAATCTTCATGCTGAATGAGGACTTGTAAAATTACATAGGTCTTTTTAAGTGAGACACATGGGATCATAGTGAGTTTAATCAACTTGATGGCAACTGGTTTTCTTTCATACCTAAATTATCCTGCTATATGGAAAACTTTGTGGAAGTCACTTTTTAAAATGGTGGTACAAATTAAACACAGTAAAATTCACCCTTCATAAGTGTACAGTGTGGTGAGTTTTGAGAAATGTATACAGTCATAAATCAAGATTGAGAATATTTTCATCACCCCAAAAAGTTCCTATGTGTCTTTTGCAGTCAACCCCTCGCCCCACCCTCAGGTCCTGGAAACAGCTAATCTGTTTCTATCTCCTATATTTTTGTTTTCTAGAATGGAAAATATAATATGCAGCCTTCTTTGTCTGGTTTCTTTCATTTAACATAAAGGTTTTGAGATGCATACAAATTTTTGCATTTAAGTGATTCCTTTCTTTGTATTGCTGAATAGTATCCCATTGTATGAATATACCACAATTTATTTGTCTACTCGACAGGTGATGGACATTTGTGTTTTTTCTTTCCAAATTTATATTTGAACCATAATATTTCAATAGTAATATAAATTTGAATTATTGTAAATCAATTTCTTATTCATCAATCTTTCATGATAGGGCTTTGTGTTGACATACGTTTTCATTTCTTTTCATAAATGTTTAGGAGTCCAAGTGCTGAGTCAAATGGCAAAATATATATACATATATATTTATAGAAATACATAGATAGAGGTAAAATTTGTAAAGCAATATTTAAGTTAGTATGCTTTATAAAACTACATTCATTCTGTAAATCTTTGAAAATTATAAGCGTGCAAAGAGCCCTGGTGGCTCTGCAGGGGAAAGATGTGACAGTCTGTGTCTAGAAAGATGACAGCCTTGGAAACTCTATGGGGCAGTTCTACTCTGTCCAGTGGGGTTGCTAGGAATCTGAATCAACTTGACTGCAATGAGTTTGGTTTATGAGTGCACAAATTGTACTTCTACAGTTTCTGCTTTCTCTTAGGATGTATGAGGAGGCATGTGTATGTCATTGACACATTTACAATGCAAAAAAGCCACAAGCTACCTAAAATTTGCAATTTTTTTTTTTTTTAGCATATTAGAAAGCTGAGGGATCAAGGCAAGCAAGTCAACTGAATTGCAAAAGGTTACAAAAGGCTTGGAGGAGAGATGGGACATATAAATGGGACACATGAGCTATTTCACATTTGATGGATCACAGGAGAAAAAGTAACTGTTGCCTTCGAGTTGATTCTGACTCATAGTGACCCTCTAGGACAGACTAGAACTACCCTATAGGGTTTACAAGGCTGTAATCTTTACAGAAGCAGACTCCCATATCTCTCTCCTGCAAAACAGCTGGTGGGTTTGAACCGACAACATTTTGGTTAGCAGCTGAGCACTTAACCACTATGCCACCAGGGCTCTTTGGAGAAAAAGTAGGGAGCCATAAAAGTGGATAAGATGAAATAACTGAAACGTTAATAAATTCTTAAGACCCAGATACGGGCTTGCATGACAGTTTAAAATTCCTGGAAAACAAGATACAAAGAAAGTCCACACCCTGGTTAACTCTCTTCCATGGGAATCTTCTATGTACTGACAAGAAATATATAGAGCAGATGCCCAAAAAGACCCCTCATTTGTGTAGACATTCAGAGCTGCAGGTCCTTGGGTAGAGCAAAAGAGTTGGCACTTGAGTACTACCTAAAGGTTGGCAGTTTGAATCCATCCAGTGATGGATGAAAGAAAGGCTTGGGAATATGCTTTCATAAAGATTACAGCCAAGAAAACGCTATGGAGTCATTCTACTCTGTAACGCATGGGATCACTATGAGTCGAAATCAACTCAATGGCAACAGGTTTTTTTTTATTGTTGTTTTTTTAATGTGTAACCCTTTGCCATTGAGTAGATTCTGACTCATAGTGACCCTATAGGACAGATTAGAATTGCCCTATAGTGTTTCCAAGTCTATAATCTTTTCAAAAGCAGACTGCCATATTTTTCTCCTGCAGAGCTGCTTGTGAGTTTGAACTGCTGACCTTTTCCTTTAGCAGCTGAGTCCCTAACCAGTACACTACCAGGGCTCCTTTTAGTAAGTGACTATGGTGTTTTTCATGGTACAAAAATGTGAACCTGGTCACTGGCACCTGAAGTATGATTTTTTTTTTTTTTTTAAGGAGAAAAGACAATACAAGAAGATTGCAAAGCATGAGGCATACTCTTAACAGTTTACAAAGGAGAAATCATAATGTGGACTGAGTGTGAAGAAAACAGTTCTTAAAGAGGTTGGAATTTCATAAGGATCTTGTATATTACGTGGGGTTTGGATGGGTGGTTTCAATATTATGTAGGGTTTGTATGTTGTTGTTAGATGCCAGCCAGTCGATCCCACTCATAGTGACTCCATGTAACAGAGTAGAACTGCACCATATGGTTTTCTTGGCTGTAATCTTTATGGAAGCAGATGAATAAATTGAACAGTATGAACAAATATATCACAGTGATACTGGGAAGGCCAGAGTGCAGTATTCTAGGATACAAGTAACCATAAATTTTGGTTTCAGGTGTGCCCAAATACAGGCAGGAACTTATACTAAACTCTTAGAAGTTGTCATTTTTATCTCTAGATTGTGCACCGTTCTTGATACAATGACTTGTAAATGCGCCATATTCTTACTGGATAAACTCTGGATAATTTACTTTCTATCATATAATTAAATTTGCAAAAACTAGCATACTTGTAACTATGTTTATCTGGGGAGAATCCAATGGGGAGAAGATTTAGCACAGCCTTAAACTGAGTATTTAAATGAGACAATCTCTTTATGAAAAATATTTGATCTTGACCTCATATAAATTTAACTCAGTGTTTTAAGACATCCCCAATGCATAATATCTTTTTACATACTTTCATGTTTAGAGATATACATAAACCCATGCAATAAGTATGTGACGGAAGTAGAGGCCATGTAGTATACTTGTTGAAAGCATGAAGTTTGGAATTAGTCCCAGGTATTTATGTCCCAGATCCAACAATTACTATTCAATTGAATGGCCTAGTGACCATCAAAAAAATCAGAAATAATTGGGGAGAGCTGCAAACCCATCCCCTCTTATGCACCCAGCTGATATGCACTCATTATTTTCTAAAAGGCAGGTCTTGGAATTTCTCTGTAAATAACAACTTCCATTTTTCTGTGGAATTCAGAAATCGGCTCCAAATTGGTCTTACTGGTAAGAAAGCATACAGTGTACTTTTCATGATTTCCCAATATAAACAAAGTTTTGAACTTGAAGTAATATTACATTTTTTAGATTCATTAGTTTGGCAGCTTAACATGTTTGACGTGTCTCAGCCAATCAGAAGCCAGACTTTATTCTTGATAGACTGCATAAACTAACTCCCAGTGACAGGGTGTGCATCATGCAAGCCCTGTATGCCTCTTATTGCCCAGGAGCTTCTGCAATGAATGTCGTATATGCCATATAATCCACATCTTATATAAAACAACCCAAGTAACCACCACCAAACTTGGTAATAATAAACTCAGTAATCTTAAAGTGTTGTAATCATAAACAGATAAATAAAAACTAATAGAAAGTATATGGAATATCATTGTTTTTTCACTCCATGTTAATCCACATATTGTATCCCTCAAGAAATTTACAAGAGTCTCATCTCATTTTTGTGAGAAGTGAGTGTGAAATGCCCACTCACCTATAGCCTCCAACCATTTCTAAACATTGCAAAAACAAAAGAAATAAAATTAATGTTCATAGATTTTCTCTTATCTGTACCCAATGCAGTTACCTTCTAGGTCTCTTCCTATTGGCAAGATTTGCTCTTTTTATCATTGGTCTTTATGGGCATTATACATAATAAAACACAGTAACTTATGACTGGCATTGGTATGTTTTCTCTACTCATTATCTCTTTCCAAAAAAGGCACAGTGCCACCTAGCTCATGTACAGTCTTACTCAAATTAAAGGGTACATTTGCATGACTAATAATTGCTCTGTGGATGTGGAGAAGTACTGTTATTATCACCAATTATGCCTGTAAAAAGTGTCTTGAAACAGGTTACTTGGTTGGCTTATTCTACAAGTTGGATACATTCCTCTCTGGCACACTAGGCCATTTTGCTTTCTTCAGGAAGTCAGTATTGTGGAAGATTTCTAAGGACACTAAAATACATATTTCTCTATGAAATTATGCTTGAATAATTTGGAACATTTTCAGAATTTTAGAAAATTTCTGAGCATACTTCTATGAACTCCTACTCATCAACCCTAAACCCAATTTAGTTTCAAGTTGCAGGACCATTTCAGGGAAGCAGGCATAAATCGTGCCTACCAAAGAGGCACAACCTCCTTCTGAGCCCCTGGGTGGCCCATCAGACACCAAGCTCGGCTGAAAGTGCCCATAACTCAAACACACCAACAGACTTCTTCAGCCTAGATTTCTGCATCTGATGGAGGTGAGTGAGTTTAGACTGTTTTTAGTTCTTTCTGCTGTGATTACAAGATCATTAAAGACTTAGGCAACTTCAGAACAGCCTGAAAGTCTAATTCTAGTAAAATGGCAAGTGTCATTATAACAGTAACAACCAATAATGAGATCTATTATTTCATTCAAGATCATGAAATTTTTGTATCGTCACTGATATTTAATAGCTCAGCAGAGAGACACAATGGATAGCTGTGTCCCTTAAATCACCATCATCTGGGGCTCAATCATTCTGCAACAATATGAGCTCTACACTCTTTATTAATGATAAGTAGATACACATGGATTTTCAAAATGAGAGACTTTTGGTTAGAGGACATCACGCTTTAACTTGGATAATGAGCCAGCATATAAAATAGGGCGACTGAGCTAGTTTCTGCAAGGTGAACTATAACTGAATACCAATTTATTTAGGAAAATTTTATGACATACATTACATTTTCTCACCTTCTCGAAAATCTCTTGACAATTACAAGATCTGTCCCTGTCAACATAAATTAGGTTTCAAAGACTACTTATAGAAAAAAAAAATCTTGCAAAAATTAATCTTATTATATATCATGGATTGAATTGTGTCCCCCCAAAATATCCATCAACTTGGCTAGGGCATGATTCCCAGTATTGTATGATTATCTACCATTTTGTCATCTGATGTGATTTCCCTATGTGTTGTAAATCCCATCACTACGATGTTAAGGAGATGGATTTGCGGCAGTTATATTGATGAGATCTACAAGATTAGATAGTGTCTTAAGCCAGTCTCTTTTGAGATATAAAAGAGAGAAGCGAGCAGAGAGACAGGAGGACCTCATAACCCAAGAAAGCAATGCTGGGAGCAGAGCTTGTTCTTTGGACCTGGGGTTCCTGCGTGAAGAAGCTCCTAGTCCAGGGGAAGCTCCTAGTCAAGGGATCTTCCTCCAG
Source organism: Trichechus manatus latirostris (assembly GCF_000243295.1). Taxonomy (NCBI): domain Eukaryota; kingdom Metazoa; phylum Chordata; class Mammalia; order Sirenia; family Trichechidae; genus Trichechus; species Trichechus manatus. The sequence continues at coordinate 7,950,250 of NW_004443943.1, read as the reverse complement.
AGTTCACAAAGAGGGAAGGCCTTCCCTGTGGCTGACAACCTGAATTTGGACTTCTGGCCTACTAGACTACGAAAAAATGAATTTATCTTCATTGAAGCCATCCACTTGTGGTATTTCTGTTATAGCAGCACTAGATAACCAAGACATAACTGAAGATTTGAATACACCATTGCCATAGTTCTTATTGATATAAGAAGTGTGTCAAAAGGATAAAACGTTACTGAACATTGTGAGATTATTTTTAGTAGCCAGTCTCAACCCACACCAATTGTCAAGTGACAAGAGAAAATACTGATGCTTTGGACCAACAGCCATACTCCAATTTTCAGGGCAACAACGAGTATGCAATTCGAAGTTAAAGATAGGTTACATTTCTAAACATGAAAAAGTGTAACCTGTTAATGTTGACTTTATATCTGATATCACGGGACCAACACATCTGTGCATCTCCATTTCATTTTATTTGCTGAATCTATTATATAAAATAAGACTTCTGACAACTTTGAAGAAATTGACTAATCTTTGAGCAAGAGAAAGTATCGTGGCACTAGAGAGATCAGGGTTTAAAGTTCCTTTTTTATTTATCATGGAGTATTGCAACAAAACTAGCTAAACCCAGTAAGCCTGCCCACTCTGTGCAGTTCATCAAAAGGGGAACTAAGCCAGCAGGGATAGATTAATGCAACCGTATCACTGCTGATGAGGTTGGATAAGTAACATAATTCTCATATATGAAAGAGAGTGCATTTATAGATAGACAACTAAATTATTAAGTCTCAATTCCACACATTTCAAAACAGTATTTTAAAAATAATTGCTGTCATTAGAGTAGCAGTCTTTCAAAGAAATGACAAGGCTGTTGATTTATATTCTAGTTTTTAAAATCCCATCACCCATTTCCTTAAGGTAACAAGACTGCAGTGGCTTAAATCTCTCTTAAAGAGAGAAATCACATTTACATTATATATTACTTTAATATTTTTCTCACTCTCTCAATTAATTTTTGAGAAAGAAATTACAAATTTGAGTTCATGTTAATGAAGTTAGTGATTAATTACTCTCTGTCTCATTTGGAGTTTTGTATCTGCAAAGGTGAGTATTAGGTATATAAGCAGTCCCAGTAGTGTAGAATAATTTAATGTATGTCTTCCAGATATTTTTATTAGAATTTATTATAAAAAGTGAAGTATTTTTTTCTAAAATTTTTAGGCAACTAGTATCTCTATTTACATACAAAAGACATTTTCAAGACTAAATTTTAGGTGAACATTCAGTCTTTTGAATTTACCAATTAAGTTGTTACAAGGTTTTCCATAGCACCAAAAGAATAACTATTAACTGTATGACTTATATGAATATTTTATGTACACCTTTATGATTCAACAATGCTATTATAAACTTGGATTCCAGAAACATTAACTTTTCATTTGAATTTTTCTTTCAAAATCACAATAGTCAGGTCACCATATAAAATGCAAGAGGCTTGGTTAAATTTGAATGAAAAATAAGCAACATATTTTTTAGCACAAGTATGCCTAAACTATTGTATGAGGCATACTTACACTTAAAAAAAACACTGTTCATCTAAAATTCATTTCTACTTTGGTTTAAAATACCACAATTTTATTATCTTGAAATTCTGTAGGTTAGAAGTTGGACATGATTTAAAATCAAGGTGTAAGGCTGCATTTCTTTCTCGAGGCTCTAGGGAAGAAACTGTTTCATTGTCTTTTCCAGCCTTTGGAAGCCATCCTCATTCATTGTCTCATGGCCTCCTTCCTCCATCTTAAAACCAGCAAAATTGCATCTCACCAACTTTTCTTCCTTATTCACACCTCCTCTGACCACAGCCAGGAAAAGTTGTTTGGTTTAAGGACTCATGTAATTAGATTGGGCCCATCCATATAATTCAGGATATTCACCCCATCTCAAAGTTCTTCAATTAATCCATATGCATAGTCCTTTTTGCCAAGTAACATATCGTATTCATAGTTTCCAGGGATTAATATGTGAACATTTTGGGGGGCCATTGTTCTGCCTACCAAAATGGTTTACAAAAGAACTAGACTAAATCTGAAGCTACAAAACACTGCTCTAGACCGGGAGCTCTTCTCAACCATGGCTGTAGGCCAGAACCACCTAGGGAATACCAAATAAGCACCACCTTAGACTAATTGCATCAGTGTCGTAGGGACAGGTCTAGCATCAGCATTTTTTAAAGGCTCCCCAAGTAATCCTGATGTGCAGCCAAAACCAAGAAATTCTGGTGTAGGGCAGAAGTAAACAAACTATGGCTATAGGCCAAATCTGGCTCACTGATTTTTGTTTTGTTTTAATTATTATTATTATTATTTATTAAGATATAATTTACATGGCATAAAATGCACTCTCTTCAAGTGTCCAAGTCAGTGGTTTTTAATATATTCACAAAGTTGTGCAACATCTCTACTATCTAACTCCAGAACACTTTATCGCCTCCAGAAGAAACCCTGCACCCATTAACAGTTATTCCCACTTCCTCCCTGCCCCCAGCCCACGGCAATCACTAATACTCTAGTGTAGCAGGTCTGAGCTTTGTTAAAGCAATAATTTTCTAACTACCTGTTTGTTTTATCTCTGCATTATTATCAGTATCCCAGGTAAGCCCAAAGAGGTCTAGCAAAGACTGGAGGGGCTCTTTATTTCATGCTTTCTAACACTACATCAGACACATCTGGTCTTTCTCCTGATAGCTGATTCTCCCCTAATTCTTCCTTATAGAACCTTTAATTCTTAAATGGTAAAATGACCATACATAATAAAAACTACATTTCCCAGGCTTCCACACATCAAAGTGTGGCCATATGACTAAGTACTGGCTAAACAGATGTAAGAAGAGATATCGTACTTGACTTAAATGATCTATCTTTAAAGGCACAGGATATGTGCCTTTTCTCCCCTCTTCTTTCATGTTGGGTCAATGTAGTATCACGTGTGGGTTTTGAGAAGCCATCTTGGGCCCTGAGAAAAAGACAATTAGAAAAGATAGGAGGAGCATATGTTCTTGATGGTCAGGGGGCCTCCCCACAATCCTGGACTGCTTACTTCCACATTTCATTTTAATAAGAAAAAAGAAATTTAAAAAACCATAATTAGCTTTTATTATTTGTGTTTATTCACTTATTAAAAAAAAAACAAAAAACTCATTGCTATTGAATCCATTCCAACTCATAATGACCCTATAGGACAGAGTAGAACTGCCCCATAGAGTTTCCAAGGAGCGCCTGGTAGATTTAAACTGCCTACCTTTTGGTTAGCCACCATAGCTCTTAACCAGGGTTTCCTTAGTCACTTATAGCTAAACGCTTATAGCTAAACAACTGTTACAGAAGCTAACTAAACACACACATACACACAGAGGCACACACATAGAAGTTACTTTTAATGACTCAACTCTCGTCTTGGTGTATGAATGCCATGTCTCACTGATCTTCATTTTTGTACACTAATCTATAAATAATATATAGTTTTTTCTCGCTTTTATCTTTTTGTTTTGACCAAATTTCAGGCTCATGAAAAAGCAGCCAGAATATTATAAACAATTCTAGAATATCCTTTAACATACCCCAAATATTGACTTTTACCACATTGGAGTTTAAGAAAATTTAAGAGTAAGTTTCAGACTTATGTCTCTTTACCTCGTCATCTTAATACTTCCATGTGTATTTCTCAAAAGGAAAAACATTATCTGACATAACCACAATATACTTATCAAAATCATAAAATTAACATTAATACAATATTATAATCTATAGATTTTATTTAGATTTAACTAATTGTCCTTTATAGCAAAATAAAATCCTGACAATGCATTGTATTCAGATGCCAAATGTCTTGTCTTTTAATCTAGAACAGTTCCTCAGTCTTTCTTTTTGATTCATGTTATTGGTTTTTTTGAAGTGTATAAACCAGCTATTTTGTAGAAAGTAGTAGATTTGGTCTGTTCTAAACCTGGGACAATTTGGACATCAAAGTAAATAACAATAGTAAAGTACTAAAATCTGTGGAATAAAATAAGAATCCAAGAGTCCACAGTGACGTACATAATAGATAATAGCCTAGTTTCAAATTCTAATTTAAACAATGAAGAGACAGGTAAAAACCCAAAATCAGATGTATGAAAGAATGTTTTCTCTGTTCTGTCTGATATAGATGTCTCTTCTTTGTTTGTCTGATGCCTCCTGGTTCCTCTTGTGTATATCAATGTCTTCCTGGCCCACATTCATCATCAGTGAAAAAGAAACTTCTTTATAAAAGAGCTTTACTTATGAATTAGAGTATATCCACTACTCAAAACTCAGGTACTAAGTACATATTATTTTTCAGCCCCTATGTTATTTTTGAGGAGCCCTGGTGGCACAGTGGTTAAGCACATGGCTGCTAACCGAAAAGTCAGCCGTTCAAACCTACCAGCTGCTTGGGGGGAGAAGATGTGCTATGAGTTGGAATCAACTTGACAGCAATGGGTTTACCCCCAATAGAGTCTCCAAAATGTCACCAAGTGTTATGGATTGAATAGTTCCTGCCCAAAATATGAGTTGGAATCCTAGCCCCTGTATCTGTGGATATAATCCCATTTGGGGATAAGGTTTTCTTTGTTAATGATGCCATATCAGTGTAGGGCATTTCCTAAATCTAATCACTCTGAGATACAAAAAGGGCAGATTAGACAGAGAAGCAAGTACAAACAGGAAATATAGATGCAACTTGATAGATGTCATGTGCTGATTGCCAAGGAACTGAGGAACAGAAGCTGAAAGAGAAGATCTTCCCCCAGAGCCAACAGTGAGAGCACCTTCCTCTGTAGCCAGTGCCCTGCATTCAAACTTTTATTCTCTTAAACTGTGAGAAACTAAGTTTCTGTTCTTTAAAACCACCTATTTGGGTATTTCTGTTACAGCAGCACTTGGAAACTAAGACATCAAGTGTAAATCCAAGAACATCCCTCGCTCTATTTCTTAGGCATTCAGTTTACTGTCTTCTCATGCTCTCTACTACAGATACCGCTGAGGTCTACCTCTTTCTCTGAGATTTACGTCTATCTTCTGTTGCATACTATACAAGTAAGACACAAAAAAAAAAAAAAAAATTAAAGAATGAGTAATAGTGACTAACAGATTAAGTCTGAAGTAAATATATTCCTCCCTGGGTAGAGGCATGGATGTGATGTGGTTTTCTCTATAAGGGGAAAAGTATTCCTCTAACTGCACTGTTTATTCATTATATGGACACTCTAACGTGAAATGCAGAAAGAATTTTTTATTAAGACTGACATGTAGTTTACTCCTAGGACTCAAAATGACTCACCAATTGTATTAGTTTCCTATCACTGCTATAAAAGTTTACCATAGACTTCATGGCTTCAAACAAAACACATTAATTATATGGAATTCTGGAGTCAGAAGACCAAATGAGTTTAACAGATCTAAAATCAAGATGTTGGCTGGGCTGCATACGCTTTGAAGGCTCCAGTGGAGAAACCACTCCTTGCCTTTTCCAGTTTCCAGAACTACCCACATTTCTGGGCTCCTGGCCCTCTTCTAGCAATCACATCACTATGACCTCTACATCTATCATTAAATATCCTTCTCTAAATCATCTGCGTTGCCCTTTTCATTGTAAGGACCTTTGTGATACATTGGGCCCACCTAGACAATGCAGGATAATCTCCTAATTTTAAGGTCCTTAATTTAATCACATCTAAAGTCCTTTTTGGAGATCCAGTGGTGCAGTCGTTAAGAGCTCATGCTGCTAACTAAAAGGTCGGCAGTTCGAATCCACCAGCTGCTGAATCTATGGGCCAGTTCTACTCTGCCCTGTAGGGTCGCTATGAGTTGGAATTGACTCGCCGGCAAGGAGTATGGTGTTTGGTAAAGTCCTTTTTGCCATGTAAAGTAACATATTCACAGGTTCAGGGGATAAAGACATGGACACTGTTAGAATGCTATTATTTTACCTACCATATTGATCAAACCTAATTTTAAAGATTTTCTCAATATTAAACTAAAAAGGAAAAATAAAAACTTCAATGGAATAGATTCTATGTATGTCACTATATGACAAATTTTCCTAAATTTTATGTTCAGTGCTTTCACTTTAGCAAACGTTGAATTTTGCAATAATAATAATAAGGAAGAAGGAAAATGAAAGAGAGGAGGAAGAAGAAATAAAATATAAGAGCTGCAGATAAATCAACCATAAATAAACCTTTTACCTTCATTCTGGGATTAATTTAAAATGTACATGTACATGATATTGCACAAGTTGCTACGTCAGTGTGTCCATGAAGAATCTCCCTGGGTGGTACAAACTGTTAACGTGATTGGCTGCTAACTGAAAGGTTGACAGTTTGAGTCCACCCTGAGGTACTTCTAATAAATCAGCCATTGAAAATCCTTTGGAGCACAGTTCTACTCTGACACACATGAGGTTTGCCTTGAGTCAGAGTTGACTCAACAGCAATTTTTTTTTCTTTTATGAGGAATCCAAATTGGATTTACTAGCACTATAACCTATTTGATCCAATTAAAATATGTCTCTGTCTAAAGTTCTGAAATCAAACTAGATGAATTTCTGACTTATAGCTTCCCTCTGACCTTTAGCAGAATGTTCTATTCTTAACAATATCATTCTCAGTTGGTAAGAAGAAAACCCATATATTTCACCTTTGGAGAAATTGAAACACATTTAAGGGGAAAAATAACTTATTTTGGTTACTGACAGAGTCAGAAACACACCAGCATGACATTTTATTGAATTTATTGAAGTGAATGTTGCCTACAACATGCAGATGGTAAGTTCAAAACATCCTCATCTAAAGTGACAGGAATAGAATTAAGAAATGCAAAAGTAAACTCTCAAGTCTCAAAATGTATCACTGTATTGAGACAGACAGCCCAGGCAACCACTTACCTGGATGCTTCCTGTTAAAGATCGAATGATCTGGAACCCAAGAGCTATGTTTGTTAGCTCTCTTATTTCTCAAGTAAATAACTTTAGTATTGTATCATTTTTCTCTCCTTTAACTGAAGTGATTATTTTAGAAAATAAATATGGTAGGATGGGAATGGAGTCCAGGATCTAAGTTGTCACTGACATTTTGACCACAAGGCTACCTGCCTCTCAGCTTTGTGCTCACACCATCCAACATAAAGATAAAGATGTACTGTCTATTCATGGCAGAAGATAATTCAGAGTAGTAGACAGACCAATGTAAGAGAGAAGTTATTTTCTCTTTGGTGTGAAGATCAAGAAGCAGTTTTAGTTACCTTGCATAGTGCAGAGTTTCATCGTTTTTCAAGTGATTTGCTTCATTTCAACTATTCTGTGTTTTACCTTTCTTTCTTGGCTGTTGCTCCTTATAGTCTAAATAACCCTGATGCCTTATTGCTTTCTCATTACTTAATTTACACCTTCTCTCCTAGTAGTCAATTTTTCAGACACTCCATGATATTTCTCTCCATAATTTACATTAGATGAAAAACAAAGACTTAAATATGTGTTTGCTTTTCTCATGTTAATCCTTCTTAGTTGATAACAATAATACATTGTTAATTTATAATTAAGTTTACCAAATTTATTGCTCCAGAGCACAATTTAAGTAGTCTTCTCATTAAGCAGAGAGACTGTTTTAAACCAATTAAGATTTAACACAATTTTATCTAAAAAATATTGTCTTAAACGCTCCCATGCACAAGACATTACGCCTATAATCTGAGATATTACCATCGTGAAACTTAATTGAACACCTCCTATCTCCTCTGAAATGTAAAAGGATGGGGAATACAGAAGAATGATAAAATAAAGCTTTTGACTTTGAAAACCTACAACCATTTTAAATGTATAATATATTCATTTGTGAAACTTCAAATCCTTTCCAAGGTGTTGGATATTCAAATATTAGGGAATTTAGGATATTTCAGGCATTTTTGCTTATATCTGAAGGGCTAGGGAGGGTCCTGACTGATGCCTGGGTTATTGTGATAATTACTAATATTTTTAGAATTTATTTTGATCTAGTCTCTGTACTACTCATATTTTGGCCACTAACTCATATATTTCTTAAATGAGTTTCATATTTGCTTTGTTTCTGCTCTTGGTCACCTTATTTTCCATGCCATTCCTCCTCCAAAAATAGGAAAGGGATAGCTATAGTCATGTGTCAGGCCCAACTCCAAATATTGAATATGAAAATGAATAATATTTGATGAAAATTACTAAAATAAAAGTTAAATAAGTCCCCATTGATTGTGTACAACATCAGATATTAAATGGAAAAGTAATACAGTTATCAGGGTCATAATGCAAAGACGCAGCTCTCAGTTTCACAACTATGTCTTGTGAATATTTTTATGTTTGCTGTTGTTTGCCTTTGAGTCGATTCTGACTCCCAGTGACACCATGTGTGCAGAGGGTACCACTCCATAGAGTTTTCAAGGCTGTGACCTTTAGGAAGGAGATTGCCAGGCTTTACTTTCTAGGAGCCTCTGGGTGAGTTTGAACCAAAAACGTTTCATTAAGTATTCCAGTGCTTAACCATTTGCACCAGCCAGAAGCCTGTATATTTCCATTTTCCCAAACTCAATTCTACAATTCAAATCTATATTTATATCCAGCTTAATGGGCAATCAAAAAATTGGTCAAACATGCCATTCCTAAGTGACTCCTATTTCCTTCATCTAAAAGAAAACTTTTCTCAATCATAGACTGCTTCCTTTCAAAAACAGTGTGTTTGTGTGTGTGTGTTTGAAATAAAGTGCAGCATTAACTATGCTGCTCACTTCTGTGCCAAATACAGGGGTCAGAATCTCCCAGATCCAACACGAATTGGGTTTCTCTTCCCCTGACTGAATCCATCAAAACCAGAGTGCATGAGATTTCAAATAATTTACATCTGTGTTTCCTTAAGTTTTGCTGTATGCTGATTTGGGAAACAAAAAGACCTAATGATAATAATAACAGGACTTGTTGAGTACTACTAGCTTCCAACAATAGTGATCGAATTTATTCTTCCCCAATACCCCGAATATCCCATGAACACATACTGTCATGCCCACTATAGAGATGAGAAAACTGAGTCATAACACAGTTAGGACTTTGCCTAACCTCACACAGGTTGGCAGCACACAAATTAAAATCACTATGATACACTGAATCAAAATAGCAATGAAAGCAAAAGCAAATAACAAGGTGGACTAAAAATCACAAAGACCTTACCAACATCTTAGTTAGAGTTGGTGTAGATGAATAAGAAAATAGCCTGAGGCCTATTGTTGTAAATTATATAGACTTGGCCAATGTTGTGAATTAGACTATGATCCTAGGATAATAATATGTGAAAACAATAAACATATATTTAATATGGTATTTTCTTGACAGTAGTTGAAATAGAAATGGAATGACTTCCTTCCTAAGAAATGATCAAAATATCCAAATATGGAGATAACCATATGCAACGGCATTGTTTTAATGAGTATTCAAGGGCGTTTCATCACAGAACATAGTATTTTCCTGGGAGAATAATAGTTACTTAGCAAATAATTATGGCCTGATTTAATGACAAGAAGTACTATAATATCTTTTTCAAGTATTATATGTAGTTACCATGTTGGGGAGAAATGCCTTGATGCATGGTATATTCACAGAGTCAGTGTAGCATGATAGTTAAGGTCATTGACTACGGAAGGTTTGAATGTGATCTCTACAATTTTCCAGGGTTATGTCCACAAATTCTCTGGCTTCTAGGTTCTATAAAGTAAAAATAATAATAGTACTTACTTCACAGAAGTTGAATTATATGAGTTTCTCCATATACAGTTCTTAGAATAGCACTCGACATATAATAAGCACTATTATCAATTTTGGAGCCCTGGTGACGTAGTGGTTAAGAGCTCAGCTGCTAACTAAAAGGTTGGCAGTTTGAATTCACTAGCCGCTCTTGGAAACCCTGTGGGGCAGCTCTACTCTGTCCTATAGAATGGCTATGAGTCAGAATCGACTCGACTGCAACAGATTTGTGTTTTTTTTTTTTTTTTCGGTTTTATTATCTATTTTATAATTTGTGCCCCAACTCAAGTGCCGTGCAATGAATTACTTAATATGGCCCTTCTAGCCATGGTCTTTGTGACTCATGCACAATAATTGAGCAGGACTATGCAAATAAGGTACATGGAAACTGTGACGGTTGGGGTTACTTATCAATTTGACTGGGCCATGATTCCAAGTAGAATATGATTATCCTCCATTTTATGTGTCGTAAATCCTAACCTCTGCTTATGGCCACTATGAGTTGGCTATATGTTGTTAGATACCATCAAGTTGGTTCCATCATAGCGGCCCTATGTACAACAGAATGAAACAATGCTGTGTCCTACGACAACCTCACAATTGTTATGCTTGAGCCAATTGTTGCAGCCACTGTGTCAATCCATCTCATTGAAGGTCTTCCTCTTTTTTTGCCGACCCTCTACTTTAGCCAGCATGATGTCCTTCTCCAGGGACTAGTCCCTCCTGATAACATGTCCGAAGTATGTGAAATAAAGTCTCACCATGCTTGCTTCTAATGAGCTTTCTGTCTGTACTTCTTCCAAGACAGATTTGTTTGTTCTTCTGGCATTCCATGGTATATTCAATATTCTTCGCCAACACCATGATTCAAAGGCATCAATTCTTCTTCTCTGGTCCTCCTTATTCCTTGCCCAGCTTTCACATGCATATGAGGTGATTGAAAACACCATGGCTTGGGTCAGACGCACCTTAGTTCTTAAAGTGACCTCTTTGCTTTTTAATACTTTAAAGAGATCTTTTGCAACAGATTTGCCTAATGCAATGCATAATTTGATTTCCCAACTGCTGCTTCCATGGGTGTTGATGGTGGATCCAAGTAAAATGAAATCCTTGACAACTTCAATATTTTGTCCATTTATCATGATTTTGCTTATTGGCCCAGTTGTGAGGATTTTTGTTTTCTTTATGTTGAAGTGTAATCCATACTGAAGGCTGTAGTCTTTGATCTTCATCAGTAAGTGCTTCCTGTATAGGACCACTATAACTCTGTGTTAATAAACTAGTCAACAGTTAGTTATGACATCTGAGCCATTACATTTGTCATAAACACAGATGAATCCAGAAAAGGAAGCAGAAGTCAGTACTTTACAAGACATGTGGGTACCAGTAGTATTTTCCCATCCTTACCACAAAGGATTACAGCTTCACATTTCCAACATTTCCATCTATGATTATACATATTTCCTATGCCTCCCTCCCCTTTGATAGCCCAACACTGTTCTTATCTAAGGTGCCCTTCTTCCATGTGACGCTATTTCAGACATCTCTAACAAAGGTCATGCTAAAACTGAAATGAAATCTCAAGTCAAGTGCTTATTTACCACCTCTTTATTTAACGTTTCAGAAATGATAAAGGTCACAGCTCTTGTTTAGACAATTAGCTTTAATTTCATTTTAATTACTTTGTGAGACTTTCATTCTGAGCAAAACATCTTTTGGTTGGTGAATAATTCTTTTTGTTGCTATTTGATCGATAACATGCGTATTTGTTTCACCAAGTGGCCTGTTAACTTTTGAAGCTATTTTTAGTCTTTGCTATTCTGAATTCACTGGAAATCTCCTCAGGGGTTGAGGAAAATGTTTCTATTATATCCTGTGCAGTTTCAGTCATTTTATCTCAAGTCACCTCCATTCCCCTTTAGTTTCTTTTTCTTTCCCCTTCCTCCCATCCCCTTCACACACTTTTTTTTGTTAACAATTTTGTATCAAATAATTATTAGGAAAACCAAACCAAAACCAAACCCGTTGCCATCGAGTCAATTCCAACTGATAGCGACCCTACGGAACAGAGTAAAACTGCACCATAGGGATTCTGAGAAGCTGCTGGTGGATTTGAACTGCTAACTTTTTGGTCAGCAGCCGAACTCTTAACCACTACACCACTAGGGTGCCCATTTGAATGATTCTGACTGGGTTTCTGAAAATAACTTGTCTAGGAAATCTTCTATTTTTAGGAAGATAACAGCAACGGACAGTGAACAATAAAGTGCAGTAATAATAACTATCCTTGTAATGTAAATGCAAGCACTGTATCAAAGTCAATAGATAACTAAACTTTCACTCATATCTCTATGTTGTGAAAACACAGTTTTTCTCCTTTAGATGCTTTTAGCTTTTTTCGAATGTTCCTTGATTTAAGAATATTAATTTTGACTTAAAAATAATGTCACATATTTTTATGTACACCTCTATTTTTCTCTTAGTATCTTAAAAATGTACTGGTGTATGGTTGTGTGTGTGTGTGTGTGTATGTGTGTATTTCACAAGTGAAGTGAACTTGCCTATGGCTTTTAACATCTTCCTATCACATAAGGTAAATGTTTAAATACTTTTAACTTATTTTTATGCCCACTACCCATTTCACAGTGATTTTCCAACATCCGTTTGGCTGTCTACCACTGAGAAACTTCTCATTAAATGCAACAACCACCAATACCTCTTAGATAGCGCATATTTTGTGACAACCACTATTCCTCGCAGTTAAGTATCACATATGTTGTTGGTACTATTATTTTCCTAATTTTACAGAGGAACAGTGAGGCACAGAGATGTTAAGTTACTTTCCCAACGTAATACACCTAGTAGTTGGCAGAACTGGGATCCAAATCAAGGCAGCCTGGCTCCAGAGCCCCTGATTTTTAATCTCTGTACACGCTTACAACTTAGTTATTCAATTCAGCTACTGAGCCAGCAGGTATCACTTTTGTTCATGGTTTTTATTTTTATTATTATTTTTTCTTTACAACGCAAAATCCATTGTTTCTGAAATGCTTTTATTCAAGAAAATAAATGCATGAAGCACAAACTGAAATTCTATGTTTCTGAAATTTTTCCTCCCTGAAATTAATGTATCTGTTCTTTTCTTTCCTTTTCAAATGAAGTTGATTCTGTTATAAATTGGAATAAGTTTCTTCAGAATGATACTGTTCTCAGATGTAATTGTTGTTGTTGTTGTTAAATGCTATTGAGTCTATTCTGACTCATAGCGACTCTGTACAAAAGAATGTAACTAGTCTAAAGGAAATATCGTATTTTATGCCTTGTGTGATTGTAGCTTTCCTGGTATTTGTCTTTCTGATTAAATAGATAATCAGAAAGACTTTGCTAAAAGGATAATAAAAAATTCATGATCTTTCTGACAAGAAACTGATTATGCGATTAAGATCACAAGGAAACATGGCATATGGCTTTCTTCCATGCCAATGTTGAATATTAGCTTTGAATATTTTCCTGAGGCACAGGCTAAGAAGATATTTAGTATTTTTTTTCCCCCTTTGTGTTAATTCTCAAGAATAAATGCCTCTAAAAAAAACCCTGAGGAAATCAATTCTTCTATTTTTTTGTGCCTTAGGGCACTGTGATGCCTTAACAAGTGTAAAGTAGCAAGATAATTCTTCTCTCTATTACCATTAAACACTCACTTTTTACTTACTATGTCATCTCTACTTATGAGTTCTTACTAACAGCAGAGAAAATTCTGTCTATAGTTCTCGCGATATGTTTTAAATTTTTCTTCTTTAATACTTCCTTCCATCACTGTGCCCTTGACCTCCCTCAGTAAGGTTTCCAAGAAACTTTGGTAGCTAATAATATCCACTGTTAACTCATGTTAGGAGTTTCACATCACGCATATTATTACTGAGAAGAATAGGGTACATAAAGCTAATCAGTAAAACTAAACAGATTCATTTATGGCATCTGTTTTGCCTATAGTTGACCTCCTCAGTAGCAAAGTTGTTATAGAGTGGCAGATTCCTTTGAATCAACTGGCAAACATCCATTGATCATCTATATGAAAAAAATGTAAAACAAAAATTATTAAAAAAATTATAAGACAAATTCTGTCTTTGTAATCTAGTGTTGCTGTTAAAGAAATACCACAAGTGGATGGCTTTAACAAACATAAATTTATTCTCTCACAGTCAAGGAAGCTAGAAGTCCAAATTCAGAGCACCAGCTCTAGGGGAAGGCTTTCTCTTTCTGTTGGCTCTGGGGAAAAGTCCTTGTCTCCTTTCAACATTTGTAGGCTTGGTGTTCCTTGGAGATCTCCATGTGTCTTGGCATCAGCTTTCCCCTGGGTCTAGGAGGTTCTCAGCCCAGGGACCCCAGATCCAAAAGACACATTTCACTCTCTTCTTCTTTCTTTGTTGTACTCAGGTCCCTCCTTCCTGCTTGCTTCTCTTTCCTTTTATCTCTCGTGACAAGAAAACATCTGGACCTGCTCCATGGTTCATTCAATCTATGCTTTTAAGAAAGTTTCATGACTTTTCCAATCTTCTACATAAGATTATGCTAATATTCACCTTACTGGAATGTACACATATTTGTATGTTTACCATCTGCTCTGTAGTGGATGCCCAATAAATGTTTATAAAATGAATAAATATAAATATTTTGCATAATTACTGAGGACTCAATCATCCAGATTCTCTTTGTCATTCTCCAAAGCAAATATTTAGGATAACATCAAAGGGGAGAGAGGTGTAATTGTGAACTCCTTGGGAGATTTTTAATTGTCCTCTGCTTCTAAATGAGTGAAGCTAACTAAAAACAAAAACAACAACATCATCTCCATCAGGCCATTTTCATATTATCTTTCTCTTTACTCATATATTTGTTATTCCTCTATCTCATCTTTTTACTATTTTTTTCCTTTCCTTCAACTAAAATTTAATATAGTGATTTTACTGCAGTGATGATTATAAGATTGAGGGGAAAACTTTCCTTATAATGCTGCTCTTTACAATTAAGAGAAACTGAATTCCAAAGGATTATTTGCAATCAGCTCCAGACTTTACAAGAATCTGACTCCTTTCTAAGTGAGAACAATTTCTAAAAGGTAAAGGTCTCCAGCTCTCTAAATGATCTCAGCTAGTGGACACTTACAAGTTATCATGAATTAAGGGGCTGTGAAGACATTTGAAACCATTATCCAATCTGAAATTCATGGCTTTGCTTTATCTCTCTGATAAATTAAACATCCTCAAGACATCATGAGGTTAAGAGGAAAACAAATCCCAAATGTGGGTCTCGCTGAAGATCCTGTACTAAAAATCCTAAAATTTGTGCTGAAAGTTAAAAAAATAAATCATACTCTGACAGGAAACAATGGAAACAGGCACTTTTAGACTCTGAAAATGAATTGAACTCTTGGAACAATTTGTTCCCCTTTCATCTAGAAATTTACCAAAACCATCCTGGAGCTGAATTACCAGAGAAACAGAAATCTGAAATTATTTCTACTTTAATCCCTTTCTTGGCTAGTTCATTGCTTTCTTCAATGTCACAGTCTTAGCTTAGTTAGCTGACCATGTACTTTTAATATCATCAAATATAGATGTCTTATTCTATCCCAGAAGTAAACAAGCCATTGAACTCTTCTAATGTTCTTCAAGACGGTGTTTTAGGAAGCTGCTTTGATCATTTTTGCACCATTTCTTTAGAGAAGTATTTTTGTTCATATGCAAAAAGCATAAATAAGGACTGTGATAGCTATTCACATCAGAGGAAACATTTCCTTGACTCTTAGGCAGGATCCCAAATTGATCCTTCTCTTCTTCCCTCCCCTCTTTCCTCCCTGCCTCCAGTTGCCTCCCTCTCCTCTTCTTTATCTCTCTTCAATCCTTCTTTCTTTTCGTCTTTCCTGCTTTACCGTTCTTTCCTTCTCTTCTTTTTTCTTCTTTTCCTCATAGGCAGAATAAAATATTAGATGAAAGTTTGGAGTTAGCCTTTCAAAGGAAACAGCCAAAGCATAAACATGGACCCAAGAAGGATCACGCACATTTCTTATTGATCTCTGTTCTCCCTCTTCTTTCTTGTCATCTTTCTTTCCTGTGAAGTAAAGCCTACTTGAATGCAGAGAAAAGCTGCACATTCATTTCTGCCTAACTAAATCCTTTCCTAAATCTAGTGTGGAATTGGTATAATCCAATGTAGAATCAGAAAACCCAGTTAGGAAGTTATTACACAATCACTGTGAAAAATATGACAGTCTTCGGATCAAAGTAGAGATAGAAAACATGAAATCCTAGATATATTTTGAATACAAAGCTGAAATAATTAACTAATGAATTGGATATAGGATGTCAGAAAAGCAATAGCTCAAAGTTTTGGTTTGAGCTACTGGAAGATTGAAATTGCCATTTATTGGATGGTGACCATTCTAAGAGTAACAGGTTTGGGAGTGGGAATCAAGAATTTCATTTTGAATATGTTTGGATAGAGAGTATAGATAGATATCCAACTGGAGATGCTAATGAGTTTATGGTATATTTGAATCTAGAATCAGTAGAAAAATCACATCCAGACATATTAATTTGGAAGTAGCCATCCTATAAATGACATTTAAAAACAAGAAACTGAATGATACTACCTAGGGAATGAGTGTAGATTGAATAAAAAAGTCATTTAAGAACTTGAACCCAGAGCGACTATAATATTTACTACAAAATTCACATGCAAAGGAGTAGTCAATAAAAGAATCTGAAGTGGAACACCTAATGAGGTAGAAAGAACACTAAAAGAGAGAGGTGTTGTGAAAATCAAGTGAAAAAGTTATTTATTAAAGAATGTCCTATACCTAATTAAACAAAAATCAAGATGCCCAAAATATGCATGGTATAAACCAATTTGTGTAAACAACTGGATATTAAATAGACATAAAATTGTACATCAATGAATATTTCTATATATGTTTACATGTACCTAAAAACATTCTAGAAAATGCATAGGAGTTATTAACCATAGTTACCTCCTGAGAGTAGCAGAGAAGAAGACAGCAGAGCGAAAAGTAAGATTTTATTTTTTTGTTTTGTGCTGTTTTGTTTTAATTACCATTTTTACCTCTATCACTTTCATAATAAGCATTGTAAAAAGAAATAATAGCAATAAATAAAACTTTTTTTTTGCAAAATACACAGTTATAAATGTTCTATATTTATGCAGGTTTCTATTTTTTATGTTATAATCCCCATTTAAAAAAAGGTTAAAAGTTCATGCAACCCTTTATGCACCTTTATTAATAAAAATTGTCTTTAAACAATACAATCAAAAACAAGGAAATTATAAAACTAATTCATCTGATCTGAATAATAACATGTTAGTCTCATTAGATCTAAAAAAAAAAAAAAGAGTATCACGATATAGTAGGAAAAGAGCACAACTAACAGGCAGAGATTTAGGATTCTTACCTCAGGTAAGTCATGTAATACCTGTGCTTTAATTTCTTAGTTTAGGTAACTCAGAAGTCATGATAATAATACCAACACAGTCATCTCAGTTATACAAAATTTGGTGACAATTAGATGAGACAATGCAAGTTAAAATTGGTTTGGAAACCAGAAAGCATATTAGATCTGTAAACTGCTATCAGCATTAGGATCATTGGCTTGCTTTGTTGCAAGGAACCAATTTTATATGGTCTTTCTAGCCATGGTCTTGTAACTCCCACAAAATGATTGACAGGGACTATGCAAATTGAGTGACTTACGGTCTATCAAGAGGATCGGTCAGTTCATGAACCTGCTGGGAGGACCATGCCTTGAAATAGACAAGAAGTCTGCTTATATGAAGGCCAACTCCACAGAGTTTTGGGGACACCTCATTACCATCAAGAAGAGTCTGGAGTGGAATATGCCCTTTGGACCTGGGGTCTCTGCGTTGAGAACCTCCTAGACCCAGAAGAAAGAGCTGTTATATAAGACAGGACATGGGTAATTTGGGGAAGGGTAAATGATTCCTCTTTGGGAATCTGTTATTGGTTATTGTTTGCTCTCTTTAAATAATAATAATGGCTTTCACTTTGCCAACACTGTGTAATTGTCTCATATGTCTGGATTGATCACAGATGAACATAGCACCCGTAGAATGGTTGATGCTGGTGGGTGTTTATGTGTCTCATTCCTAGCAGTCTTATGGTTGCCTGAAAGTTTGAGGCATGAACTGTCTGCATCTGCAGTGAAGATAGGCAAAGCATACACTTGCCTATAAGTTAAATCTATGACAATTTGCTTTCCTAATTTCTATTACAGAAGGTGTGATCCCAAAGGTACTTTGTAGAACTTAATGTTTATGAAGATGTTTCATATCTTTATTTTTTGGAGAGAAAATTTTTATATGTGATTCACTTATCTCTTCAGCACTGAAGAGCCCAAGGCTATTCGTTACACAGTATTCTTTAAAAGCCTCCTTCTCTTTCACTGCCTCAAGTGATAGGATTTTAACCAATTCATTCAAAAATAAAGCCCAACTTCCTTAACAGCCCTCATAGCTCAGACATTATTTTCATTAGCAAGCATACGTTTTGTGTTTATCCATTCATCCCATTTGCTTTTAGATTTTTGTTCATGTGCCTATTATCTTTTCAGGATTTATGCTTTCAAGTAAATCACTGTTCTGATAGGAACTTCCTCATACCTACACACATGCACACACACATACACACACAAACAGCCATTCTTCCCCCTGAATTCTATTTTGCTACATTAAGTTTCTTGCCTATAAGAAATATTCTGTCATATGCACTGTGAACACTACACTGCAGGATAACCCGTTTTCATCTATCCTAGTCAACTAGTATATTAAGTTTGAGTAACAATTAGAATATAAAATATACATCCCTCATAGCATACACAGTCCTAGTACTCAGTAAAGAGGAGGGAGGAGCTCCCTTCCTTTGACTTTTCAGACCCAGGAGTTTAATTACTCCCCAGTGTTGATACCCCTGGGAGCTTCACCACCTATTGTTGGTTCACTGAATTCTGCTCACACTTCTGAAGAGTTGTTGACTAAATCCTTCTAATCACTCCTTTAAATCATGCATTTCCAGATGGGAAAAGACTGAAATACCTTGCTTGACAGAAATAAAACAAATAAAACAAAAACAAAGAAAAATTAAAAAAACAAAAAACAACTTCAATCTTCTGTGCACTTCTGGAACTGCACCTGCTCATAGCACATAAAGTGTAATTTACATCAATGTTCCAATGATCTTAAAGGTGTAATTCACAAAAGGATGAGAAACATATACTACAAACCAAATCAGTACACTGCTTCCTTCACCAAAAAAGTCCTGCTACCGAAAAATGTCGGTCAAAATCAAATTGTGGTTAATAATGTAATTAATTTACATTCTTGAGATAATTCCTTATCTTACTACTAACCAGTAGCAGATAGGCCATGGATGAGACTTTGAGTAGCACTGATCTACATTAAGTTTATTACTCTATTAGTGTTTGCTGTTTTTTATGGTGTTGCATCAGCTGCACTTAACACTCATCTGTCAGTTTGTAGCACTATAGTGGCTTGTAAGTTGTTGTGATGCTGGAAGCTGTGCCATTGGTATTTCAAATACCAGCAGTCACCCATGGTGGACAGATATAAGCAGAGCATCCAGACTAAGACAGGCTAAGAAGAAGAACCTGGCAATCTATTTCTGACAAATATTGGCCAGGGAAAACCTTATGGATAGAAGCAGAAAATTGTCTGACATAGTCTGGAAGATCAGACCCTCAGATTGGAAGGCACTCAAAATACGACTGGGGAAGAGCTACCTCCCCAAAGCACAGACGACGTTAGACAGTAATGACTTAGATGGAGTAAAGCTTAATGGACCTTCATTTGCTGGTGTGGCATCATTCAAAATGAGACAAAAAAAAAGCTGAAAACATCTATTAGTAATTGGAACAGGAATGTAGGAAGAATGAATCAAGGAAAATTGGAAGTTGTCAAAAATGAAAAGAATGCTTGAAGATCAATACACTAGATATTAGTGAGCTGAAATGGACTGGTACTGGCCAATTTGAATTAAACAATCGTACGGTCTGCTATGCTGTGAATGACAAATGGAAGAGGAACAGAATCACATTCATTGTCAAAAAGCACATTTCAAGATCTATACTGAAGTAGAATGCTGTCAGTGACAGGATAGTATCCATACGTCTACAGTGAATACCAGTTAATATGAACATTATTCAAATTTATGTACCAACCCCTAATGCCATAGATGAAATTGAAGAGTTTTATCAACCTCGGCAGTCTGAAATTGATCAAAAATGCAATCAGGATGCATTGATAATTACTGGTGATTGGAATGCGAAAGTCGGAAACAAAGAAGAAGGATCAGTGGTTGGAAAACATGGCCTCAGTGATAGAAATGATGCCAGACATCGCATGATAGAATTTTACAAGATCAATGACTTATTCATTGGAAATACCTTTTTTCAACAACATAAATGGTGCCTATACACGTGGAACACAGCTAATGGAATAATCAGGAATGAAATCCAATACATCTGTGGAAAGAGATGATTGAGAAGCTCAATATCATCAGTCAAAACAAAGCCAGGGGCTGACTGCATAACAGACCATCAATTGCAAGTTCAAGTTGAAACTGAAGAAAATTAAAACAAGTCCACAAGAGCAAAGTATGACCTTGAGTATATTCCATGTGAATTTAAAGATCATCTCAAGAATAGATTCGATGCATTGAACACTGATGACCAAAGACCTGATGAATTGTGAGACGACATCAAAGATATCATACATGAAGAAAACAAAAGGTCATTAAAAAGACAGGAAAGAAGAAAAATTACCAAAATGATCTCAGAAGAGACTCTATAACCTGCGCTTGAACACAGAGTAGCTAAAGCAAAAGGAAGAAATGACAAAGTAAAGAGCTGAACAGATTTCCTAGGGCGGCTCAAGAAGACAAAGTATTTTCATGAAATGTGCCTGGAGCAAGAAAAGCAAAAGGGAAGAACGTGCTCACCATTCCCTAAGCTGAAAGAACTGAAGAAAGAATTCAAGCCTCGAGTTGCAATATTGAAGGATTCTATAGAGTCCCTATGATTCGGAACTGACACCAACAAGTTTTTCACTTTATGGGTAAAAATGACTGCAGCAAAAAGAATTGGTGGACATACAACCATTTCAAGAGGGAGCATATGACCAAGAACTGATAGTACTGAAGGAAGAGGTCCAAGCTGCACTGAAGGCATTGGCGAAAAATAAGGCTCCAGGAATTGATGGAGTACCAATTGAGATGTTTCAACAAATGTGTGCAGCACTGGAGGTTCTCACTTTTCAATGCCAAGGAAATTGGAAGACAACTGTGTGGCCAACTGACTGAAAGAGATCCATATTTATACCTATTCCAGAGAAAGGTGTGCCAACAGAATGAGGAAATTATCAAATAATATAATTAATATCATAGAAAAGTAAAATTTTGCTGAAGATCGTTCAAAAGCAGTTGCAGCAGTACATACACAGGGAACTGCCAGAAATTCAAGCTGGTTTCAGAAGAGGACATGGAATGAAGAATATCATTGCCGATGTTAGATGGATCCTGACTGAAAGCAGAGAATAGCAGAAAGATGTTTACCTGTGTTTTATTGAATATGCAAAGGCATTCAACAGTATGGATCATAATAAATTATGGACAACATTGTGAAGAATAGGAATTCTAGAACACTTAATTGTGCTCATGAGGAACCTGTACTTAGAGAAAGAGGCAGTTGTTCAAACAGAACAAGAGAATACTGTGTGGTTTAAAGTCAAGAAAGGTGTGCGTCAAGGTTGTATCCTTTCACCACACTTATTCAATCTCTATGCTGAGCAAATAATCCAAGAAGATGGACTATATGAAGAAGAACAGGGCATCAGGATTGAAGGAAGACTCATTAACACCCTGCAATATACAGATGATACAACCTTGCTTGCTGAAAGTGAAGAGGACTTGAAACACTTACTGATGAAGATCAAAGTCCACAGCCTTCAGTATGGATTACACCTCAATATAAAGAAAACAAAAATCTTCACAACTGGACCAATAAACAAAATTGTGATAAATAGAGAAAATATTGATTTTGTAAAGGACTTCATTTTACTTGGATCCACAATCAACACCCATGGAAGCAGCAGTCAAGAAATCAAATGATGCATTGCATTGGGCAAATCTGCTACAAAAGACCTCTTTAAAGTGTTAAAAAGCAAAGATATCACTTTAAGGACTAAGGTGCACTTGATCCAAGCCATGGTGTTTTCAATTGCCTCATATGCATGTGAAAGTTGGACAACAAATAAGGAAGAAGAACTGATGTCTGTGAATTATGATGTTGGTGAAGAATATTGACTATACTATGGACTGCTGGAAGAACGAACAAATCTGTCTTGGAAGATGTACAGGCAGAATGCTCCTTAGAAGGGAGAATAGTGGGACTTTGTCTTGCTTACTTTAGACACATTATCAGGATGGACCAAACCTCAGAGAGGGACACCAAGCTTGGTAAAATAGAGAGTCAGCGAAAGAGAGGAAGACCCTCAGAGAGATGGATTGACACAGTGGCTGCAACAATGAGCTCAAACATAGCAATGATTGTGAGGATAGTGCAGGACTGGGCAGTGTTTTGTTCAGTTTTCATGGGGTTGCTATGAGTTGGAACCAACACAAGGGCACCTAACAAAAAAACACCTGCTGTACCTGTCACACATTTGAAGGTTTGCATCACATCCATTTGCATTATAAAGGCCATGATTATAAGAACTTACTTTCTAAAGTGGAAGAAAGTAACACTGATATGAATTAAGAACTAGAGAAGGAAAAATCCTGCAGTCACAAAGCACGGTCTTCTTTTGAATCAGCTCATTACTTAATATTTGAATTTATTCTCTAAGGATTCTTTTATGTTAATTACAAGGACTATCACTTTAAGGTATCATAAAAGTTGTATAACTTAAACAATCAAGGTATATTAATAAAGAATAATTAGAATTCTAGTTTTAATGGTTTGTTTTAGGTAAGGAAGGAAGCTAAGAAAAGAAGAAGGATATGAAAGGAGTAAAGATAAAGAAATCAAGAAATATTTTTCCATAAGATATAATACTGAAGATTTTCTTTCTAAAGTAAAATCAGGTTTGGAATTTGCTGTTCTAACCATCCTGAAGGAAAAATAGAAAAACAAAAGCTATATTCTTTAAAAAAAATAAAACACAAAGAGATACAAATTAACAATGTCTTCAAAACAAGTATAAATTAACTTCATTGTATTGTTGTTTATTTTGTAGTTATTATGTATTAAGCTATACGTACAATATGCACTGTTTTATTTAGTCTTTCAAATGGTTAATGATAAGTTACATTTATATGTGTTTGATATATGCCACAAGGAGCCCTGGTGGCACAACGGTTAAGTACTCAGGTGCTAGTTGAAAGGTTGGAGGTTCGAACCCACCCAGAGGCTTTGTAGGGGAAAGACCTGGTGATCTGCTTGCATAAAGATTACAGCCAAGAAAACCCTATGGGGGCAGTTCTACTATGTCACATAAGGTCACTTTGAGTCAGAATTGACTCAATGGCACCCAACAACAATGTATGCCACAAGCAGTTTGGAATGCTTTATATGCATTAATTCATTTAATATTCACATCAACTCTGAGGTAAGTACCTTTATGATATCCATTTTCAGAAGAAGAAACTGAAACAAAAAGAGGTTAAACAATTTTCTCATAGATACAACTGATAAGTGCCAGAGTTGGGATATGAACCCAGGATTCACTCTCTTAGGCAATCTATTTTTATCATCCACATTTTACAAAGGAGAAAACAGTTTTAAAATGATTAATTTTTTAAGATGATACACAAATAAATAATGGAGCTGGGGCACAAATGTAGATCTATTTTCAGGTTCTAATAATACAGTTAGAAGTAAGGGCCAGTAGATCACCTACTCTCAAAACTCCCAGAACATAGATAATCAGTGACCAGCTAGCCAGTAGCAGCAAGAGTCATAGACCATTGGCCTCCAGACTCCACTGACTGGAGACATCAAGTTCTTTCAGGGACACAGTGCCTTACCGTTTAGGTCTAAGATACTTCAAATGAAGGTAATTGATGAATGAACCAAATGATTTTTTCTCTCCTATTACTTCATAGACCACTCTTTGATGCTAAATCCTGGATCATTTAGAAAGATACTATACTTCATGCTTCCACTCTTGAAATACTTTCTATCTAGTCACAACCTAGAATCAACATAGGAATAGCTAGGAGCTAGGGTCAAAATAATTTCTAATGAGGCAGCTGCAACATGTGTAAAAAAAAAAAAAAAAAGCCTAAATTATACTTCGGCCAATGCTTTGTATAGATTAAGTTCCTTTAAATTAACTCAAATTCACATTTAAAAAAAAAATTCATGGTGTGAATAAACTTCATGTTCATTCCAATAAGCTAATGCACTTGTAATCTTAATTTTTATTTTTTAATAGAATTAAGAGAGAGTGAGAAAGTCTGTGTGGTATGTGTGTGTTGTTTGAAAACAAGAAACTAAGATCTTAGGGCTATATACATAAAAAAAAAAAAAAAGATGCTTCTTTATGAAAGAATACAGATCTATACAGACCTAAAACCAAAAAAAAAAAAAGAAAAAAGCTCAT
Organism: Trichechus manatus latirostris; assembly: GCF_000243295.1. NCBI lineage: Eukaryota > Metazoa > Chordata > Mammalia > Sirenia > Trichechidae > Trichechus > Trichechus manatus. Next base: position 7,925,716 of record NW_004443943.1, on the reverse strand, counting down.
TGCCATCGAGTTGATTCCGACTCATAGCGACCCTATAGGACAGAGTAGAACTGCCCCATACGGTTTTCAAGGCTGTAATCTTTACAGAAGCAGACTGCCACATCTTTTTACCTTGGAGTGGCTGGTGGGTTTGAACTACTGACCTTTAGCAACCGAACGCTTTAACCACTATGCCAGCAGGGCTCCTCATAGACCTCAGGGTCTCAATATTCCCCTTAATATGATTTTTCAGTTTTGCTCTGTGTGACATAACTATTTTAAAAAAATATGAACTCAAGATGCTGAGCCAGTATTTTTTGAGCTTCATGTTAGTGAGCTCATTCCATAAGATTAATCTTTGGATTCAGTGAAACGTAAAGCAATTATTTAAATCAGAGCCTAAAGCAGGAGATATACTTTGCAAATACAGGTTCAATAGCGCAAAACCAATATATTTGTTCATTAGCAGAGGTGAAAATCAGACCCTGAGTTTTTATTAATAATTTAATAATAATGATCAAATTATCATATCTGAAATCCAAAACTGACTTTTTCAAGTGAATATTTGTAAAAAGAAAGAAAAGAAAACCCCCCTTGCCTGATGTCTTTGAATTATGGTGCTGGTGAAAAATATTGAATAGACCATGGACTGCCAGAAGAAGTAACAGGTCTTTGTTGGAAGAAGTACAGCCAGAACGCTCCTCAGAAGGGAAGATGGTGAGACGTTGTGTCACGTACTTTGGACATGTTATCAAAAGGGACCAATCCCTGGAGAAGGACATTATGCTTGATAAAGTAGATGGTGTCAAAAAAGAGCAAGCCTTTCAAGGAGATGGATTGACACAGTTGCTACAATAACTACAAATGTCACAAGACTAGGCAGTGTTTCATTATGTTCTCCATGGGGTTGCCATGAGTTGGAACCAACTTGAAGTCACCTAACAACAACACTTATCTCAAAATTTCCTAAACCTAGACATTTAATTTTAGATTATTATGAGAATGTTTAACTTGTGAGACTGATTTAGGTTCTAGGCTTTTTATTTCTCTCTGCTTTGCTGCTTCCTATTTGAGGACATGAGTGTATAATGAACAGGATAAAGAAGCAGACATGGGGTGATTATAAAGTGAAATCAGTACATTCTTTAAGTTACTAAAAGATTAGATGGAGAAATGGAGTGATAGTGTTATCAATGTAGCTAATTTTTAGAACTGTTTTTGAATTTCAGTTATAGTTTTATATTTGTTCCCAATTGTGATTTGAGACTTTTGATCATCAAAATGATTAACTAGCATATTTTTTTTCTTTTTTTTTTTTTTTTTAATAATACTTTATTGTGTTTTGGGTGAAAATTTACACAGTAAATTAGGTTCTCATTTAACAATTTCAATACAAAATGTTCAGTGACATTAGTTACATTTTTCACAATGTGCCAACATTCTCTTTAATTGTGTTCTGGTTGTTCTGTTTCCAGTACTCTAGTTTCCTTGCCCCTTATCTTCTCATCTTTGCTTTAGAGTAATTGTTGCCCTTTTGATCTCATATAGTTGGTGTTTTAGTAGTGCACCATACTTACAGGTAATATTCTTTATTTTGTGTTGTTGTTGTTGTTGATGTTGTTAGGTGCCATCGAGTCAGTTCCAACTCATAACAACCCTATGTACAACAGGACGAAACACTGCCCGATCCTGTGCCATCCTCACGACTGTTGTGCTTGAGTCCACTGTTGCAGCCATTGTGTCAATCTATCTCATTAAGGGTCTTCCTCTTTTTCGCTGACCCTCCACTTTACCAAGCATGATGTTCTTCTCCAGGGATTTGTCCCTCCTGATAGCATGTCCAAAGTACGTGTGACAAAGTTTCACCCATCCTTGCTTCTAAGGGGAATACTGGCTGTACTTCTTCCAAGACAGATTTGGTTTGTTCTTCTGGGAATCCATAGTATATTCAGTACTCTTCTCCAACACCATAATTCAAAGGCATCCATTCTTCTTTGGTCTTCCTTATTCATTGTCCTGCTTTTGCATGCATATGAGGTGATTGAAAACATCACGGCTTGGGCCAGGCTCACCTTAGTCTTCAAAGTGATATCTTTGCTTTTGAACTCTTTAAAGAGGTCTTTTGCAGCAGATTTGCCCAATGCAATTAACTAGCATATATTTTTAAGTGGTTTTAATAGAATCATAGTTTCTGGTTCCAGAAGTACCAGGAGACTCTTTAAGAAATTAAATGATCCGTCTCCTCTGCCTTCATCCATGCAAGATATTTAAGGTAAATCAGATTTACCATTGATTAACTGTACAACAAATCAGTAAGTCATTTAAATATTTCTGTTCTTCATTTAGACTAAAAAAAGACATATCTTGAATTAAACACGGCAAGTCAGGCATAAATATGCCAAAAAATTTTAAATTTATTTTTGTGCTACAAACAATAAATTTACTGCTAATTAGAGAGATCAGGTATTGATAACTTGCTTAAACTAAGTGAAAATTGTTATGGAGCCATAAACTTTGTTTATTTATTGCATGATTAACAGCAAAATTTTCACGTTTATGAAAGTAACATATTATTGTTGTTGTTATGTGCCCTTGAGTCGGTTGACACTCATAGTGAACCTATGTACAACAGAACAAAACACTGCTTGGTCCTGTGCCATCCTCACAATCGTTGTTATGCTTGAGCCCATTGTTGCAGCCACTGTGTCAATCCATCTCGTTGAGAGTCTTCCTCTTTTTTGCTGACCCTCTACTTTACCAAGTATGATGTCCTTCTCCAGGGACTGATTCCTCCTGATAATATGTCCAAAGTATGTGAGACATAGTCTTGCCATACTTGCTTCTAAGGAGTGTTCTGATCGTACTTCTTCCGAGACATTTGTTCGTTCTTTTGGCAGTCCATGGTATATTCAGTATTCTTTGTCAACACCACAGTTTTAAGGTGTCAAATCTTCAGTCTGCCTTATTCATTGTTCATCTTTCACATGCATATGAGGAGATTGAAAACACCATGGCTTGGGTCAGACGCACCTTAGTCTTCAAGGTGACATCTTTGCTTTTCAACATTTTAAAGAGGTCTTTTGCAGCAGATTTGCCCAATGCAATGCGTCTTTTGATTTCTTGACTGCTGCTTCCATGTGTGTTGATTGTGGATCCAAGTAAAATGAAATCCTTGACAACTTCGATCTTTTTCCGTTTATCATGACGTTGCTTATTGGTTCACTTAAGCAGTGAGGCTTTTTGAGGTGTAATTCATAGTGAAGACTGTGGTCTTTGTTCTTCATCAGTAAGTGCTTCAAGTTCTCTTCACTTTCTGCAAGCAAGACTGTGTCATTTGCATAATGCAGGTTGTTAATGAGTCTTCCTCCAATCCTGATGCCCTGTTCTTCTTCATACAGCCCAACTTCTCGGATTATTTGCTCAGCATACAGATTGAATAGGTACGGTGAAAAGATGTAACTCTGAAGCACACCTTTCCTGACTTTAAACCACGCAGTATTAAAGTAATGAATTGGTGCACTGGAAAAAAGGAAATGTTTTCTTTAAGTTTAGTTTTCCTATAATGTTATAGTTAATAATGTAGTAGTAGGAGGAAGACAAAGAGGATAAAATTATATTACCAGAAAGAGAGTAAATATGCATCAAAATGATTTTATATTATATGCTTCCCTTTTCATTCATTGACCAAGTCAGTGATCATCCACTGTCCTAGTTGTCATGGAAGCACTTTGTGAGGTGTCAACACGATTCCTGACTTTCAGCAGCCTGTAATCTTACAAAAATAAAAACCCAAACCCGTTGCCTTCAAGTAGATTCCAACTCCTAGTGACCCTACAGGACAGAGTAGAACTGCTCTATAGTGTTTCCAAGGCTGTAATCTTTATGGGAGCAGATTGACACATATTTTTCCCTGCAGAGCAACTGGTGGGTTCCAACCTCTGACCTTTTGTTTAGCAGCCAAGCGCTTAATCTCGGTGCTACCAGGGTTCCTTGTAATCTTATAAAAACCAGCAAACCCATTGCCTTTAAGTCGATTACAGCTCATAGTGACACTATAGGACAGAGTAGAACTGCCCCATAAGATTTCCAAGGCTGTAATCTTTATGGAAGCAGACTGCCACATCTTTCTCCATAGGAGCAGCTGGTGAGTTCAAACTGCCAGTCTTCTGTTTAGCAGCCGAGCGCTTAACCACTGTGCCACCAGGCCTCACTATAATCTTATAGAGGAGTTAAAAACATACATACAGATCATTCCACTACCAGACTATATATTATGAATACTACATGTGAGCTGCAAACCAGAAATGGTTTGGAAATCAAAAGTGTATGACAGAAGGCTCCAGACTGAAGGAAGGAATAAATGTTCATGGAAGGGAGAACGTCAAACTATTTCTTCAGTGATGCAGATAACCTCACCAAATAAAGTTGGAAATTTTCCAGTTGACTAAACATAATTTTAGTCCTGATTCCCTCATCTTTTCTTGCTAATTATTATCATGAGCAATTAGTTAGATTTAATAACATTTTTCCTACCAGAAAAACACATTTACAGTATAGTTATGAAACTCTGTTCTGGAAAGAACATCATATACAAACGCTGGGAGCTCTGATAACTTGTAGCAGCTTGGTTTGAAGTATGTTCTGTGGAATGTGATCCCTTCTGACATCTCAGCAAACAATTTTGGAAAACTCTACATAAAATGGAAACCCTGGTGGCATAGTGATTAAGAGCTATGGCTGCTAACCAAAAGATCGGCAGTTTGAACCCACCTGAGGCTCCTTGGAAACCCTATGGGTCAGTTCTAATGTGTGCTATAGGGTCGCTATGAGTTGGAATTGACTCGATCGCAATGGGTTTGGTTTTTTTGGGTTTTCTACTTAATATAGCCCCCTCCTAGATGAGATATTCACAATGCCTATTGCAAATTAATGGTCCTGAAATCTGCATAATAAAATCAGTTACACTAACTTAAATCGGTATTGCCAAACTTATTTTGCCACAAAATCCTTTCAGTTAATAGGCAACATATATTAACATGTATTAACAAGTCTCGTGTTTGGGCAGCAACATAACGTAATGGTTAAAATCATTGGCTCTGGGGATGGATTACCTGGACTGTGACTCCAGGCTGTTAGTCTCTCTGTGGATTAGTCTCTTTTCTTCAAAATGAGGATGGTAATAGGATGGCCAATAGATTTGCGTGTGTGTGTAAGAAATAAACAAGGTTTTGTGTGTGTGTGTGTGTAACTTTGAACAATGCCTTAAACATGGTAAACAATATAAAAAATGCCATAATTATTCAAGCACCTTCCTCTGGATCCATTACGGTAAGCTTCTGAGATACAAGCATATATAAACTGGAACTGCATTTCACTTGTATAAAAATTCAAGTGGACTTTTTCACTGGTGACTCTAGCACCTGGACAGAAGATTAGGATTTCTCCTGTTGTCATTGGTGTCAGCAGAGGACCCCAGGAAACAGAGTGGCGTGACCAGGCGCATGATACATTGTAAAGTTTGAGATGCCATTAGTACAGTCAAGCTGTCATGTCCACTAGTTTGCAGACTATGTTATGATGTTCTTTAGTCTGGAACAAAGGACCGGACTTTAAATAAATGTCTGTCACTTCTTCTCTTGGGCACACCCCTGGTATTCTAGTAACCTTAGTACATGGATTTTGCCTCGTCTTTTCTTTTGTCTTCCTAAAAACTCTGTAATTGTCTTGTTGAACTATTTCTGTTCATGAACCTTATATTTTATGTGCTTCATCCACATGTTGATATATTCCCAGTGAAGATTCAACAGGGTAATGTGTGTCCCTGATTCTGCACATACCTTGTCATGACATGCTCCTGTCTATAATAGTGCTTCACCAGGTAAAGATTCCCCCAAACTGGGAACATTATCTTAGAGCATGAGTATATTGGAAAAGATGTCCATAGGAGTCTGATACAGCTCACATGATAGCCCTTGAGAATATCTATACTGTATAATGTGCTTAGTAACTACTAGGTACTTGTTAAATGTGAGTTTGTAGATAAATTTTTATATCATAGCCCTTTTGGGACAATTTTTATTGTATGTATCACCTTGCTGTTCTGTTCAGTTAATGATATCTGTTGTAGTAGAATTTTTGCTTTATTAGACATCAGTAAGGAGCAGATTGGGATATAGCTTTCAAAAACATATAGGTTTGGTCCAACTATCATTCCCACTTTTCTTTCACTAGACTTCAGTTTCTTTATCTGTATAATAGGGATAGTTACACCTTGTCTTTGTCACAGGGAGCCCTGGCGGCATAGTGGTTAAGAGCTCAGCTGCTAAACAAAAGGTCTTCAGTTCAAATCCAACAGCTGCTCCTTGAAAACCCTATGGGCAGTTCTAAGTTCTACCCTGTTCTATAGGGTTGTTATGAGTCAAAATCGACTGGATGGCAACAGGTTTTTTTGTTTTGTTTTTTGTCACAGAGTTTTATAAAGAAAATGGGGGAGAAAATGCAAAATAACTGGAAAATGTTCTATATATGTAAAATGCAATTTCCTTTACTATCATCGTTATCATTATTTTTGTTAACAATAGTAGCATTTTAGTTGTAAAGAATGTTGCTTGGTTAATATCTTTGGTGATGAAAATAAATTGAATTAAATAGACAGAAAAGCAAGGAGTAGCCTGTCTTCCAATTTCTTTATCAATAGTCCCTAAATTGATAATGCAAACCATATTCCAAATAATTCATGAAAAATTTATGTTTCTTTTGGCTATGATCATAGACAAGTAAGCAAGCCACCCATTGTGTTTTTTTTTTCCATGATATTTTTCAAATATCGCCACTGAATCCTCATGTGATGCACACATCCATCATTACATAGGCCACACAGATATGGCTGGGACTCAGTGCTTTAATGTTTTGACAGAACTTTCTTCCCTTGGGTTAGTTCTTCCAATATAGCAGAGAATTTCCAAAACATCTCTTGAAAGAACAAACAGTGTTTCTGTGATTTTTCAGTTGGGTAACTCCTGACAGTCCCTTAAAAGCACGAAGGAAGTCAACTTTTGGAGATCTGCAGTATAAACTGAAGCGTATCATTGCCCCAAGAGATAAGAAACCTTACATGGTAAAATGGAAATCAAGTCTCTGGCAATATCAGCAACAAGCACACTGTCACTTTTTTTGTTGTAATTTTTTTGACAACCTCTAAGGACATTCAGTGTATGTCATATTTCAAGACTACAATTTGTTAACCTTTAATCAAAAAAGTTGAAGAGTGTTCCCTGTACCCAATACCTTATTTCATCAAAAAGAAGTCATTGCTTGAAGCTTTGTTTAGAAATCAATGATTTATTCTGAAATAACATTGAAATTTATAGCATATTAAGAGTATTCTCTAGATTTTTTCTCATCATAATACTGACAAGGGAACATTACTTGTGACGCAGTGGAAATAAGTAATTCACTAGCAAGTTACAATATCCTTTTCCTAATTTAGTTGCTGAGCTTCTATCTAAAGAGACAGCTTTTGTACTTTTATGCAAAAGTAACCCTTGTACAGAAGTTAATTTTAATGAAAAAATAGAAATAATAAGCATTTAAACAGAGTTAAAATTGACAAGTCATTGACAATGTAGCTAATATAAGATAATATAAACTTCTGTGTGCAATAGTCACTGTTGTTGTTATTGCTAGGTGCCATTGAGTCGTTTCAGACTCATAGCAACCCGACGTGGCAGAGTAGAACTGCCTCGTGGTTTTCTAGGCTATAATATTTATGGGGGTAGATTGCCAGGTCTTTTCTCCCACAGAGCTAGTGGATGGGTTTGAACCACCAGCCTTTTGGTTAACAGCCAAGAGCTTAACCACTACACCACCAGGCCTCCTTGAAATAGTCAACTGCCAGTTGCAGTCTATGGCTTTCTAAAATGGAAGGGGAAAAAAAAAACACGTCAAGATACTACCTGACTGCAACATCAGAAACGGATTTTAAATTACAACTGGATTTCCAAATATTCTATAACATGAGCATATATTATCTTTATAATCAGATGAAGACAATAAATTCTATTTTTGAAGATCATGCCTCTTTGCAAACAATCTTTACTATTTTCATACTGTGAGGATTTTCTTCTATTTATAATTTAGTCAGTAAACAGTTTGCATCTCAATACATATGTATTCCCTTCTCTTCCCATAATATTTTCTATATTCTTTACAAGACATTTGCATTGCATCTTTTCTACCATTTTAAATCTAACTTAATCATCTATAGTTATAATTCCTACCTTAACACTGAAAGAGATTTGGAATGTAGTATCATCACTGCCAAACATATCAAAGATCATAGACATGGCTCAGGACTAGGCAACATTTCATTCAGTTATACATAACATAGTAGGAGCTGACTCCATGCCAACTAACAACATCATCATCAACCTAGACAAGATATTTAAACTGTAGGGTTGTGTCTTGCTCTGATTTCTTTGCTTCCCCTGCTTAAAAGCTTTTTTTAACTCTCCGATTTTACTTTATATGATGTAGATGCAATTTGCATTCATTTTCGTTAAGGGCTTAGTTATAAACTCCTTTTGAACTAAGCTGTAACAGTGAGAGATCCATTCTTTACCTCCACTCTATTTAAAATGTAAAATTTATGTAAATAGAGTTCCCAGATACCAAGAGCACCTGAGCGTATAGAACAAGTCTAGAACTAACTGGGGTTGAAGGGAAGGAGTACAGTATATGTTAAAACATAAAGAACAACAAACCAAATGACTAGGCAAGATGATAGAATGTGTACACAAAATATTCCAAGTGGAGCAAAATGTCTACAGAGCACATTCTAAGAAATAATAGACTTACTAAGCCAGAGAATTGTAAAAATACACATTTTTATTCATTTTTTTCATGAAATCTTTGTAAATTAGCTGGTAAAAGAACTAGCTTGCAGATACTATAGCACTCTAAGGATTTAGAAACTTGAGTTTAAAACTTTCCTAAAAGAGCAAAGCCACACATATATTGTGGTGATGTTATTGTTTTATTTAATTCTGGGCATCATTAATTTTTGGAGGGAATGTGAATTCAATTCAGGCATAGGTGTGCTTTTCTGAGTCCCCATAACCATGCAGAAGTTTGAGAGGACTGGTAGTTGATATTAAGTGAGGAAGGAATTCTTCTAGACAAGCCATAAGAAAGTAATTCCCATGATAAGTCAGAGTTGACAGTCTAAAATGAATCTTTCTAGGGAAAGATTTTTAGAACTTAGTTTGTAATTTTTCACTTGCAAAAGGTGTATATTGAACAAGATCAAGTTGGTCTTGTTAAATCTTTTTTATGGGATTTCCTCCAGATGTTTCTGTCACTTCTTAAACCAATTTCATATTTGATAAATGTACAAGATAGTTTGGAGGTAACCTCAATAACACATTTACATGAATAAATACATAAGGGCAGATTCAGAATTATACACCTTAAATAATCGTGGTTCTTGAGCCTTAGAAGACTTAAAAGTATTTTATTAAAATCAGCACAATTTAAAGCAAAATTTAAAAAACTAACAAATAATCTTCTGAACTATTTTGTTTTTGAATATATGAATAAAAATGTGCTGCTACATTTTTTCCTCTTAACAGTTAAACACTAAGTTAGAAACATGAGTCCGAAAAAGCATTGCAAGAAATCTTATCTGTCGGTTCAAAACTAAAACGCAATTACTTTACATGTCTGTTACGTGTTTTAGATACACAATCAACTATTACTGTCCATAATCAAAGGTGAAAACTACAAGACATGGAATCAAACTCATTCTTTAACTTGAGCTAAGAGAAAATGCCCAGGCCTGACATTCAACCTCATTTTTAATTGATTATGGAATTTAGGCAATCACTTGAATTTTTGATTAGTAAGTAGGTCTATTATGCTACTCCTTTCTGCCTGTCTCACATTGAAATTATGAGAAAATAGATTTGAAAACGGAAATGTACTATACAGTTCAGAGGTAATAACTTAGGAGTCCTGCCTGTTGTGGTGACTACCCACCCTCTTGAACCTCATAGCACCCACTCAGCTTCAGCCTCCATGCTCCATCCACAATGACCTTCATCGTTCGTGTGGTCTTTCAACTGAGTCACACCACTCTAGCAACAGGCTTGGGGCACATACTGTTTTACTGAGAACGCTCTTTTGACCTCTGTATGTCACATGTACCTCCGGTAACCTTCTTAGTCTTGTTCTATTCATCTTCAGAGCTTAGCTCAGGCACCTATCTCTCAGAGAAGCTTTCCCCAAACTACACCACAACCCTGCTGCCTCTCCTCCCCTCCTCCTACTTTGACACAGAGTTTAATAAAGGTCTCTGTCATAAATCCTCACGGCCATCATACCTTCCTTTCAGAACACGTCTTGGAGTTTTGATTTTACATTCATTTATGCCTATTTGTTTTTTGAAAGTTCTATGAGAGTAGAAATCAAATTGGTGTTTGTTAATCATGGTATTCCCAGGACTTAATGCAGCAGCAGACACATGTTAGATGTTTAATAAATAGTGGCTCAATGAATCTGATATATAAGATACAGATCTAAACATCTCTCTCTCTCTCTCTCTCTTTTTTTTTTTAGGTATTTGCTTAAATATTAGGTACTTCCTTGACCACCCTATTTAAAACTGCATCACACCAGTTCCTAACCTTCCTTATCGTCTTTCTTTGCTTTAATATATAGCATTTATTGTCATTTAACATACGATGTATACCAACACCAGCTACATTGTAGGGACAGATAATAAATGATTAATTAAAACATAATAGAGCTTTGTCTTATTAGAGATCATAATTGTTTGAGAAATGCAATTCCTTCTTAATATTCATTAAAGTCTGACTTGAAATTTGGTTTTAAATCTCTTTGACATTGGAATTGTACTTTGGGCTTCAAGAGGATAAGGAGTGTGAAGTTGTGTCATTAAATAGTGTTTCTTGAAACTGGACTCTGGATTCAGAATGCCTAGGTTCAAATTCTGACTTTAATACTTAAAAGCTATGTAGCCTTAAATAAGTTATTTAATCCTTTTGAGCCCCAATTTCTTCAATCATAAAATTGGGGGAGGATCATAATAATCATTTCTACTCACTAAAGTTCCTATGAAGATTACACAAGATGAAATACGCAAAGTGCTTACCTCCATGTTTGGTATATAGCAAGTGTTCAGTAAAATTCGTTAATGTTGCTGTTACCAAAATAACGATGCCAGTTCAAGAGATCATTTCTAAAAATATAAGAAAATACAGATATTGACACAGTTGCATCTGGAGATCTTGACAGAATCGTATGCTTTCTTTGATATGCTGTTCCATGTTGCCCACACCCTGATAATTACCACTGATACAATTGCTACCGATATAATTGCACAGTGGTTAAGCATATGTCTGCTAACCTGCTACCCGAAAGGTCAGCAGTTTGAACCCACCTGTGACTCTGCAGGATAAACATGTGGCAATCTGCTTCCTTAAAGATTACAGCCTTGCAAACCCTAAGGGGCAGTAGTCTGTTCTATGTGGTCGCTGTGAGTTGGAATTGACTTAACATCAACAAGTTTGGTTTCTATGTGTAAAAACCTTTGCTGTTACATTGGATGGAGTGAGCATACAAAAACATTTAAGAGTCCCTTCTTCCAAAAACACTTGTATGAAGAATTATAATCTAAGACAATATATGAGATACACTTTAACAAATATAACAAAATAATTGCTCTAGAAAAACAGTGGATAAAGAGCTTCTGTGCTGCTGTGTTAACCAGGAAATTTCTGCATGGAGGGTTGAATTTTTACCTGGAACTCTAGAATTGGTCAAGGAAGTCCTACAGAAGGTAACTCCTATCAGTTTATAAAAATAAAGGCTTCCCTTCTTCTCCCTCTCAAACAAATTGGAGATACTCAGTCTTACTGGAAAATATGATAAGAAGCACCAATCACAAGAAATTTTGATTTTACAAAAAATCTGTATGGATATAAGTTCATCATTCTTACGCAAGCTAAAATTCACTTCTCACAATCAGATACTAAAACAATTTTATTAACTAGAATTACTTGATGAAAAAATTATTTTTAAATAGCAAAATATATGCATTTTACATTTTTAAAAAGATTTTTTTTTTACTTTCAAGCAACAATATAAACTAGAAAAAACATGCTAGTGTTTTATCAATGTTTTTGGTATCTGTTTAAAATACATAAGAGTAGGAGTTTTTATTAATACATCAAATATTTGTGCAAAATATGGTTTTGGAGTGCTTGAAAATTGTTTGTTTTGTTAATTATAAATATTCCTTCTACAACCTTTACATTAGTCATATATTCCACCAATTTTTCTTCACAAATAAAAAGACAAAAAAGTTCAATGCAACCTCTGCTTGAAATAGAATAAATCCTGAATTGATGTTTGATTCATTATATTTTACGTTAATTATAGTTTATTCAATCAGAATATCCTCATTTTTTATTATTAAAAAAAATAAGGAGGGAAGAGTATTCCAATGGAATGAAATCTGACAGTCATGAAAGTTGATATTTTTCACCTAAAATAACTTGCTCTTAGTTCACATTAAAGATTGCAAACGCAGCAGCCATGGAGACATGGAGCTTGGGAGATCTTTGTCAGTTGGAATATGTCAGAAATAGAAGCTCATTTTAACAGAGATAAACCAGGCTGGGTTGAGAGAAGCCTGTGCCAGAAACTTGTGAACTTGACCATCCCAGAGATGACTTTGACACTATACATTTTTAAAAGGTAGCATTGATCAGATTCCAAGGTAGCAGTTATTCTATCTGGTTTCACGAGCACATCCTAATTAACCAACTGGTATCTCCAGGTAGCCATGACCTCAGGTTATGGTTCCCTAAGGATTCATACCAGGCACCTGAATGACCTCATGCATGTAGTTAGTTTTATTTGGGAGGATTTATCTCCTCTTCTCTGAGTCTAAATGATGGTGCTATTAATCTCAATGTCCCTAGTTTCCAAGCTGCAAAATTTGCAGGTTTATTGTTCTATCCATGTGCTTTTCATCTTATTATTTTTATAATTTGTTACTGTAAAAAAGAAGGATAAAATATATTACTTCCTTCATTGAGGATATGAAAAATTAAAAGGTCCACATCAGTACTCTTAAGAAAAGAATGGTGTGTGTGTGTACTTATATTCCCATGATAAACAGATAATTCAATCAGTATGTATTGTTAGGGTAAATATCAACTATTATAGCCTTCTTTAAAATTCAGTAAGGTAATTTTTTATCAAAATTTTAAAACATAAATAACCCCTAAAGAGAAATACCATTCTAGGGGTATTATCACAAAAAGAAAAAAAAATTATTATAAAAATTACATGCAAAGAGATGTTAACCGGGACTGTATTTGTAATGAGGGAAAACTGGAAAAAAAGTTTAATGCCCATCACTGTGTGAATGATTAAATACATAGTACATTTCTACCATAAATATTAGGTAACTATTCTTAAAAGTGACAAACTTCCAGTTCCAGCAAAATGACAAACTAGGCTAGTGCTGAAATTTTCTCTCTCTGAACACTTGGAGATGCTGGATCAAGTGTAATTGCCTCCCACATAAAAAAAAAAAAAAAAAAAAAAAAAACTCTGGCTTTATGTACAAAAAAAGAGAGAAATCTCCAGCTGCAAGATAAAAAGAGAAAGCCAAAGCCAACACATTAAGCAGGTGAGCAGCCCTGGAGGGTATTTGATTCTTGTAATGGCTAAATGTTCAGGTTAGGTTTAAACACTCCCCGGGGAGAAGAGACAAAGACCTCCAACAAATACAACAAATATCAGTGAAAGGAAGACACAGTCACATGACCCACTGATCCAGACAGATGACAGGAAGGTTTGGCAGATACTGTTGATAAACCTCCAGTACACACCGGGCTGCTTCCCACTAACACCTGTGACTTTTATCTAAGGACTTTTTTTTCCCCCAGCCCTCAGTCATACACAGTGCAAGCAAGCAGTGCTGGAAGAGTCACCAAGGAACTCTCATCCAATGATAGATAGTGAGTTGGTAGATAAATACCTCAACCTCCTCATTAATTCATGTAAGTGAGTGTTCTACACCAACTCTTCAAATTCCCCAGCAGGATTGAGCTCCTGTTGCCCACAGTAGTAATGCATTCTTTATTGGCTTTCTTCTCTTCCCTGTCTTACTTGGCCACTTTCCTACTGATTTTCCCAGTGTCATTTTCCAAACTGACTACATACTTGCACTTGAGCTCTTACGTCAGGGTTCTAGAGGAATTTAATCTAAGATAGAAGCCTACTTTTATCCTGAACCTGGGTAGAAAAAATTTCTCCCAAAGAAAATTGAAGCTTCATCTCTTATTGATATGGAATCCAAATCTACTCTATTCAGGTGGTACAGAGAAACTACAAACTAAGATAATGTTTTTAAAATATTGATGTCTTTAAAAAATTATTACAGGAAAGTGATGCACATAGAACATCTACAAGAAGAAAATTCACAATTTCTGTGGAAGGAAATTTCAATAGTAACCCATGTGAGAATTCCATGGGGTGGAAAAATAATTTACGCTTAAAATGATCTTATAATTAAAAATTATTAAATACACAGAGGAACAAAGAATTGTGAGAGTCAGAAGATGCAATAAACAGAAGAATCGACACCTCCGGGACATACTAAACAACAATAATAAAAAAAGAAGAAAACTATAAAATAAAGATATTTAAATAATGAAAGAGGAAATTTTGTTAAAGTTGGTGGAAAAAAAGGACATTATGAAGACAAGAATAATGAGGTTTGGAAATGAACCAGAGAGCTATTTTATAAATGAAAAAAATAAAGGATTATTTTTAATAGAGTGCATAGATAAGATTGCAACTAAAGACAAAATGAATGACCCTGAAGAGCTATCTCAGAAAATTATGCAAAATGTAGCACAGAGCAGCAAATGGACTGAATATATATATCTATATAGACATTGGAGACTAGAGATTCCTAAGCAGCAGACCTAATAGACACTTAATTTATGAGTTAAATCTATTAATACTTGCCTTGGAAAGTTTTTCACGATGTATTGCTAAGTGAGAAAAATAAGAAGCAAGTTAGTTAATGTGATCTAACCTCATCTGTGTGAAACAAAAAACACCAAATACTAAAAGAAAACTGTGTGTGTGTAAGCTTAGATGACCATGGCAGAAGTAATTGAAAACTACACACTAGATTGTTAAAGGCACCAAAGTTATAATAGAGAAAATGGGAGAAGGAAAGAAAGTAGAAGATAAAAAAAATAATAAATCAAGTATATTTAAAAAAATGAAAACTTTTAAAAACTGTGCTATGATCCCATTTATATAAATTATATATGTCTGTCTACTATGGACATAATGAAATGCATGAGAGAATGACCATCGAAATAACAATGATAAGTTATTGTCAGGTGTATTCATGTGATTGTTACTTTCTTTTTGAAAAGCCCATATAGACTCTGGTTAATTTCTTCAAATTAACATGTGTTTTTATGCAATTAGATATAAAATATATATTTCAGTGTGGAAAAATTATTTTTCTATCTTCATCTTTCACCTTACTTCTGCCATCGCAAAGGCCATGATATTTGTAATATGAAGAAGGAATACAGGCCGTTGGACATATTCCTGTACTGAGGTTTGTTGCTATGATGCAGAAGTAATAGCCTTCACCCTAACGTTTCAGTGTCTTTTCAGTTATTTACCAGCTGCTCTCACTAGCACTGAGGCTAAACATTGCCACACATTGTGCTTGCTCTACTTGGTTTGCATACAGTCTTGGCCATATGAAAAGAAAGAAAGTAATTACAACCACTACTAAAATATATAATTATATTTTAAAATTATCTTCAGTTTTGAAAGTCAGTATACTTCTTTCTCTATTTCCAATTGTTAGGAAAGCTAATGTCAATATCTTCAGGATGGTGCTACTTAAAATTATTTTATCCAAATAATATAAACAAGACAGTAAAGAACATTTTGAAATATTGCCATATTCGACTATTGACATTGTCATTTTCTGAAATAACACTCAAATAAACAGTTTTCTGAAAACATACTGAAGTATCTTCAGAGATGAGCATATTTCTGTGCTAAGCAAAATCACATAAATTAGGCAGTCTTTAGGCAATGCTCAATTCTAGGTTAACTGAAGTGTGCTTTTGCTAACCATACCGCCATAATACTTTATATTGACTTTGACATTATCAAAAAGTTTGTACAATGATAAAATAACATCTGAATACCTAATAAGATGCACATGGCATCTTAGTCTCCTCTATAAAACCTCCAACCCCAAAACCCACCCAAGCACACACACATATCCATGCACATATGTGCATGTGTGCACAGGAATACACGCACACACACACACACACACACATAAATCATTTCATCCAGACCTAATAAAACCCAGTGGATGCAAAAAGCACTAATTTTTAAATGTATCGGCACATTAAAACTCAAGATCTTGCTAGTGCGTGTGCGTTTTATGGGGAAAAAAAAAATTTTTTTTTTAACCAGAGTCATACAAAAAAAAACAAAAAACATTGTGCCTGAAACTGTCTTGGAGGTCCAAGAGAACATATGCCTCATTCCCTTATGTGATTAGCTCTTTTGCTCCTTCATTGTGACATGATTACTATGACTTTCAGACAGTAGTGGATGTCATTATTTGGATTTTAATGCCAAAGTTAGACCTTTAGTGTCACTGTTAATGAATCCACATTCAATATTTTAATATTATGGAGAAAGATAATTAGTCGCAGCTGAATAAAGCAGATACCAGCTGGAGTTCTACTTCATTAACGGGGTGCCAGCAAAACTTGTGAGGCTGTCTGGAATCACACTGCCCTTCTGTTCATATTAACACCGATTTAATCGATGCCTTTATTTCAGTGTATGAATGTGATTCAGTTCTCTCAGAACCTGAGCCAAATTTATCTTTGCTTCAGACTGAAGAACTAGTTTAATCGAAAGTAACTTTGTTGCAATTAGAAATTTTCCAAACTTTTTTTTTTTTTAACTGATAAACAATTGCCATGTATCAGCAAGTTTAGAAAAGTGTAGCTTTAGAAGTTAGGTGGATGAAAGAGATTGAATGCACACTAAACAATATTCAAAAAATTCAGAATCCCTTGCAGTTTTGGATAATTATTTGCTTAGGTCTGTGCTCTTCCATTAATGTTATATTTGTATAGATGCCAACTTTGATTTTCTTCCCCATATTTCAAGTCTTTTAAATAACCCTAGTTCTCAAGAGTGATCTCAATCACTATATCAGTTTCTTG
The DNA here is from genome assembly GCF_000243295.1 of Trichechus manatus latirostris. Lineage (NCBI taxonomy): Eukaryota > Metazoa > Chordata > Mammalia > Sirenia > Trichechidae > Trichechus > Trichechus manatus. The sequence continues at coordinate 7,908,407 of NW_004443943.1, read as the reverse complement.
TTATTCCTTGTTCAAATAATTCAATACCCTGTACAACTGAGTGAAATGGAGGTCACCAAATATCTGAGTAAAATATTAATGGATACTGCTATCAGGAGCCCAGCACGACAAGTAATTTCTTTGATGAAGAAAAGATGACATAATACTAAATGCAGGAAGAAGCCTGAGGTACAATCATTGGAACTTTAAAAGCCAATGGAAGTTTAAAAACACGGTCTTAACAATGGAACTATTTTAGTGTCTGAAGTTGGAGATAACGGCTAAGGATTAGAAAGTGAGTATGGGCTCTTTCCTGGAAAGGGATTTAAGGTCTATGCTAAGGGTGGATTGAGATTCTGGGAAAATGTTGGGACTTCTTGCTTAATACTTGAGGTTATATATTCAAAACTTCTCTGTTTAATATCACCTTTCTATCCCTAATGCTATGCAGGATTAAACAGGTAACAGTATTAACATCTTGCTTTTTAGTTTTCTTTTTTTTAATCTAGGAACAACTGTTCAATAACTATCCTTAGTAACTTTTACCTTAGAATACTTAGAACTTTTCCCCTACTTGATGGTGGCTGACAGAGGAAGGATGTATGTGTGTCTATTGACACATATCTATACTTATTAACACATATCTATATCTATATTGTAACTAATTCTATATTAAGTTAAACATGAGTTCATACTGATGTCTTCAACCCTGATCCATAACTGTAAAGATCATTCTAGCCTCCTCCCTTATTAACTATATGATCCCCAAATACAAAATACATATACAAAAATCCCCAAGTAAAAACCTCAAACTATTTTATTCTCCACCCTTCTGCACTGAAATTGTCTTAGCTAGAGAAAGGAAGTGATTTGTGAAAATGGAGAAATATCTGTCAAAGTGACAACAGGAGAGCAATATACAGCAGAACTCCTGTACTAAGAAAATAAAAATAGTGTACCATTGTTTTCTCATATTACACTAGAATATATTATGAACAATCTTATTTGATATAAGTTTCTCCAATTTTCATTTGATTAATTTTCTTTCTCAAAGCCAAAAAACATGAAGTATCACTACCAATTTAGAAAAGTAACAATGCACAAAGTACTATATTACCACAGCACAATTCACAATAGAGACTAAAAAGTCTCTAAACATTAACTTTTTTATTTTTTTATGTTTTTGCTGACAGTAATAGATTCAAAATATTAAGAGTAGCAAAAGGAAGATATAAACATCTAATCTTTAGGGAGCAACACAAAGGCATAAAGTGTTATTACTCAGAACATTCATCATCATCATTTGATGCAGTGAACATATAGTTTCTTAAATTGTCAACCATTTTCAAAAGAAGAAACAGATGAGAAATGCCAAAATCCATTTCATTTGAGCCTTCATGTTTCATGTCAATATCAGCTTTATAGAGAATATGCCAGTATCCTTTCTTAATAATTATTTGCATTTAATTCAACTTGGCTTCAGTTGGAAATTTTTGTAGTGTGAATTGTGAATTTGATATGGGCTCTAGGTACACCCCAAATAAATAATTAATTTGAAAGAAGTGAAACAATTAAAATCTTGAAACAAGTTTGTAAATTGCCTTTTTTAGAGTATACCAGTTTACCAAGAAACATAAAAGACAGAATCTAAAAGGAAAATAAAGGGGTTATCTGAGTGGAAAAGCACAATTCACAGCCCAATAGTTACTTGCAGCATGCATCTTTGGGATAAAATTACATGTCAATAAACAGAAAAACAAATCACTGCCCTTAGGCACCAAGATTTTTTTTTAAATTTGCATTTAGTTTCTAAGGTACCTAGTTCCAGGTAAAATATCTTTTCAAGCATATAGAATTAGACTGCCCATATATCATCTTTTCACTTAAAGGTATTCAGATGGAAGTTTGGGCTATTTATGGAAGCATATAGAATTAGACTGCCAATATATCATCTTTTCACTGAAAAGTATTCAGATGGAAGTTTGGGCTATTTGGAAAAGTGTCTTTACCTCAACTTTAAGCAAATATTAATAGTTTGTCATTGTTTTCTCCTAATACACTTGAGCTCTCAGATGGGCACTGAAGGAGATATAGTCACAGGCACCAACACTGTCAGCAGAAACTTACAAAAAAATATGCCCATGTCTCTCAACCAATTACAATAAAAATAGACTTTAAGACCTTCTAATATTCCTATGGGTTTCGTGGTAGATATAGCCGATTACTAGATTAAAGTCTTCCAATATTGAAGTTCATAAATTTTCATTTAGAAGGCTTACTTCTTAATAAAAATAATAATAATGCATTTTTTACCTTACTTCAATGCTTCTTATTTGTTTTCTCTTACATGAAATATGTGTAGCGTAATAATCCATAATAAAGAGATTTTACTTCAGTTTACCTCTGTAAAGAGCCCCCACATCATTGATTATCCATGCCAATAGCATATTATATATGAAGTTTTGAGATGTGATTTTACATAATTGACCCTTTAATGTAAAGTGGGCTAAATAGACCATTTTGTCACTTTTTTTTTTTTTAAATCACATTGGCAAGTCTAACTTCTTATGGAGCCCTTAAAAATATAGTCTGTAACCCTGATATTCTGGTGAAACAATTTACTCTGCAGGGAGAAACAAGAATTTAAATTTACTGAGCTGTAAAAAGGGCAAGGCTTATAAAAACTTCATACCATATAGATATGTCTGTGTATCATAAAGTCAGTGACAAATTTCCTCTTGATATACAACTATAATATACCCATAGCAGTATATTATAGAAGATATTCTTTTCCAAATACAATTAGGACATATTCTTTCCATCTGGATATATTTCTTTCCAATGGTGCTGACTCTAGTCTGCAAAATAAGACATGCTCTTCCACTGGCTTAGGAGGAAGTCATCATTCTCCTTCAAAGAAAAATGGCTAAGTAAAATAGCTAAATTCTTCCCACTGTAGTGATTCTTTTGGCCAGATTAACACAGAACTGTTTTTTTCATCCCATCAAATAGGCTGTTACGTAAAAACTTTGAGGGGATAAAGAGATGATTTAGTAAAAGCATATTATTCAAGTATGAAACAATAGATAGTGCCATCCTACACATATTCACAATTAATTCTCTTTCTTGGGAAATATACAATAGGAACTGTATTTGTAGATCTTTCTCTTTTTAAGTATCTTGCATGCATTTTGAACTGGCTTAGGCAAAAATGTTTTAATTATAATGATTCTGTGCTGTTTCAGATAACCCCAGAAGAAAAATAGAGCTGTGCCTCAGCAGGAATCCAACACTCAAAACACAATTATGCTATCCCTCTCTCTTCTGTGTATGCCTCTCTATACAAATGCTCTTCCTCTCCCCCTTTTCCTCACTTACCTTGAAATCCAGCTATCTCTGCTCCAAAAATGTGATCCTATATCCTGACAAACATTCTTGAATTAATCCCAGTTTTGAACCTGAATTAGACCAATCAGTCCCTCCTCCAGAATTAGGGAAAGACAGAAAAATTATTTTATGTGTAACTGAATTTGTGACATGTAAAACTGGAGTGAATTGTCAGGTGATAATACTGTCACCCAAAAGACGCTTTTGATTCTCATCTTACATGATGAACCTATTTGAAACATGTAAGACAGTTAACTACTACTTTATTATTAAAAAGTATCCATCCTTTATTAAAATTATTTTAACACAAATTGTATTTTCTTGAGGCAGTACACGTCTTTTGTTTGTTCCTCCTGTTAAGTACAGCTAAAATCTCTGGACATTATCTATTAAACAAACAGAAGAAGACTCTGAAGGATGGAAAGAAGAAAGCAAACCAGCTAGGGAGCATGGGACGTAAGGAACAATACCCCGGGCTGTGTTTTTGCCTCATATATCCTAAACTGGGTGCTGGAAAAATCTGCAACCCAGGAATGCCAATGGGTACACATCAAAATGGGCCCTCCAAAAGCCTGCTCTCTTTAAGGCCAAAAGACTAGCCTAGTAAAACATAAAACTTTAAAACAATAACCGTTCTACTCCAGCCAAACTCCACAGGAAGAAAAACTGCAGCCCATCCCTACCCATGCCTAGACTAGGGAGAACCAAGATTTTCACCACACCCAGTTCTAACAAGGTATCCTTTCTTTCCTCCCGCCCTCCTTTCCTCTTCAGGGTGATGTCAGAGGTGGCCTAGTAAGGAGCCAGGGCTTCCAACCCTGTCCAGTAGTAGCAAGGCATCCTTTGCCATTTCTGCTGAGGTGACATGGGAGGAGGTCAGGTGGAGAGTTAGGACTTCACCACACCCAGCAGTAATGAGGCAGTCCTTCCCTGTAGAGTCAGTGGTAGCCAAGTAGGGAGCAGTAACAAGGCACATCAGCCTCTCTTAGTCAGTATGGTAACAGTGAAGACCAAGTAGGGAGCCTGAACTCTCATCCCCACCAGCAGTAACATGGCCAAGTGAGGAACCTAGACTTGCACCCAACTTAACCGTCATGAGACTGTACCTTGCTTCACCCACCACAGAAGCTCAGAATAGCATGGCTATCACTAAAGGTTTAAATAAGATCCAGGGTCACATAACATACTATCAAAAATATCCATGTTTCAAAAAAACAAAAACAAAACTCAACTTCAGTGAGAAAATACAATCAGAGAAATGTTAGAATTATCTGACAAATAACTTTAAATCCCCCATCATTAAAATGTTTCAACAAGCAATTACAAACACATTTGAAACCAATTTAAAAAATGAGAATCTCAGGAAAGGAATACAAGATGTATTGGAACTAGAAATTTTAGAGTTGAAAAATACAATAAACAAAATAGAAACTCCATGCATGGGCACAACAGCATAATGGAGAGAACAGAGGATGTAATCAGGGAACTTGAATCTAAAACAATAAAAATCATGTAATCTGAACAACGGAGAAAAAAATCAACTGAAGAAAATGAACAGAGCCTCAGGAACATGTAGGACAAAAGATCCAATCTTTGTGTCATTAGAGCCTCAGAATGAGAGACAAAAGAGAGCAGGGCTGAAAAAAAGATTAGAAAAAAGACAAGACTACAAATTTAAGATGAGCAAACCTCAAATAGGATAAACCCAAAGAAATACATGTCAACACATATCATTATCAAACGTCCAAAAACTAAAGAATAAGAAAAAAAAATCTTGAAAGCATCAAGAGAAATATGACACCTTACCTATAGAGGAAAAGCAATTTGAAAGACAAAAAATTTCTCATCAAAAACCATGGAGGCCAGAAGGAAGTGATGCAATATTCTTCAAGTGCTAAAATAAATGAATTGCTAACTCAGAATTGTACATCAGAGCAAAAATATTTTTCATGAATATTGACACTAATCTTTGCCATCACACCTGAATGAAACCTTCTGTAAAATTTATTATCTTGTGTAGGGAGAGCAGTTTAAGGGCCTTCTCCTTGACCATTCTTACCATAGGCCAGTGAATTACTGTGAGTATTCTGCCATCCTCTAATATGTCCATTTGGACTATACATTTGGATCTGTGAAAATTGACACTGATTGAGTCTATGGATCTAATGGATTCACTGTGAGAAGAACCTGGATCAGATCATTTATTATCTGACCCTGATATTCCCCTTCTCGGACTGGAAGTTTCAAGATATTAGTGTCAGTTCTGATCCTGTATCCAGTATCCAACAAGCCTCCAAAGATCTTGGCATCCCCCTTAACTCACTGTCTAGTCACTCAAATAAATGACCATAGGTTACTTCGGGTAAAGACTAGAAGAATAACAACTGTATATACTTTTATCGTGTTACAACATCTTTCATCAAGCGAACCCAGCCTCTCTTTCAATTTTTGCTTTTGTGATCTGAAAAAGAGCTCATACCTAAAAACAGAACAAGGTATTCAGACTTTTCATTGAGGCAACTGACTTTAGACTTCTGTTCATTCATTCTTATATTTTTGTAGTATTTATATTATGCAATGCTATTTTGGATGTCTACCTTGTCGGTAGGAATACCATGTTCCGTAAGCCATGTTGGTAGATATCTGAAGGTCACCTCCCTAGGCTTACCTGCTCCCTGCTATTTTTAGATCTTGCTATCCCATTGCTACAAGAGATCACTAGTTTATAACATTATCCCTTATCATCAATACTGGCCTACAAAGGACTCCACTATTAAACTTTTCACTAATGCAAGTAACCTTATCATAACTTTGTTTTGTTTGTTTCGGTGGGTCTTCCAGTATATTAGATTCATTCTAACATGCCCACTTGTCTGAGTCTTTTTAATCTTTTACAAGCAGTTTTGGTATCTGCCATAGAATTGTGCTGTAATATGATCTTAGTTATTAGTATTTTTGTGAAAAGGAAATATACATCAAGACAGACAAATATTGTACTGTAATGCCACTGCTTCATCGTGCCTTAGTTTTCAGGCATGGGGAGCAGGAACTGATATCCTCTCTCAAGGTCAAATTGGTTACTTTTTCACTTCCACAGGATTCGAAGGAATCTGGAAACTTAAGTTTCTTAATTACGTATACCCAGATATTCCTTAACAAGTCCTAGGGTTCCACCTCTCCCCTATCAGTGCCCTGATTCTAGTGTAGGAGATGTTCCTAGGCTGTAGAGACTTCCCTAAAGTTATGTTACTGTAACGATTAAGTCCTGGTTGTGGTCTTGTGAAAATCAACCTTTTGGCTTCAGGAAATGTCTCTTTTAATACTGCAAAGCTGCCCTATGACTCTCATATTTGACTTTAAATTGGTGATTAATTGTTCATGACCTATCATTTTCTCTCTGTAATGCATCATTGGTGCTCAGTAATAGTCACTCAGCTCCATAGCCTTTATAATTAACATTTCCCTCATATCTCTCAAATGCCAGAGATTGTGCACAAGGTAATTCACTATCTTCCACATGTTTTCAGATCACCATAGGAGCACTGCTATAGCATGTCAGGGACTATCGGTACTCTATCTGACAGTGATGAGGTCCTCAATGCCTTCTTGCTGCTGAGTGATCTATCTCCATAATCCTATAATTAAAGAGTTTATTTCAAGGACCTCATTGGCTCCAACTGTCTAAATCCTGTGTGGTAGAGAGAACAATGCCCCCCAAAGATGTCCATATCCTAATCCCGAGAACCTATAAACAGGTTATATTGCATGGCAAAGAAGAATTAAGGTTGCAAATGGAATTAAAGTTGTTAATCAGATTACCATAAAATAGATTTTCCTGGATTACTCAGGTCAGCCCAGTATAATCATAAGGGTCCAAAAGGTCAAAGAAGGAGGCAGAAGAAGACATCAGAGTGATGCAATATGATAAGAACTTTACTTGCTGTAGATGGTTTTGCAGATGGAGGTCACGAACTGTGGCTGATCTATAGAAGCTAAGACCAAAAAGGAAACATGTTCTCTCCTAAAGCCTCCTCAAAGGAATATAGTCCTCCTGAGAGTTTAAATTTAGTCCCAAGAGATCATGCGGAACTTCTAGCCAACTCAAAGGTAAGATGATGATTTTGTATTATTTAAGCCTCTAAGACCTCTTTAAAGTGTTAAAAAGCAAAAATGTCACTTTAAGGACTAAGGTGTGCCTGACCCAAGCCAGGGTGTTTTCAGTCACCTCACATGCACGTTAAAGCTGGGTAATGAATAAGGAAGACTGAAGAAGAATTGACGCCTTTGAATTATGGTGTTGGCAAAGAATATTGAACATTCCATGAACTGTCAAAAGAACAAACAAATCTGTCTTGGAAGAAGTACAACCAGAATGCTCCTTAGAAACGAGGATGGTGAGACTTCGTCTCACATACTTTGGACATGTTACCAGGAGGGACCAGTCCCTGGAGAAGGACATCATGCTCGGTAAAGTAGAGAGTCAGTGAAAAAGAGGAAGACCCTCAACCAGATGGATTGACGCAGTGGCTGCAACAATGGGCTAAAGCATAACAATGATCATGAGGATGTTGCAGGACCAGGCAGTGTTTCATTCTGTTGTACATAGGGTCACTATGAGTCGGAACTGACTCGATGGCACCTAACAATGATAACAACAAGTCTCTAAGTATGTGATAATTTGCTACAACAGTAATAGAAAACTAATACAACCAGCTCGCCTGGAAGCAGCTGCTAATATGAGAACCCATGAACAAGTTATTAAGGAAGTACTCTCTGGATAAACCTTTAAGAAAGTGAGGGGAGCAGGACAGGGTTTCAGAAGAAGTCAAGCTTCAGCCCCATCGCATGGGGAGATTTGAAGAGTGAATTCTACCATAGTTTTCTCACCCAGAAGCAAGGAACTAAGCTGTTACATCACCACATCTGTTATGCTTTGTCTATAACCCCCCATCCCCCCTATCCAGAGGCAGGAGAAAACCTCCCAGAAAACTCCAAACAAGCCTTCAGTCAAAGACAATATTTTGCCGAGCCTTTTACAGAGGATTCTATTATTCATACTTGCAGAAGAGTGCAGGTATGTTCCTTTATTAGCCAATACCTGCAGGGCATGTTGGTTGAATGAATGGGCCCAGTGGAGTGTATCTGGGCAGAGCAACAGCATATGCTTCAAGGTCACAATTCCTGGAATAGAGTACTTCTTCTTGAAACATCTCAGTAGGTGAATCACTTCTGTCTCGCGTTCTTAATCTGATGTTACGTATATATCACAGTAATGTATTTTGAAACTCAAATATGCTCATTTACCATTGATACTTTCTTTTACATGAGTCAGTCAATTTTTTGCACTTTGTATGTTTGTTATGACTCAGACAATATCAATGAATTCACATAAGCCCTCCTTCTTACCATCTGTGTGGACATCTGCAGTTTTATGAGGCTGTACACGTCTTTTCTGGAAATGGAAACTGGCCCAACATAAGGCATTCCACTTCTTAGCCAGACACCTAGAATACATCATGATTTCTCATTTTCCTTCACCAAGCAGCAAGATACAGAGACCAAATGAAGGGATCCAAGGCCCTACGAGATGGCAGAGATACTAGACTGAAGTATCTGAAGTTCTTGAATGATTTCATAAAGAAGAGTTCATCTACTGACATCATAGGATTGTGGCATAGGTGAAAAATAAAATCTTATTGTCTGAAACTACAGAGATTTGATGGTGAAGATTAATTCACATTTCCTGCTTTTTCAAGTAAAAGGGTGTCACTGGCACTAAGGTATAATAAGCAAGAGGTTGTGAATGCAGTATTCAAATTCTAGCTCCATTAAGGAGAATGCAGTAGCAAGCGTAGACTCAGCTAATGTTAGGTCAATCATACTATTGTCATTCTCTGATACTGCTTTTAATATGACGCAACATGCTGTATTGAATAATAATAATCTGTATTTTATTAAGCATTTAATGTGTGCTAGGCAATGTGTCAAGCAAATTCTATACATGATAACACTTAATCCTATGAAGAAGGAGCCGTGGTGGTACAAATGATTAAGCATTTGGCTGCTAACTCAAAGGCTGGCAGTTCAAATTCACCTAGCCAGCTGCTCCATGGGAGAAAGACCTGGTGATCTGCTTCCGTAAAGATTATAGCCAAGAAAATCCTAAGGGGAAGCTCTACTTTGTCACATGGGGTCGCTATGAGTCGAAATCAACTTGATAGCACCTAACAACAACAATTCCATGAAGCAGACACTGGTATTGTGATATTATCCCTACTTTACAGATGGAGAGATTAAGGTGCAGGACAATTAAATAACATATCCATGCAGTCCTTGTGTAATTGAAAATCATTTAAACCATGTTCATCTGAAGTTGCAAGGTCATGCTTTTAGCCACCTCACTAAATGATAACATACAGAAGAGAAGAGAGCTGGAATGAAACCCAGGACACCAGGAATTTAATCCCCAGTCACTAACACTACCTTTAACTGGCTGCCCATGGACTAAGTACTTCCCCTCTGTGTGTTTTAGACTTCTAAGACTCCTTCCAGGGGTATTATTTTGTGACTCCAACCCAAAAGTAGAATTTTTAAAGTTTCCCAGAGATCCAACCACTGTCTAAATCAGGTTTGCTTCATCTTTTCTGCCATATCCTTATGTAACAGATATTTCCTAAAATTCTAACCTTGCGGGTTTGGGATGAAAAAGGTAAAGTAAATATCCACCTTTATATGGAAAATTTCCTTTAGAGAATATTATGTTCTGCTTTCCTTGGAAAATAGAAAAACAAAAAGTCATTCCCTTAAGTTTAGGATTTATACATTGAGCACCCTTAAGTTTAAAATAGGAGCCCTGGTGGCGCAATGGTTAAGTGCTTGGCTACTAACTGAAAGGTTGGCAGTTCGAACCCACCAGTGGTTCCACAGGAGAGAAGACCTGGCAGTCTGTTCCCATAAAGTTTCCAGCCTGGGAAACCTTATGGGGCAGTTCTACTTTGTCCTATAAGGTTGCTAAGAGTTGGAATTGACAACAAGCACACAGCAACCACAAGTTTAAAATGCGCAATGAGTCAAAGACACCTTTTCTAATAAATGTGTGACCTAAACAAGGGAATTTTATTTTTTAAGCTAATTTATCTAAGTCAAGTAAAGCAGTTGAAATATTTGACACAGTCTGAGAAAATAAGCCTTTGAAAAATGTGCTCATTTTTAATCTAGCAACCTTAGGAAAGAAAAACCAGTGAGAAAAGGCTGTATCTCTGCAGCAGTTGAGTCTCACAACTAAGAGGATCTTTGGTGCACATTTTGCTCTTCCGAGCGTGCTTTGAGACCCAGCTCAAACTTGACAGCTACCGCTGTGAGAACAAGTTAAATAACGGGATCCCAGAAGCGATCAAGAAAAGTCCTATATACACGTTCACTGTAAGCCACTAACATCCTGAGGAAAAAAGTTTCTTCCTGAGAAATTGATTATCTGGATATCAAAGACAAAGAGAAAAAAAAAAAAAAAACATGACATGAGCAATAGATGCTACACCATTTTTTCCAATTTCCCCAAAATATCGACTAAATTGACTTCTTTTCTCTTCTTAGGTGTCTGGTAGTAAATAATTGTTTGTAGTTTAATTATATCACGTGGGTAGGGAGGGAGAAATTGAAATACGCTATTTGAAATGTACTTCATGTAACCCCAAAACAACTGTACAACAGCTGGAAATAGACTCTTTGTTCACACACAGATTGCTTTAGAAAATTTATTCTCATAATTTTAAAACTATGTACAGTATTCTTCTTGTTCAGGTTAGCCTTCTATCCAAATATGAAAACCTCTAAGAAGGCTTGTCTACATATCTAAACATTAACTTAGGGGATTGTCACCAAATTAAACTGAAATATTATGATTCCTTTGAATTTAAAATTCATACTTCACAGTTTTATTTGATACCGAATAGTCTTTGTTTTAGCATCCGTGAGGAGTATCGAATGATCTTTTGCATCTTTTAGGCTTTTCTATTTTGAACAGTGAGAGTGCTTTAAAATATAACTTTGTCAGATAGATATTTAAATCAAGTTTTTTAAAACATTTGTTTATAATAGCATTTAAAGACAACTGTTTTCTTTTTGTTTTTCTTTTCTTTCCCCATTGTTGCCTTTCTTTATTAACACTAGTTTTGAGTGAACATGTTCAAAGAAACGGGCTTCCCATCTTTGGACAATTGCTATAGTGCTGAGAAAAAAAGAAAATAGTAACAAACAGACAAACAAGCAAGATTATATATGTGTGTGTGTACATACACACACATACATGTATCTATATACACATGTGTGTGTGTTTGTGTACATGTGTGTGTATATAAATAGTTGTTAATTGGCATCTAGTCGATTCCGACTCATGGCAACCTCATGTGTGCAGAGTAGAACTGCTCCGTAGGGTTTTCAAGGTTGTGATCTTTAGGAAGAAGATTTCCAGGCCTGTCTTCTGAGGTGCCTCTAGTTGAGTTCAAAGAGCTAACCTTTGGGCTAGTAGTTGAGTGCTTAACCATTTGCATCACCCCAGGGACTCCTGTTGTTGTTGATAGGTGCTGTAAAGTCAGTTCCGACTCATAGTGACCGTATGTACGACAGAACGAAATGCTGCCTGATCCTGCACCATCCTCACAATTGTTGCTATATTTGAGCCCATTGTTGCAACCACTGTGTCAATCCATCTTGTTGAGGGTCTTCCTCCTTTTCACTGACCCTCTACTTTACCAAGCATGGTGTCCTTCTCTAGGGACTGTTAACATGCAAAAGCTGGACAATGAATAAGGAAGACTGATGAAGAACTGATACATTTGAATTATGGTGATGATGAAGAATACTGAATATACAGTTGGCTGCCAGCAGAACAAACAAATCTGTTTTGGAAGAAGTTCAGCCAGAATGTTCCTTAGAGGCAAGGATGGTGAGACTTCATCTCACGTACTTTGGACATGTTATCAGGGACTCCTATAGATATAGATACAGATACAGATGCAGACAGATACAGATATATAGATATATAGATATACATATACACCTTCTCCTCACTTATTGACTGTCTCGTTTTCTGACATTTCACATTTATGATAATAGATAAAAATCTACTATCAGACTATTTTGCACATTAACAACATATGTCTGGCAGTAATGAACACTGAGGTGTAAGGCAAGAGTAACACTGGCTTTGATGGTTGAGGTTGTGTCAAGTTGGCTGGGCCATTTTTCTCAGTAGTTTGGCAGTTATTTAATGATGTAATTTTGCAGTTATGTAATGATTCCTCCTTTTTGTGATCCGATGTGGTCATCTTCCATTTTTGTATCACATTGATTTTGCATAATGACCTTGTCTTTGGAACCTAACCATGTCTATAAATGTCAACATATATATAGTCAGGTGTCACTTAACCTCCACATTATGTTCTGTGAAATAGGATCTTATGTGATTTGTTCATTGTGCAAACACCATATTATATACTTAACAAAGCTATGTGGGATACTGCTGCTATCACCATCACCCTCTACTTTACCAACCATGATGTCCTTCTTCAGGGATTGGTCCTTCCTGATCACATATCCAAAGTACACGAGACAAAGTCTCACCCTCCTTGCCATATATGTATGTATGTATGTATATACACACACTCACACACACAAACACACACTCTCTAATCAACTACAAAAGTAACAACTAACTTCTTTGGATAAAAACAAAATGCATACAAAGATTTTTAGAACAGTCTAGTGCTTTATAGAAAAACTGCATTCAGACCTATGACAGTCATCAAAATACATTTAAACTATGAACGGCAGTATCTGATCCTATCCTTGAACTGTCACACATTCCACTTGCAATACAGTTAAGGTCTCTTCCAACAATATTACTACCAGGAAAATGAGATAAAGAACCTAGCTAAACACAATGCCAAATCTGCCTTGAGGTAAGTTGATTGGCAGTTACTCTATCATGTGAGAAAAGATGGGAACAGGCTTTACCTTCTATAATTGGATTAAACCCAAAGAGGATAAAGCTCTTCATCTTGTCTACCTTGCCTGTTTAAGCTAGTCAAGGTGTCACTATCATCAGCCTTACACAGCCAACAGCTATTTACTGCTTGGCTATATTAGTACTGACTTCTTGCTTACAGATAATTTTTGGGACACACATAGCAGTGTCAGAGGTTCTGCCCACTCACTGATGACTGTTTTCCAGTCTGCTGTGCATTGTATTCAGTTACAAGCCACTTTGGATCAAACATGGCTCATTTCGTTCCATACATATTTTTCTAAATGCACTCTGCAGAAGATGATGGACCAATCATTCCCAAGTCCCTGTCCCAACTCCTTTATCAGCCTCATATTTAAGGGCTTTTAATCTGCACACATCAATATTTAGGTGTGTCTCTCCCTGCATCCATGTGTAGCAGCTTTGGCAAGTCTGGATTTACTCAAGATTATATCTGACTCTCACATCACCTGCAATTTGAGGAGCAAATGAACATCTACTTCTATATCACCAAGGATCAAGCAACTCAACATGTTTTATCTTTTTTCTTCTAATTGATACAACACAAAGTTAACTCCACACGAGAAACGAACTGAAAAAATTGGGGTTTCTTGAGCAGACTTTTTTGTGTACTGTGTGTTACAGATGAAAGATTGCAAATTGCTGGGCCACAGATTAATATTTGCATTTAGCCATGTTTGATACTGGCCATACATTCTTATCTTGGATAATTTTGTTTTTAATTATGTGTCAACATTCAAATTTTGGGAGAAGTCTTATATAAATTGACACACACTTTTTCCTCTGTATTAATAACTAAAATATCTGGCTGCACTGGACGTTGTTCCCATAAGGTAGTCTCCATATTACCGTGGTCCCCGTTATTCTCTATTTTTTCCCCTACACTGAGGCCAATATTGATTTTATTGTTATATGCAATATTTACAAAAGTTGGTTATGCTGTAATATACTAACTTCATTGTATCTGTATAATAAAAAACTGAAATACATCATTTCCTTCTGTCATTTCTCTAATTGAAATAGTTTTTTTTTAATTGGGAGAGCACACATTTCTTTGCTTGAATCCTACCTGTTTGATATGGGAAACTTGTTTAGCTTGTCAGAGAAATTCCCTGGCTGGCTGCACTAGTGCTACTTGTATTTTGTTGTTGTTATGTGCCGTTGAGTCAGTTCCGACTCACAGCGACTCTACAGGACAGAGTAGAACTGCCCCACAGCGTTTTCAAGGAGTAGCTGGTCGATTTGAACTGTCAGCCTATTTGGTTAGCAGCCAAGCTCTTAACCACTGCACCACCAGGGCTCAGCTACTGTAAGTGTTAGCATAACAGCCCCTTTAGGGTAATACACAGGTAAAAGACAATAACTCCTGTCCTCACAGACCTCATGACAACTAATAAAAATTATAATACATTATCATGTACCAAATTGCACTGGAAATATTTATAAACATGAAAAACTTCAGAGAAAAGTTAAAATTGACTAAGTAATTATAAAGAACATATATGTTTAACTGTCTTAAAGGCTGTTTTAGGCCAATCTGGTATACTAAATATTGTAAATATGTCCAAAGTCTCTTTGTTGTGTAAGTGCTTGAAAAAAAATCACTCACTGATAAAAAAGGGAAAAAATTACGGATAATGTTGCTTTTATGACACTGGTAATGTCTATGGCCAAAGATAAATTGGTAAAAAAAAAAAAAAATAGAACAGAAGCTAGGAAAATTTTGCCTTCAGTTACTATGCTACATGCATTTTCAATGTAATATTTCCCAATTATTTTTCCCTCTGAGAAATAAAATTATTAATTTTGAACCTGAACACCTGATGACTGAAAATAAGATCATGTCATAAACTTGTAAATAATCAGCAGATGTGGATAAAATTTCCAAGCAGACACACACATTATAGTCACAACTCAGTTATTTGATATTTATTTTGCTAATTATTCCTGAATGCTATATGAACAAGCAAGAACATTTCATGAAAAAGAAGGACGATATTATTTGGGGAAAAGCATTTACGTATGCAGTCTGCATACATTATATATTTTCTATTAAAATTATGTTCAGTCAATAAAACTAAGGTAGGTAAAAAAAGAGAGTTTTAGTTTTCTGACAATAAAATTGTTATCTAAGAAGAATGGTGGAGAAATTTTTCCTCTTTGCCAATAAAAAAATCAGATACATTTCTAGAAGAAGTATGCTAATTATAGTTCAGTTTTTAGGCTTTACTTGGTTACAGCAAGATAATTTCAAAAATATATATTTAGGTCTATTTCCCCAAAAGACCACCAATTCTAAAACTTGGCACTTTATGCTGCTGAAAACACATTTAAAGGAAGCATAACAGCAGTAATTGTGTTTCTCTGAATCAACTTTATGGTAAATCGTGAATGAATCAATACATAATGAAACTTGTTCATCATTTATCTCTTTGCAAGATTCACAATAAATTGAAATACGTAATTACATTATCCAAGCCTGTCAAAAGGACAGAATAACTAGAGGTTATTACCTTAGAGATTTATAAGAAAAAATGAAGTAACTACAGCTCAGTATGGCAAGGTGCTGATCTTGAATTGGCGACTGAAATAGAAGAGGTGATCCAAGGGAAAAAAAAGTTTCTCCAGAAAGGACTGATAGATTTATTCTTAAAAAAGATATTCATGTCTTCTGAGCTTTGCAAGTCTTGTGTTAGAATTGTAGTTGGCTTCTTTTCAAAAATGTTATGTTGGAGACACTGTTAGCCTGTCTATGCTTAGGAGGGGAGCTGAAAAATGCATCTTATCCATTGGTAAAGTAATGAAGTTTTGCTGAAGGAAATGGCATCTGTCCTGATACTTGAAGGAAGAGTAGAAGTTATTCAGGTGAATCCATGGCTGTAAGTTTGCAGAAAAAGAGCAAGACATGTGAATGAAGGACCTTCCCATCCATTTAGTCACCAGCCAGAAAATGGGCTGTCTCCACATCCCCCAGGAAATTCCTAAATCTCAAATGCATACTCATCCTCTTTTTCTTCACTGGAGCATAAAGACCGGGCTTTAAACCCTTTCTGTACCAAGTACAATGCCTGGAACAGAGTGGGTGGCCAATAAATATTTATTAATTATAGCAATAAATGAATGAATACCAAGGGCTGCTAAATTTTTGCATATATTCACATCATCCTATGCACTGTTTAATGTCATCAATTCTGAACTATATTTACTATCTACAGTCTCATTTATCTCTTCTTGTCATCTAAATAATAAATGAGTGTTATTCTTCTATTTACAATCCTTCAATGATTACGATTCAATTACTCTGAAATATGCTTGGACAATGTAACTTTGAATAGCTATTTTGAAAAGTAATTTGGCTTCAAAGAATGAAAATTTTGTTTCCAGTAATTTCATGCCTTGAAAGAATGCAATTCAAAATACACACTCACACTCACACACACACACACACACACACACATATACACAAAAGGATTTATGCTCAGAAATTGTTAGGTACAATATAGTTTATAATAGCAAAAACTCAATCTATATATATGTATAGTATGCTCTATTTTACTCAGTGAGATTTTAGAATATTCATTAAAAATGATACATATTACAGTTAATAGCTTAGAAATTTTATGTCAGCCTAAAGAAAAATACAAGAATTTATAATTTTAAATAAGTTGACAGCTATACAGTATATTTAAACATCTACATAGTTTATAAAACAACATGTACATATATATATAGACTGTGGAAACATGCAAATAGAAAATGCTTAGCGTATTACAGATCAAACTAGAGCATTTACTTTTGAGAGAAGGAATTTGGGGAAGTGGGTGGGTGTTCTATTCCTTACCTTATATATTTAGATAAATGTGTAAGATTGGTATTCATAATTAGATAAACCCATTGGAGATGAAGAAACTACAGTTAGAAAAAGTATTTTGCACTATGCCTCACAGCTACAAATGCTGAAAGTTAAAAGTAAATCCACATTCTGACACTATAGTTAGTATTTTTCATAATGTCAAGCTGTTTTTTAATACATTTTAAAAGAAAATCTTTATGATAAAATGTACTATGGAAGAGTAAGGCAAAAATTACTTCGGCCTTTATGGCCCTGGTGGCACAGTGGTTAAGAGCTCAGCTGCTAACCTAAAGGTCGGCAGTTCAAACTTACTAGCTACTCCTTGGAAACTCTATGGGGCAGTTCTACTCTGTCCCGCAGGGTCACTATGAGTCAGAATGGACTCTCTGGCAAAGGGTTTGAGACAGAAACCTGAGTTTCCACTTTTCCATTCTGCAGCCAGTGAACACTTTGACCTTGGACAGGTCACAGATCAGTAGTTTTCAAACTACTTTTAGCAGCCAAACACTTTCTTCATAAAGTAAGAAACCAATCAATTATATCCAAAAGTTAGGAAAATCCCATACAGAAACAGCTGGCAGCCTTCTACAGTCTCCTCTACTGTGCCTGTACCATAGGGAATGCAGAGCACTGCTATTTCCTGGTGGTTGGTCTTGGCAGGGTTTTACTTAGCCTGACACACTTTCTTCTTTCCTTTGATCTTTCATTACTAACCCATCTATCTCCAGAAATTCTTCACATGTGTATACACGTCCTTTTTAATCCACTTCCTTTGTTATCTAAATCTTATTTAAATTTGTCAAGAAAATGTATCTCCACCTCTTCATTCTTTGTTCTTCCCCATCTCATCCAGACTTTGCCTGTCCAACTGATTTCTCTTTCTGTTTAGTTTGTAACTCTACTCATACCTACTTGAACAGAACTAAAGATACAAGTCTATTGAGGCAAAAAAAACTACATACTTTGAAGTCACAAGGGAGAGCCAGTGCTTTCCACTTTCAAGGCCTTCTTAAGTCTGCACAAACATCTTCAGAACCTCTATGAAAGCACTTTCCATTATCTTTATTAAATGTTTTCCTCCTATGCTCTAGCACTCATGAAAATAAAATTATTTAACTTTGTGGTTGTTTTCTATGTTGTACTACAGAAGCAATTTGAGAAGTTTTTTTTTTTTATTCCTAGTATGAATAATATTTCAAATATGATGAATGATAAGGGCGCATTTGTTGGAAGTCAATAAACTAATCATTTTATGTAACATCTATTTGTATATATTCTAGATTCTTTTTTATTCTGTTTATTGTTGTAGTTTAAGTAAAAGTTTACATTTCAAGTTAGTCTCTTATACAAAAATTTATACATATACTGTTATGTGACCCTAATTGCCCTCCCTGTACTATGACAGTACACTCCTTTCCACCCCTGATTTCCCATGTCCATTCAACCAGCTCCTAACCCTCTCTGCATTCTTAACTCACCTCTGGACAGAAGCTTCCCATTTAGACACATGTATCTACTTGAGCTAAGAAGCACACTCTTCACAAGTATCATTTTCTGTCCCACAGTCCAGTCCAATCTTTGTCTGAAGAGTTGGCCTCGGAAATTGTTTTAGTTCTGGGCTGATAGAGAATCAGGGGGCCATGCTTTCCAGGTTTCCTCCAGTCTCAGTCAGACCATTAAGTCTGGTCTTCTTTCTAGAATTTGAGTTCTGCACCCCACTGTTCTCCTTCTCCGTCAGGGAATCTCTGTTGTGTTCCCCGTCAGAGTGGTCATTGGTGGTAGCTGGGCACCTTCTAGTGGTTCTGGTCTCAGGCCGACGAAGTCTCTGGTTTATGTGGGCCTTTCTGTCTCCTGAGCTAATACTTTCCCTGTGTCTTTGGTGTTCTTCATTCTCCCCCACTACACTCCAGGTGGTTGGGACGAATTGATGCATCTTAGATGGCCACATGCAAGATTTTAACACCCCAGAAGGCACTCACCAAAGTAGAATGCAGAACAATTTCTTGATAAACTTTGATATGCCAATTGACCCAGATGTCCCCTGAAAGCATAGCCCCCAGACTCCCATCACTGCTACTCTGTCCCTCAAAGTATTTGATTGTATTCAGGAAACTTCTTAGCTTTGGTTTAGTCCAGTTGTGCTGATTTCCCCTGTAGTGTGTGCTGTCCTTCCCTTCACCTAAGATCATTTTTGTCTGCTACTATCTAGATAGTGAATAACCCTCACCTTTCCTCCCCATCCTCGTAACCATCAAAGAATGTTTTCTTCTGTGTTTAAACCTTTTCTTGAGTTCTTATAATAGTGGTCTTATACAATATTTGTCCTTTTGTGACTGACTAATTTCACTCAGCATAATGCCGTACAGCTTCCTCCATGTTATGTTTCACGGCTTCATCATTCTTTATCATTGCATAGTATTCCATTGTGTGTATATACCATAATTTGTTTATCCATTTGTCCGTTGATGGGCACCTAGGTTGTTTCCATCTTTTTGCTATTGTGAACAGTGCTTCAGTGAACATGGGTGTGCATATATCTATTTGTGCAACTACTATTATTTCTCTATGATATATTCCAAGGAGCAGAGTTGCTGGATCATATGGTACTCCTATTTCTAGCTTTTTAAGGAAGCGCCAAATCAATTTCCAAAGTGGTTGTACCATTTTACATTCCCACCAACAGTGTATAAGTGTTCCAGTCTCTCCACAACCTCTCCAGCATTTATTATTTTGTGTGTTTTGATTAATGCCAGCCTTGTTGGGGTGAGATGATATCTCATTGTAGTTTTGATCTGCATTTCTCTAATGGTTAATGATCATGAGCATTTCTTGATATGTCTGTTAGTTGCCTGAATATCATCTTTGGAGAAGTGCCTGTTCATATCCTTTGCCCATTTTTTAATTGGATTATTTGTCCTTTTGTTGTTGAGGTTTTGCAGTATCTTATAGATTTTAGAGATTAGGCACTGAGTGGCTTTATTGTGACCAAAAATTTTTTCCCAGTCTGTAGGATGTCTTTTTACTCTTTTGGTGAAGTCTTTTGATGAACATAAGTGTTTGATTTTTAGGAGCTCCCATTTATCTGGTCTCTCTTCTGGTGTTTGTGCATTGTTATTTATGGTTTGTATTCTGTTTATGCTATGTATTAAGAATCCTAGCATTGTCCCTATTTTTTCTTCCATGATCCTTATCATTTTTGATTTTATATTTAGGTTTCTGATCCATTTTCAGTTAGTTTTTGTGCATGGTGTGAGGTATGGGGCTTGTTTCAGTTTTTTGCAGGTGGATATCCAGCTATGCCAGCACCATTTGTTAAAGAGACTGTCTTTTCCCCAATTAACACACTTTCGGCCTTTGTCAAATATCAGCTGTTCATAGGTGGATGAATGTATGTCTGGATTCTCAATTCTGTTCCATTGGTCTATGTATCTGTTGTTGTACCAGTACCAGGATGTTTTGATTACCGTGGCAGTATAATAGGTTATAAAATCAGGTAGCTTGTGACCTCCCACTTTGTTCTTCTTGAGTAATGCTTTACTTATCCCGGGCCTCTTCCCTTTCCATATGAAGTTGGTGATTTGTTTCTCCATCTCATTAAAAAATGCTGTTGGATTTTGGATTGGGATTGCATTGTATCTGTAGATTGCTTTGGGTAGAATTGACATTTTCATAATGTTGAGTCTACTTCTCCATGAGCAAGGTATGTTTTTCCACTTATGCAGGTCTCTTTTGGTTTCTTGCAGTAGTTTCTTATAGTTTTCATTGTATAGGTCTTTTACATCTCTGGATAAATTGATTCCTAAGTATTTTATCTTCTTGGGGGCTACTGTAAATGGTATTGATTTGGTGATTTTCTCTTCAAAGTTCTCTTTGTTGGTGTAAAGGAATCCAACTGATTTTTGTATGTTTATCTTGCATTCTGAAATTTTATTGAAATCTATTATTTCCAGTAGTTTTCTTGTGGATTCTTTGGGGTTTTCTGTGTATAAGATCATATCATCTGCAAATAGAGATATTTTGACTTCTTCCCTACCTATTTGGATGCCCTTTATTTCTTATTCTAGCCTAATTGCTCCAGCTAGGACCTCCAGCACAATGTTGTATAAGAGTGGTGATAAAGGGCACCCTTGTCTGATTCTCGTTCTCAACGGGAATGCTTTCAAAGTCTCTCCATTTAGGATGATGTTGGCTGTTGGCTTTGTATAAATGCCCTTAATTATACTGAGGAATTTCCTTTCTATTAATATTTTGTTGAGAGTTTTTATCATGAATGGGTGTTGGACTTTGTTAAATGCCTTTTCTGCATCAATTGATAAGATCATGTGGTTCTTGTCTTTTGTTTTATTAATGTGATGGATTACATTGATTGTTTTTCTAATGTTGAACCATCTCTGCATACCTAGTATAAATCCCACTTGATCACAGTGAGTTATTTATTTATTTATTTTTTTGATGTGTTGCTGAATTCTGTTGGCTAGAATTTTATTGAGGATTTTTATGTCAATGTTCATGAGGGATATTAGTTTGTAATTTTCTTTTTTTTGTGTGTGGTGTCTTTACTTGGTTTTGGTATCAGGGTTATGCTGGCTTCATAGAATGAGTTTGGGAGTATTCCATCATTTTGTATGTTCTGAAAAACTTTTTGTAGTAGTGGTGTTAACTCTTCTCTGAAAGTTTGGTAGAATTCTCCTGTGAAGCTGTCTGGGCCAGGGCTTTTTTTTTGTTGAGAGTTTTTTAAGTACTCTTCAATCTCTTCTTTTGTTATGGGTTTATTTAGTTGTTCTGTCTCTGTTTGTGTTAGTTTAGGTAGGTAGTGAGTTTCTAGAAATTTGTCCATTTCCTCTAGGTTTTCAAATTTGTCAGAGTACAATTTTTCATAGTATTCTGTTATGATTCTTTTAATTTCAGTTGGATCTGTTGTGATATCACCCATTTCAATTCTTATATGGGTTATTTGCTTCCTGTCCCATTTTTATTTTGTCAGTTAAGCCAGTGGTTTATTAATTTTTTTGATCTTTTCAAAGAACCAGCTTTTGCTTTTGTTAACTCTTTCAATTGTTTTTCTATTCTCTATTTCATTTAATTCTGCTCTAATTCTTATTATTTCCTTTCTTCTGGTGCCCGAGGGCTTCTTTTGCTGCTCTGCTTCCACTGTTCCAGTTGTGGGGTTAATGTTTTGATTATGGCCCTTTCTTCTTTTTGACTGTGTGCATTTATTACTATAAACTGACCTCTGAGCACTGCTTTTGCTGTGTCCCAAAGGTTCTGGTAGAATGTGTTTTTGTTCTCATTTGATTCTATAAATTTCTTTATTCTATCCTTAATATCTTCTATAACCCAGTAGTTTTTGAGCAAAGTGTGATCAGTTTCTGTGTGTTTGATTTTTTTCCTTGCTTTTTCTGTTATTGATTTCTACTTTTATGGCTTTGTGGTCAGAAAAGATGCTTTTTAATATTTTGATGCTTTGGATTCTGTTAAGGCTTGCTTTATGGCCTAATATGTGGTCTATGCTGAAGAATGTTCCATGTGCGTTGGAAAAGAAAGTATACTTGGCTGCTGTTGGGTGGAGTGTTCTGTATATGTTTATGAGATCAAGTTAGTTGATTGTAGCATTTAGATCTTCCATGTCTTTGCTGAGCTTCTTTCTGGATGTTTTGTCTTTCTCCGAAAGTGATGTGTTGAAGTCTCCTACTACCATTGTCGAGCTGTCTGTCTCTCTTTTCAATGCTGTTAGAGTTTGTTTTGTGTATTTTGGAGCCCTGTCTTTGGGTGCATAAGTAATTATTAGTTATATCCTCCTGGTGTATTGACACTTACTTATACTTTGTGGTGGATTTTACGTTAAAGTGTATTTTATCAGAGATTAATATTGCCACTCCTGCTCTTTTTTGAGTGTTGTTTGCTTGATGTATTTTTTTCCATCCTTTGAGTTTTAGTTTGTTTGTGTCTTTAAGTCTAAGGTGTGTCTCTTTTAGGCAGCATATAGACAGATCATGTTTTTTTATCCAATCTGCTACTCTCTGTCTATTGGTGCATTTAGTCCATTTACATTCAGTGTAATTATTGATAGGTATGAGTTTAGTGCTGTCATTTTGATATCTTTTTTTTGTTGTTGTTGACAGTTTCTTTGTTCCACTTAATTTTCTGAGCTGAGTCATTTTTCTTTATGTATTTTCATCTTTTTCATTGTCATTGATTTTGTATTTGCTGAATCTTTATATTTTTGTTATTTTTTATTTTGACTTGTAGGGTTGTTAGCTTCCTTTGTGCTTACCTTAATATGTACCCCTATTTTTCTAGGTTTATACAGTCTTTTATTTCTTTATATCGCCTTGACTTCCTCTCCATATGAAAAATCTGTCTACATTTTTTATGCCCCTCTTTTTTGTTTTAATGTTGTCAACTTTTACATATTGACATCTGTTTCCCTATTTTCAGTGTTTTAGCTTTGATTTATTTTTGTGACTTCCCTATCTGGGTTGATATCTGGTTTCTCTGTCCTGTGTTCTAGTCTTAGGTTGTTATCTGATGTTATTGATTTTCTAACTGGAGAACTTCCTTTATTATTTCTTGTAATTTTGGTTTGGATTTTGCAAATTCTTTAAACTTTTGTTTATCTGGAAATGCTCTAATTTTGCCATCATATTTGAGAGACAGTTTTGCTGGATATATAATTCTTGGCTGGCAGTTTTTTCCTTCAAGGCTTTATATATGTCATCCCTTTGCCTTCTTGCCTGAATGGTTTCTGCTGAGTAGTCCGAGCTTATTCTTATTGATTCTCCTTTCTAGATGGCTTTGTGTTTATCCCGAGCTGGTCTTAAAAGTCTCTCTTTGTCTTTGGTTTTGTCAAGTTTGATTACAATATGTCTTGTTAACTTTCTTTTGGGATCTACCATACGTGGGGTTTGATGAGCATCTTGGGTAGATAGCTCATCATCTTTCATGATATCTGAGAAGTTTTCTGCCAACAAATCTTCAACACCCCCTCCCCCCCCGACCCCCGTTCTGGTACTCCAATCACTCATAGGTTATTCCTCTTGATAGAATCCCACATAATTCTTAGAGTTTCTTCATTTTTTTAATACTTTTATCTGAATTTTCCTCAAATAAGTTGGTGTCAAGTGCTTTATCTTCAGTCTCACTAATTCTTACTTTCATTGCCTCAATTCTGCTCCTATGACTTTCTATTGAATTGTCTAATTCTGAAATTTTATTGTTGATCTTCTGGATTTCTGATTGCTGTCTCTCTACGGATTTTTGCAGCCTGTTAAATTTGTTGTTATGCTCGTCTCTAATCTTTTTAATTTCCTCTATTTCATGTTCTGCATTTTGCTTAATTTCCATCCTAATCTCTTAAAGATTTCTGTATATTAATCTTTTGTATTCTGCCTCTGGTAATTCCAAGAAATTTTCTTCCTCTGGAAAATTTTTAGCTTCTTTATTTTGGGAGGTTGCTGAAGCCATCATGGACTGCCTCTTTATGTCATTTGATACTGACTGTTGTCTCCGAGCCATCAATAAGTTGTATGTATTTATTTATGTTTTCTTACTGTGTCCTAGCTCCTTGTTTCTTTTTTTTTTGATATGGCCAAATAAGTTGTTCATGTGGGCTAGCCCAGTCACCAGCACCCTTGAAGGTCCAGTGTCCTGCCCCCACGTGGCCATACCTGCCACTAAGTATGTAAGCCTAGGAGTCTGCCCACTCCTCCTGTATGGATTTAGCTCAGGTGTCCTGGTTGTTGGCCACCAAGTGTGTGGTTCAGGCTGTCACCTACAGTTCTAGACAGGCATGGGTGATTGGTGTAGGCACAGGTATCCAGCTACAGCAGAGGGACACAGGCTGAGCAAGGCAGGGGGCTGATGGCCACTCCGGAGTGTGCAGGAGGAAAGTGTGTTCCCTAGAGCATGTAGATGGGTGGGTTTTGCAGTCAGACTGTGAGCACCCAGTGCTGTTGGCTGTAAGGACTGGAGGACACCTCTTATTCTTGGGTCCCTCTAGCAGGTAGCTAGGTAGTGTGGATGAAGCCACCAGACCTCAGGCCTCTGATGTGGGTAGGTGAAGAACTTGCTTAATGGGCATAGCAGTGTCAAATGTCACAAACCTGCCACTTCACAGCTGAAACAGTTGAAGTTAGACTTCAGGTATATACCCTGTTGTACTGTGGTATTGAGGGCCTACTCTGTTGAAATGGGCTATGTGGGGGAAAGGCACTCAAAGTCGGTGAATCCCTTATGCCTGTGACTAGACAAAGGAGCTTGCCTACCCTGAGTTCCTGGCTTAGGGGAGCCGGCAGATTATTTTTTCCCCTGTTTGTTAATTTGTTCACTTTCCAAGGCTGGGAGAATGGCTCAGGGCACATGACAGGTCCTACCTCCAGCCCAAGGGACTCAGCAATTGCTGAAGCTGGTCTGGGACCCAGTGCAGAGCAGAGAGTGGGGAGGTAAATGGGAGAGAGGTTTTTCCCTAAGGGGGGTGTTTTTGATCCGCACGGTAAGCCGGACCCAAATACTTACTTTCACCGATCGAGGGCTGCTTCTCACTGGTCCTGAATGACCGAGTAGACTCTCTGCCACTGGGCCTCTTCTGGTGCAGAAAACTCCTCCCGAGTGCCGCTGCTTGTCTGCCTCACCACTCACCCCTGAGCTGATCTGGGCTGAAGGGATCAGGCTCTCGCCAGGCCAGGTCTGGCAACTCCTCGCTGCTTAGGCATGGTCTCTCCCTCCCTTGCCACTCAGTCTGGTTCCTCAATTTTGTCTTTGATGTTCAGGGCTCCTAGATAGTCATATATAATCAATTCACTTGTTTTTCTGGGTCTTTGTTGTAAGAGGGAACACTGGAAGCATCTGAGTACTCTACTATCTTGGCCATATTCCAGATTCTTAAACAACTATCTGATGAAACAAAATTCAGTAAAGCAGTCAATCTATCAATATTTGCGGAATTATGCAGTGACTTCATCATCACAGCCCCAAGTTCCTCCCTTCTCCTAATACTTGTTTAGGCAATTCATGCAAATTCTCTAGCACTCTGTTTCTTCATTTGCAAATCGAAGTATTTGCACTAGCCTAGAAGATGTTTTGGTCCATTGTATTAAAGTAAATATCACATCTTTATCTTCCTCTTCCACATAAAAATGTTAATTAAAACATCTTACATAATTTTAAATATAACTGATTAAATACACAAGAATCTTACAAATATTTCATCCTGCTCAGAGAATAAACTATGAGGACACACATGAATACTCTTTCCATCCAAAATAAAAACTACGGACATTACATGGGATGGCTTTTAAAAGAACAATATGAGTAGATATTTTTCCAGAAATCATAACCCAATGTTGATACTTAATATGCAAACCGCTAGAAAACAATTTCCAGTGTATCTCCGTTTTAATTCACAGCCCAGCAGTTGAATGCTTCTTCATTAAAGTCATTGAGAAGTAAATTGCATTACCGTGAATCACACAACCACTGTATAGCATAGTGATGATGCCGCGCAGATCAGAAATGACAGCCCATTTTCTACCCACTATGATAAAAAAGTACAGGTGATATAAAGTCATTGTGTTTTCCAAGTTAATGTCACATGCTAGAGCCAACCTGTCTCCTGCCTTGTCAGTTTTTACCAACATAAACAAATAAGACTGCCAGTGGCTCATGCAGATAACAGCTTCTATGCTGGTCTATACATTTCATCAATGATGTATTAGTCATCTCACACAACAAAAAATAGATTTTATGACTGTCACTGCTTATTAGATTCCCCTTGTTTTCCATGGAAGTTGCCACTGTTGTCTGGCAAGTATTACCTGAAGCATTTCTACAAAAGTGCCTTCCAAAATAATAATCTGTGTTTACCTCAGATACAGTAGTTGGGACTTCAGATTAGATAAAACATGTAAGACATTGGTAAGTATTAACTAAATGTTAGCTGTAGTTATTATTATTTAAGCTGAGGGACAAGCACAAAGAAACCACAGCTAAATCACAGGGTAGATGCACCAAAGAATGAGAATTCAGGGTGTTAGGCTTGTTCTGCTGTGAGACTGGTCGCTCAAGGCATTTAAGTAGGTTAAATGAATAAAGAAGAATTGAATTAAAATGTAGGTGCAATGAACCTTATGAAACTCCAGTATCTCTTGCAGAATTTGGAGGCTGGAACACAGTAAAGACTGTTATAAACAAACAAAACCCATTTCAGACAAACCCTCTTACATTGTGTCATAGAGTGAATTGTGTCCCCCAAAAATATCTGTCAACTTGGCTGGGTCATGATTCCCAGTATTGTATGATTGTGTACCATTTTGTAATCTGATGTGATTTCCTTATGTATTGTAAACTATCACTATGATGTAATAAGACAGATTAGCAGCAGTTATACTGATGAGGTATACAAGATTGGATTGTGTCTTAAGCCAATCTCTTTGGAGATATAAAAGAGAGAATTGAGCAGAGACACAGGGGACCCTCACACCACCAAGAAAGCAGTTCCAGGAGCAGAGCGCAACCCTTGAACCTGAGGTTCCTGTGCAGAGAAGCTCCCAGACAAAGAGAAGACTGATGACACGGACCTTCCTCCAGAGCAGACAGAGAAAGCATTCCCCTGGAACCGACACCTTGAATTTGGACTTTTAGCTTACTGGACTGTGAGAGAATAAACTTCTCTTTGTTAAAGTCATTCTCTGGTGGTATTTCTGTTATAGCAGCACTAGATGACTAAGACACCTTGTAAGTAAGTACCCACTAGTTCCTCAGCGTGGAGAGGTTTTACTATCCCAGATTCATTTCACTGAATCTGCAGTGTCTGTAGGAAGGCAGAAGATCCAAATTGTTTCTTTACAAAGGGATAAGATTCACTCAAGTAGGCTTAGTATAGCAAGGAATAGGAAAAGGTTGGGATTTAATTTTTTTATTCAAGAGAAGACTCTTGTAGTCATTAAACAAATAATTTTGGGCCTCAGCCATGTGCCTGGTAATTTGCTTGATGATTCTTGCTTAGGAGCCATGTTACAGGATCCAGTGGTTTATCTTTCTGGTAGTATCCTGACACTGAACCCAACTTTCCAAGAAAACACTATAAGCATTGTCAGCATTGATAAGTGATTTCTTGAGGGGATGTCCTTAGAAGAAGCCTGCATGGATGTAAAGGGAACAGGTTAAGGCAGGGAAAGAAACTTAAGAAAACTGTTGTTTCAGGAGAAGTTTTAACCTCTCATTGATGCCAAAAAGAGCTCTGGAGCATGAAATGTGTCCTTTCCAGGGGTAATAAGGCTGGGCTATTTTCCCCAAGCATCATTTAGTAATTGGCTTCATGCCATGGGGAGGAGGGGCAGTGTATAACTTTCTAGGCACTTTTATGAAAGGTGGCTCCCTTCAGTCAAGGTTATACTCTAAGACAGAGTGCGGGTATAAACTGCTGTCTGCTAAAAAACACAGAGCTGGGGCATGGGTGCCCTAACCAATAAGGGGATTTGGGTGGGACAACAACACCATTTGCTACAAGTGTAAATAGGCAGACACCCTGAGGAACCCCAAGAGAAGAACCATAAAATATGATAAAAAACATAGCACCTATATTTATGGCTGTTTTACCCTATATTGTATTCAATTTATTTTTTGAGTCAGATTCTGTCAAGAGGCTAAGAGGAGAACAAGGAACAAAAATGTCAAAAATATCAGAAACAACCCACATTGATTAAATGCTTAATATATGAGAAGAAATGTGCTAAGTACTTACATATATTAGCTCACTTAATTGTTCTCATCTGTCCTCTAAGGGTCTTCCTACTTTCACAGATTAGAAAACTAGTGGTTAGCAAGGTTAAGTAACTCACCCAAGTGCAAACAATTGTTATATCAGAAAAAGGATACACCTACCACTCTACAGATATTGATCTCTATGTTTGGCTCAATGACCCTCAATGAGATGGGTTGACACAGTGCCTGCAACAATGGGCTCAGGCACAATGATGATTGTGAGGATGGCCCAGGATCGACCAGTGTTTTGTTCTGTTGTACATAGGGTTGCTCTAAGTCAGAACCAACTCAATGGCACCTAACAACAACATGTTTTGCTACCTGCTTCCTGTGCTTTCATTTCTCTATCTACAACAGGAGAGACAAAATAATTAGTTAGGTTATATGACTGAGACTGTATACCTAGATGAAAAGTGTAGAGGTCATCAGAATAGCTAGAGTAACTTTATTAAATGTCAGAGTATAGGATCCTACCTACAACGTACGCAGAAATCTTTGAGCTAGGTTCCCAGGAAAAGGGTATAAATATCGAGGACAATTTCATTGCTCAACAAATTTGAAAAATGATGAACTAGACTAAATATTTTTTAATACCTCAACGGCATTGGCTTTGGAACAAATGGAGAGTACCAAAGAGTCAGCAAACTCATCACGCAGTAAAACCTTAAAATGTTTGTATTCAGGATACATGTTTCATACTGCAACCTAGCAATTGTCACAGTCTAGGACTTTCAAGCAGTGGTTAGTGGAATATTTCTGAGGTCATATCTACAACCTGGAAACTGCTCTCTTTCCAGTTTAAAAAAAAAAGTCAAGAAATATACAGGAAGTACAGTGGAAGAAATAGAGGTGATGAAGAGAAATAAAGAGGAGAGTAAACTAAGAAAAGAGAAGGTAGCAGCAGGAATTTTGCTGAGTGTATTGAACAAAAGAAAACTTCAAGTTCTGTTCAGTGAACAGAGGTCTGCAAGTCATAGAAATGCTATTGCTTAAGCCTCAGTAGTTAAGTCTGAATTTTTTTTTAAATTCATACTAAAAGCCTTGGTACAATGTAAGAGCCACAATATGTAAAGATGAAAAGTGCATAAGAGAAGAAATAGTCTGAATACAAAATTAGGATGATGGAGAGATCCAGGACCATCAGCCATTCCTCAGTGAGGTTTTCAATGGATTTGAAGTTGAAATGGGAACAGACTGCTCATAGTTTTAACTTGATCATTTATCTATTAAAATTAACTGGTTCAGTGAACTGTTAAGGTTCTCTTTATAGACTCTGGGTTAAATCCTTAATAATTAATACTTTCTTATTGTTAAAGACCCAAATTAATGTATCCCTTCATACATTTTTTTTCTGTTCCTCTTTTTTTTTAAATTGTGCTTCAAGTGAAAATTTACTGTTCAAGTTAGTTTCTCATACCAAAATTTACACACACATTGTTATGCGACCCTAGTTTCTCTCCCTATAATGTGACAGCACCACCCATTCCACCCCAGATTTCCCATGTCCATTCAAGCAGCTCCTGTCCCTTTCTGCCTTCTCATCTCGCCTCTGGACAGAAGCTGCCCATTTAGACTCACGTTATCTACTTGAGCTAAGAAGCACACTCTTTACAGATATCATTTTATATCATATACCCCAGTCTAATCTTTGTCTGAAGAGTTGGCTTTGGGAATGGTTTTAGTTTTGGACTAACAGAGAGTCCGTGGCCATGTCCTCCACGGTTCCTCCAGTCTCAGAGCAAGTCTGGTCTTTTTACTAGAAGTTGAGTTCTGCAACCCACTTTTCCAGCTCCATCAGGAACTGTCTCTTGTGTTCCCTGTCAGGGCTGTCATTGGTGATAGCTGGACACCACCTAGTTCTTGTGGTCTCAGGCTAATGAAGTCTCTGGTTTATGTGGCCCTTTCTGTCTCTTGGGCTAATATTTTCCTTGTGTCTTTGGTGGTCTTCATTCTCCTTTAATCCAGGTGGGTTGAGACCAATTGATGCATCTTAGATGGCCGCTCACTAGCTTTTAAGACCCCAGACGCCACTCACCAAGGTCGGATGCAGAACATTTTCTTAGATAAACTTTGTTATGCCAATTGGCTTAGATGTCCCCTGAAAACATGGTCCCCAGACCACCGCCCCTGCTACTCTGTCCCTCAAAGTGTTTGATTGTATTCACGTAACTTCTTACCTTTGGTTTAGTCCAATTGTGCTGACTTCCCCTATAGTGTGTGTTGTCCTTCCCTTTACCTAAGATAATTCTAGTCTATTATCTAGTTAGTAAATAACCCTCACCCTCCCTCCCCACTCTCGTAACCATCAACTAATGTTTTCTTCTGTATTTAAACCTTTTCTTGAGTTCTTATAATAGTGGTCTCATACAATATTTGTCCCTTTGCAACTGACTAATTTCACTCCTCGTAATACCTTTCAGATTCACCCATGTTATGAGATGTTTTATAGGGTCATCGTTGTTCCTTATCATTGGGTAGTATTCCATTGTGTGGCTATATCATAGTTTGTTTATCCATTCGTCCGTTGATGGGCACCTAGGTTCTTTCCATCTTTTTGCTATTGTGAATAGTGCTGTAATGAACATGGGTGTGCATATATCTATTCGTGTGACAGCTCTTATTTCTCTAGGATATATTCCAAGGAGTAGGATTGCTGGATCATATGGTACTTCTATTTCTAGCTTTTTCTGAAGTGCCAAATTGATTTCCAACTGTAACTTTACATTCCCATCAGTAGTGTATAAGTGTTCTGGTCTCTCCACAACTTCTGCAACATTTATTATTTTGTATTTTTTGGATTAATGATAGCCTTGTTAGGGTGAGATGATGTCTTAGTCATTTAGTGCTGCTATAACAGAAATACCAGAAATGACTGGCTTTAACAAAGAGAAGTTTATTCTCTAACAGT
This sequence comes from Trichechus manatus latirostris, assembly GCF_000243295.1. Lineage (NCBI taxonomy): Eukaryota > Metazoa > Chordata > Mammalia > Sirenia > Trichechidae > Trichechus > Trichechus manatus. Next base: position 7,876,475 of record NW_004443943.1, on the reverse strand, counting down.
CCAGTAGGCTAGAAGTCCGAATTCAGGGTACTGGCTCCAGGGGAAGGCTTTCTCTATCTGTTGGCTTTGGAGGAAGGTCCTTGTGATGCATCAGTCTTCCCTTGGTCTGGCAGCATCTCAGCGCAGGAATCTCGGGTTCAAAGAATATGCTTTGCTCCCAGAGCTGCTTTCTTAGTGGTATGAGGTTCCCCATGACTCTCTGCTGGCTGCTGTCTTTTATATCTCAGAAGAGATTGGCTTAAGACACTATCTAATCTTGTAGATCTCATCAATATAACTTCCACTAATCCATCTAATTACATCATAGTGATAGAATTTACAACACTTAGGGAAATCACATCAGATGACAAAATGGTAGACAATCGTATAATACTGGGAATCATGATCTAGCCAAATTGAGAGATATTTTTGAGGGACAGAATTCAATCCATGATAGATGGTATCTCATTGTAGTTTTGATTTGCATTTCTCTAATGGCTAATGATCATGAGCATTTCCTCATATATCTATTAGCCACCTGAATGTCTTCTCTGGTGAAGTGCATGTTCGTATTCTATGCCCATTTTTTAATTGGGTTATTTGTCTTTTTGTTGTTGAAGTTTTGTAGTATCTTGTAGATTTTAGACATTAGACCCTGATCAGATTTGTCGTAGCCAAAAATGTTTTCCCAGTCTGTAGGTTGTCCGTTTACTCTGAAGACTTTCGATGAGCATAATAGTTCGATTTTTAGAAGCTCCCAGTTACCTAGCATCTCTTCTCTTGTTTGTACATTGTTACTTATGGTTTGTATTCTGTTTACACCATGTGTCCGGGATCCTAGAATTATCCCTATTTTTTCTTCCATTATCTTTATTGTTTTAGATTTTATATTTGGGTCTTCGATCCATTTTGAGTTAGTTTTTGTTCATTGTGTAAGGTATGTGTCATTTCATTTTTTGCAGATGGATATCCAATTATGCCAGTACTATTTGTTAAAGAGACTGTCTTTTCCTCATTTAACAGATGTTGGGAATTTGTCAAATATCAGCTGCTCATAGGTGGATGAATTTATTTATGGATTCTCAATTCTGTTCCATTGGTCCATGTATCTAGTGTTGTACCAGTACCAGGCTGTTTTGACTACTGTGACAATACAATAGTTTCTAAATTCAGGTAGTGTGAGGCCTCCGACTTTGTTCTTCTTCTTCAGTAATGTTTTACTTATCCAGGGCCCCTTCCCGTTCCATATGAAGTAGGTGATTTGTTTCTCCATCTCATTAAAAAATGCCATTGGAATTTGGAGGGGATTGCATTGTATCTATAGATTGCTTTGGGTAGAATTGACATTTTCACAATGTTGAGTCTTCCTATCCATGAGCAACGTATGTTTTTGCACTTACGCAGGTCTCTTTTGGTTTCTTGCTGTAGTGTCTTTACGTTTCTTTGTATAGGTCTTTTATGTCTCTGGTTAGATTTATTCCTAAGTGTTTTATCTTCTTGGGGGCTATTGTAAATGGTATTGATTTGGTGATTTCCTCTTGAAAGTTCTCCTTGTGGGTGTAGAGGAAACCAACTGATTTTTGTACGTTTATCTTGTATCCTGATACTTTGCTAACATCTTCTGTTACTTCCAGTAGTTTTCTTGTAGATTCTTTGTGTAAGATCATATCAGCTGCAAATGGATATACTTTTACTTCTTTCTTGCCAATTTGGATGACCTATATTTCTTTTTCTAGCCTAATTGCTCTGGCTAGGACCTGCAGCACAATGTTGAATGAGAGTGGTGATACAAGGCATCCTTGTCTAGTTCCTCTTCTCAAGGGGAATGCTTTCAAACTCCCCTGTTAGGATGATGTGGGCTGTTGGCTTTGTGTAAGTGCCCTTATTTTATTGAGGAATTTCCTTTCTATTCCTATTTTCTTGAGAGTTTTTATCATGAATAGGTGTTGGACTTTGTCAAACGCCTTTTCTGCATCAATTGATAAGATCATGTAGTTACTGTCTTTTGTTTTATTTATGTGATGGATTACACTGATTATTTTTCTAGGGTTGAACCATCCCTGTACACTTGAAATGAATTCCACTTGGTCATGGTGAATTATTTTTTTGATATGTTGTTGAATTCTATTGGCTAGAATTTTGTTGAGGACTTTTGCATCAATATTCATGACAGATATTGATCTGTAACTTTCCTTTTTTGTGGTGCCTTACCTCGTTTTGGTATCAGGGTTATGCTGGCTTCATAGAATGAAGTTGGGAGTATTCCATCCTTTTCCATGCTCTGAAATACCCTTAGTAGTAGTAGGGTTAACTCTTTTCTGAAAATTTGGTAGAATTCTCCAGTGAAACCATCCAGGCCAGGGCTCTTTTTTGTTGGGAATTTTTAATTACCTTTTCAATCTCTTTTGTTATACGTTGATTTGGTTGTTCTGCTTCTGTTTGTGTTAGTTCAGGTAGTGTGTTTCTAGAAATTTGTCCATTTCCTCTAGATTTTCAAATTTGTTAGAGTATAATTTTTCATAGTATTTTACTATGATTCTTTTAATTTCAGTTGGGTCCATTGTGATATCACTCATATCATTTCTTATTCAAGTTATTTGCTTCCTCTCCTGTTTTTCTTTTGTCAGTTTGGTCAGTGGTTTATCGATTTTGTTGATTTTTTCAAAGAACCACCTTTTGGTCTTGTTAACTGTTTTGTTTTTCTATTCTCTATTTCGTTTAATTCTGCTCTAATTTTTATTACTTACTTTCTTCTGGTGCCTGAGGGCTTCTTTTGCTGCTCTCTTTCTACTTGTTCAAGTTGCAGGGTTAATGTTTTGATTTTATCCCTTTCTTCTTTTAGGATGTGTGTATTTTTTGCTATAAATTGACCTCTGAGCATGCTTTTTCTGTGTCCCAAAGGTTCTGGTAGGATGTGCTTTCATTCTCATTTGATTCTGTGAATTTCTTTATTCTGTCCTTAATTTCTTCTACAACCCAGTAGTTTTTGAGCAAGGTGTGTTCAGTTTCCATGCGTTTGATTTTTTTTTCCTTGCTTTTTCTGTTATTGATTTCTACTTTTATGGCTTTGGGCTCAGAAAATATGCTTTTTAATATTTCAGTGCTTTGGATTATGTTAAGGCTTGTTTTATTGCCTAATATGTGGTCTATTCTGGGGAATGCCCCATGTGCATTGGAAAAGAAAGTATACTTGGCTACTTTTGGGTGAAATGTTCTGAATATGGCTATGAGATCAAGTTGGTAGATTATGGCAATTAGATCTTCCATATCTTTATTGAGCTTCTTTCTGGATGTTCTGTCCTTCACCAAAAGTGGTGTGTTCAAGTCTCCTATTACTATTGTAGAGCTGTCTCTCTTTTCTGTGCTGCTAGAGTTTGTTTTATGTATTTTGGAGCCCTATCATTGGGTGTGTAAATATTTATTATGGTTATGTCCTCTTGGTGTACTGACCCTTTAATCATTACATAGTGTCCTTCCTTATCCTTTGCGGTTGATTTTGCTTTGAAGACTATTTTGTCAGAGATTAATATGCCACTGCTGCTCTGGTTGGAGTGTTGTTTGCTTGATATATTTTTTTCCATCCTTTGAGTTTTAGTTTGCTTGTGTATTTAAGTCTAAGGTGTGTCTCTTGTAGGCAGCATATAGATGGATCATATTTTTGTGTCCATACTGCCACTCCCTCTTTATTGGAGCATTTAGTCCATTTACATTCAGCATAATTGTCGGTAGGTATGAGTTTAGTGCTGTCATGTTGATGTCTTTTTTTGTTGTTGTTAACAGTTTCTTTGTTTCACTTAATTTTCTGTGGTGAGTCATTATTCTTCATGTATTTTCTTTTCATTGTTGTTGATTTTGTATTTGCTGAGTCTTTATGTTTTTCTTGTTTTTTATTTTGATGTGTAGGATTGTTAGTTTCCTTTGTCATTACCTTAATGTTTACCCCTATTTTTCTAAGTTTAAATCAATCTTTTATTTCTTTATAGCACCTTGACTTCCTCTCTACATGAAAGATGTATGACTACATTTTTTAGTCCCTCTTTTTTGTTTTAATGTTGTCATCTTTTACATATTGATGTCTTTGTTTCCCTATTTGCAGTGTTTTACCTTTGATTTATTTTTTTGACTTCCCTGTATGGATTGATATCTGGTTGTTCTGTCCTGTGTTCTAGTTTTGGGTTGTTTCTGATGTTACTGATTTTCTAACCGGAGGACTCCCTTTAGTATTTCTTGTAATTTTGGTTTAGATTTTACAAATTCCCTAAACTTCTGTTTATCTGGAAATGCCCTAATTTTGCCATCATATTTGAGAGGCAGTTTTGCTGGATATATAAGTCTTGGCTGGCAATTTTTTTCCTTCAAGGCTTTATATATGTCATCGTATTTCCTCCTCATCTGCATGGTTTCTGCTGAGTAGTCCAAGCTTAGTCTTATTGACTCTCCTTTGTGGAAGACTTTTCATTTATCCCTAGCCACTCTTAAAATTCCCTCTTTATCTTTGGTTTTGGCAAGTTTGATTATAATATGTCTTGGTGACTTTCTTTTGGGATCTACCTTATGTGGTGTTCGATGAGCATCTTGGATAGATATCTTGTCATCTTTCACGATAGCAGGGAAGTTTTCTGCCAACAAATCTTCAACAATTCTCTCTGTGTTTTCTGTTATTCCTCCCTCTGTTCTGGTACTAAATCACTTGTAGGTTATTCCTCTTGATCAAGTCCCACATAATTCTTAGGGTTTCTTCATTTTTTTTAAATTCGTTTATCTGATTTTTCCTCAGATAAGTTGCTGTCAAGTTCTTTATCTTCAATCTCACTAATTCTGACTTCCATTGCCTCAGTTCTGCTCCTATGACTTTCTATTGAGTTGTTTAATTCTGAAATTTTATTGTTAATCTTTTAGATTTCTGTTTCCTGTCTCTCTATAGATTTTTTCAGCCTGTTAAGTTTGTCATTATGCTTTTGCATAAACTTCCTGATCTCTTGAAGAGCTCTGTATATTAATTTTTTGAATTCTACCTCTGGTAAGTCTAGGAAGTTCTCTTCCTCTGGCAGATTTTTTGATTCTTTGTTTTGGTTGCTTGCTGAAGCCATCATGGTCTGCCTCTTTATGTGATTTGATATTGACTATTATTTCCGAGCCATCGATAAGTTATTATATTTATTTATTTTATGTTTGCTTACTGTGTCCTAGCTTCTTGTTTTGTTTTGTTTTGATATGCCCATATAGGTTACTCATGTGAGCTAGTTTGATTATTAGCACCTTTGAAGCTCTCACGTCCTTTCACCAGTTGGTTACAGCTGTTACTAGATATGTAAGCCTAGGAGATCATTTACTTTTCTTGTATGGATTAAGCTCAGGAGTCTAGGTAGTCAGTTACCAAGTGTGTGGTGCAGGCTCTCACCTACAGTCCTAGACGGGCAGGGGTGATTGCAGTAGGCATAGGTATCTGGCTGTAGTAAGGGGTCACGTGCTGAGGAAGGCAGGCGGCAGATGGCTGTTCCTGAATATCTGAGAGGAAAGTGTGTCTGTTCCCCAGAGCACATAGGTGGATGGGTTTTGCAGCTGGACTATGGTCACCCAGTGCTGTTGGCTATAAGGACTGGGAGATACTACCTACTCTTGGATCCCTGTCACAGGTGGCTACGTGGCATGGATGGAGCCACCAGTCCTCAGGTCCCTGATGTGGGTGAGGACCTTGCTTAATGGGCTGAGCAATGTCAAATGTCACGAACCTGCCATTTCTTCATATAACTGATATAGTTGAAATTAGGCTTCAGGTATATACCCTGTTGTACTGTGCTAATGATGGCCTACACTGCTGAAATGTGCCCAGAAATGTCTATGCACAGGTGAAAGGCATTCAAAGTCTGTGGCCCCCTTATGCCTGTGCCTAGGCAAAGGAGCTGTGCTTGCCCTGAGTTCCTGGCTTAGGGGAGCTTGCAGATTATTTTTTCCACAATAAAACATGAGTTGAAATTTAGCTAGACAATTACGCCTTTCCATTACGTTTAATTCAGCCATTTCAAGGTGAATTTAAAATCATCACTGTTAAACACATACAATATTTTATTACTGAATTCTTCTAGGGAATTTCACTGAATTCCTTGGATCAGGAAGTCAGCAAAAAGTTGTTCAATGCCACTGAGTTCAGGTACTTATCTTAAGAGAGTAGGAATAATTGGGCCAATGCAGTTGAATTATACAACTTTAAATGCTTAGGATTCTGTCAGATAGCTCTGAAGGACATCTGGGCATTAGAAAAACTCATTTATTGTTACTGGCATATCAATTCCAAGACAACAGTTAAGAATTCTAAAAGCTTTGTCTGGAAGAATCATTTTTAAAATCCACTTGTCCCAGATTAAACTCCAATGGAATTTTAATAAACAGTTGGCTGTTTATTAACAATAAAGATAAAGAACGCTACTGCCCTTCCCTCCATTTTTTGCTTCATTGTTCTTTCATAATTCGTCCATGGTAATACAGTGATATTGACTTAAAAATGCATTTGAAAAGAAACTTCTCTGATACAAAAGTAAGCTTTGTGTCTGATTTGAAACAGGAACTTTTGGTCTTCTTTTCATAACTTTCATAGTATGTAGAAATGCATGTTGCTCGTATCCATGCAATAAACTCTATTGTACTCAAGTCTAGTTTCCTTCAATGTATACCATGTGATTTTCAAAAAATTCACCTTTTCTGGGAAAAATCTACTATCTCTTGTGTGGGTTAAGTCTTTAAATGGTCATTACAATGGAAAGAAAATTTCATATTCCACTTCCACTGACTGGTCTAAGTACAATTTTCAGTAGAATGTCCCAGCATATACAATAGTGAGATTCATAGAATGTCAGGACTCTATACCGTCTCAACTATTACTTATCCAAAACATTAATTTTTTGATGTTTGAGGACCTTAGGAAAGGAGAAGAGAAATGAGTAGCCCAAGGTAATGTAAGGAGGGAGAACTGTGTCCCAAAATCCAGTTTCAACACCCCAAACTCAGTAATCATTTCCATTTGTAACATATTTTCCCAATATATATGACTAGTAGCAAAATTTAGACTAGAATAATATAGCAGAATTTCTAATGCTAGCATTATTAGCTCAGTATTATTGTGAACATAGAATGTATTTTAGTCACGTTGACTATTGGCCTATTCAACTACATACAATGCCAGGGCAGTAGGCTATTAACTCATCCCTTAGTCTGCTTCTAACCTTATTTTTTGCTACAATGTCAATAAAGCTAGAAGTGAGCTCACACAAACAGGGAGAAAAATAAATAAAAGGAAGAGCTTTCTGGTGGTCATAGTAACATATAATATGATATCTCTCCTGAGTCTCAGTAGTGGAATTGTAGTTACAGCTGTAACCAAATGTTATCAAACAGTGAGCATCAAGTTTGAGCTTATCCAGCATCCATTGTGTCCAGGTATCTCTAGAGCATTTGTCAAACGATCCTCTAAAAGTCTATGTCTATGAAGACCAAGGAGTCTTCTAAGAAAGTACTAAGCCTCAGGAAAGAACATATTCTATTTAATTAAATAAGAAGACCTTAGTCTTCAGAAAAGGTCAGTTCTGAGTACAGCTTTGTTTTTGTCACTAGCACTTACCTCCCAAAACAGAACAGCCCTTAATTAATTCATATCTTAGTCCTAGAAACTACAGAAAATGTTTGAATACAAAATGAATAGAGCTCATTTTGTAAAACTATAAAACCACGGTAAGTCAGCTATGAGATGATGATGATGATGATGACTGATTTATACCGGGTAAAATAACAAGAATGCTAGAATTCATTTTGCAACAGATCACTACTGAGTTTACCATCCTGAGGAACATTTTGCTGTGGCTTTCTGATATGATGTTACACTTTAATGTGCAGTAATCAGTGAATCCGGGACAGAAGATAATAGTACAGTATTATCGTTCAGCATCAGAAGGAGGAGATTAGTTTGTGGGGACATGAGACCCCTCAGGAGATACTTGAGTATACTTCCTAGAAATGCATGGAGGGGGCCCTATAGTGGACTGATATTTTGCATTAGAAAGTAAGAGTGAGAATTTGGTAAATTACATTATTATCAAAGTTGTGTCTCCTTAACATCTATAAGCTGGAGAGATCAGAAGAGGTTTGGATTGTATATGGAAGCATCAAATATACAATATTTTCTATATCTTCTAAAGGTTAATGAAATGACTCTTGATGAATCTGGTATCAGGCATCTCTACCCAAATCATTTCGTGCCCTATTCAAGCAAGTTTTCTTCTTGTTTTGTTTTTTGTTTTTTTCCAGTTACACAGAAGTGTATGTAGATTAAAGAGCAGAAAAAAGGAGATGTAATGAGTGATATTTGGGATAAAAAACAAACTATACAAAAAAAAAAAAAAACCTGTCCCAAATCTTGGGACTGAAAGCTCACTACATTGTCATGTTGGGGACAAGCTATTGCAACAATGTATCCATATGTATGAATTCTGCCATAATGTTAAACTTTCTAATGACAATCACCACAACCTACAGAAAATGAGTGGTGTGTATAATGAGACCCCCATGCCCCTAAATAAAAGAATCCTGTAAATTTATGCCTAGTTGATATGTTGGTATTTCCATCCCACACCTTGGTTTGAAGTCGTAGTACAGTAAACTGGTGAATATAAACATTATATTAATATATCTCTCTAATCTTACAAAGAATGTTGGGCAAAAAAAGTAAGACAGAACAGATGATATCTCATTCAAATATGTTTTCTCTTTATATAAAATTTTTAAAAAGCAAAACTAAAGTATACATTTTAGAACACACACATAACTACTAAAACTATTTAAAAAAAAAAAAGCAAATTCAAGATACTGGCTATCTCCTGTGTGGGGGTAAGAGGGCTTACTGTGGGTGGAGGTTTTATGGAATGTTGGGAAATGTTATATTTCTTGACAATTAAAATTATTTGTTAAAATGTAAATGTATTCTATGTACTCCCTTTTATAAGTGCTCTATTTCATAAAAAAAAGTTTATAAAATATTCTCACTTCATGTTTCTCTAACCATAATAAAATATTTATGGGTCTAATAGGGACAGCACCCTACAAATCTGGGACAATCTCACAAGATGCCAACACTGCTGGTGTCCTTGGCAAAATTTTTTCTCTCTCTTTTTTTTGGTTCTTTTGTGTTAGTATAATAATATCAATAATTATTTTTTGTTACCACATAATAGCTGCTCATGTCCACTTTGATTTTTTAAACCACAGTCCCCTGCTGTAATCACTGCCAAAGGCAGCTGGGCTTGGCTAGGCTGGGATACAAATCTTAGCGACGGGCTCCAAGGCACATTTTCTATGCGTTACCTTCATCTCAGTGGAAACCTCAGTGTTCTTGTTAAATGTATAAATTATTAAAGCATCTTCAGAAATGGGCTAACAGGGTTTCCTGGGTGTCTAAACACCTGTCATCTCACATCAGCCACTATGACATTTATTGGGTCCTGTTCCTTCTTCCTTGGCAGGTTCTGAATCCCTGTCTGTTGGATTCAGGTCCCACTCCCTGGGCAGCCCCATCTGGCATTTAACTCCTCTCTGTGGAGCTCATTTGACCTCTCTGACTCATACTTCTTGCTCCAGCCACTCTGGAAGCATCTCTTTTCCTGCAGACAAGAATCCTTCTAAGGGGGCAATGAATCGCAGCTTACCTGGATAATTTGTTACCATGATAAGGGACATTTATCCAGGATAGTACAACCAATAACTCCTTTCTGTTCTTGAGAAACACTTTCTATGGATATCTAACTTTGTGATGAGAAATGGCTTTCCTAGTCCTAATGCTATATGGCCTCTTTGCTCCAGTGCCACCAACCATTAATTTAACATGCTCAGATGTCCAAATAAGATCCAAGCTGCTATGGCCAGATAAGCAGAGTCTCATAGTTCAAACGACACCACAGAGGATGCCACTATCAGTGTGTGGGGAACATTCTTACATAAAGGGCAGAACAGGATGAGAAAATAGCTCTTGTTCACAGACCTAAGATTCAATTCTAGCCCTACCATTTACTAGAATATTTATTCAGAAGACTTACCTTATGGGGTAGGTGTTTATTGCATGTGAATTGCTGAGCACAGGGCCTTGCACACAGTAAATGCTCAACAACTGCAAGCTAGTATGTTACTGTGACTGCTACACTGAGCACTTCAAATCTTACTCAGATTATGAGCAACAATTTTCTTTTTTATAAAATTTTCACAAATAATATCACACCTAAGACTAAAAACCATATGAAATTGTGACTTTAACTAGACAAAGTTTGGCAAAACTCTGAAGGAAATCATCTACCTTTTCAGTGGACCAGAGAGCTTTTATTTTCCCTTTTCAGCATGTCTCTCTTAGTACTTACCAACTTTCCAACAAATCTCAGCTCCATGAAATTCTCTTGCTTCTATAACTACCCTCTAAAAGGACAGAACTCTCTTTGAACCTTGTTTGACCTGTTAATCCAAATTCCTCCTTCCTGTCTAATTCTTTCAGAACTATGCTCAGTTACATTTTATTTAGTTAATTTAGCCAAAAAATTCACACACATGGGGTCTTGGGTGCTAATACAATCTTTCATTAACTTTCCTAAGCAACCTGAACTTTCACAGCAATAGATAAGCAGTACCGCTACATGGCCCAAGAAAACCTTGTGAAAATGTTAAACTATTAACACGTATTTAAAATTAGGGCATTACTACACAGAACGAAAATCAAAAACAACAGCAACAAAAAATAGAACCACTATGCCACTAAGAAAAAAAAATAAACAAAAATGAAAGACTATTTTTGCCAGACAATGATATAGTCTGGAGAAAGAAAAAAAAAAAAGATAATTTCTCAGAATAATTGGCCATTTTACCCTAACTGCTAGCAAATTTCAGTTCAATTATTTTGGAAGACGAAAAAAAAATGTGTAAGATGATAACTCTTTCTCATGCAAAAAAAAAAATTATTTTTTTTTCAAAAGACTTTAGGCAATATTCTATTCCTAAAAATAATAGAGCAATTGCCAATAAAATAAAATTCAACTAAGCAGAAGGATTGATAGCTCTCATCATCTCTTTGGAAAGACCTGTCAAAGAAATCCTGCCATCTTCTGAGAGGCCAGGATTATAGAATCAACAAATCCTTTCTGTTCCCCAAAACCAAGAAGACTATGTTGGCCTTGGAAGCTTATTTTAGAGCCACACAGCATATTTGCGTTGCTTACCAAATGGTGATTACAAATCAAGGCCCAAGAGATAAAATAACCAAGAGGATGGTGAAACTCTCAAGGAATAACACCAATATAACCAGTAATTACAATTGTACTTTTATAAAATACGAAAATGGTACCATCGGGTCCTAACAAAGACAGAAATCGAACAGATATACAGTGGCAAGAAATGACTGGGGTTAAAGTCATTTACCTGGTGGGCTCAAAGTCTGAAGCCCAATGGCAGCTTGGTTTTTGTTTCTACCAGGTAACAACAGCTGAGAGTGCTTCTTAGCATGGGGACCCTTGCAAGCCTGGTTCACTGGCAAAATTCAGGAAGTGAAATGTAGCGTTCTTATTCTTGAAAGGATCCTAAAACCAAATCTCTGCTTTTAAATATAACTAGGAGCCCATGGAGACTGAAGACACAGCCTGGTAAACAGAACTAAGTCAAGCTACCAACTAGATTTGTGACTGGATCTATAAAGTTATCAATATCATCTAAGGGCACCATTAAAAAAATTACTTTCTAAGATCTGGTTCTGAACTAGGGCTTACTGAACCTTCCTATTTGTGTAACCTTCTTACACAAACAGGAGAGAGGAAAGCATGGAAGAATAGAGGAAGGGAAGAAAACAATAAAAGTAAAAAAAATACTTGATATGAAGCTTCAAAACTAAAATTAAAAACAACAGCAACAACATGAAGCTATCTAGCATTAATAAACTGTTTTTTTAAGTTAAAACTAAAGTTCCAGTCAAAAATGACAAGGTGGGGGTAGGTATAAAACACGTTTTTTTCCTGACAGTTAAAGCTGGGTGATATCTAGATTGCATTTGAGATGATGACGAAAGTAGTGAATGGTTTTCACGTTGTAATGAAAAATTATAATTATGTATGTGGGATTTTAAAGTATAACCACTAAAGGAAGCGTCCATATTGTACAGTTTATAATGAGAAAGTTAGAAAATAGAAAGGGAGAGTACACAGCAAATGACATCCAAGAAGTCAGGAAAGAAGAAAACGATAAACAAAAAGTGGTAAATAGAACGCACTAAATAAGAATATGGCAAAAACTTTAAGGATATCAGAAATCATAACAAATGTAAACATTCTATCAATTAGTTAAGACAACATTCTCAGATTGGACAACAATAAAATCTGGTTTCGGTCCTTGTAAAACACAATCAAAGAAAAAGTTGCAAAATAAATAAAATATGCACTGTGGACACACTAACAAATCAATCTGTCCATCTATCAATCAATAATAAATTAATAAAATCTGATGTAGTAAAAATATTTTAGGTTAAAAATAGAGCTTGAGGCAAATATATTCAAAACAATGAAGTGTAATATTACATACAAATCAAAAGAGAAATTTTCCAAGAAGATAAAATGATTGAACACTAATATGTCTTGAATGATCTTAAAGTGTCTCCCTACAAATTACAAAATAGTTGCAAGGGGAAAAAACAGTAACTGCTCAGTGGAGAACTCCAACTGGTGATCAATAATAAACTTATCAATGAAGTGTAGATAGACGTTGCATACTTCCAAAGGTGATATTCTAACAAAGGCGAGACAACTTTCATAAGGTAATCTGTTCAGAAACATATAACCTGAATTTAATTATGCGAAAAAAGTAGAAAAATCCAAAATAAATTGTATTCTTCAAGTATATCAGTATCATAAAAGCAAAGGAGGCTGTGAATCTTTGCAGATTGAAAGAAACTTAGGAGACAAGACAATTAAATGCAATACCTCACCTACTGGAGGGAAACAAATACTATGAATAACATCATTAAGTCAAATGACGAAATGGAAATTTGGAAGGTATATTAGATGAAATTTTTGTATCACTTTAAGATTTGGTGATGTTGATTACTAAACTCTGGTTATATAAACAAGGCCAACTGAACTGTAGACTCGTTAGCAATATTAAATTGTTGTTTTAAGTCATTTAGTTTTGAATGGTTTGTTATGCAGCCATACTTAACTTATGCCCCCCTAATTTTCCTTATATTAATTATTAGGTCACACTACCTGCTCCACCTCTTATGTAAGATTTCCCTGGTCGTTAAATTTGCAGGAGTTATAAGCTTGCGGATGATCGGGCACTTCTTTTTTTGTTGTTTTTTTTTTTAATTTCAACTTCCATTTATACAGGTTTTCAAGGAATGTTTATCAAGAACCTACTATGTACCAGGCATTTTTCAAAGGTCTTGAGTTGCCTCTGCTCTCCCGGGCAATTGGCAAGGCTGTTGATTATTCACATACTGTATATGACTCCACTGGGAGGAAATCTCTACCAAAAATTAGATTCCGCTAAGTACTTAGAGGTTACATGGTTTGCTGGAAGTAAGACTGCTCAGGAGATTAATAACTGACTATAAATATGTCTGTCTCTTTGGAGAAAATAAGGAAGTAATTAAATGTTGGATTGATTCTAGTAAGAATGGAAACAATAGTTTCCAATATCTTTTGCCTTTGTTTTCAGAGATGAAACGATAGTATTCAAATGAATTTTTATATTTTATTATTTTTATGTTTTAAAAATACTGGATCGATTGTACTCTAAAATTCATCCTGTATTTTGTTGACTGCAGACTCAGGGTGTTGTTTAACATGTTTCTCTGCCCCCAGAATTTACTATAACTTGTTTTAGAGGATGGTAAATTTAAAGGCTTAGATTTAAATAATTTCCATTTTCTGGAAACACCTGAAAATCCCCAGAGGATTTAATTATTTTAATAATAGTCTTACCCAGTTCCAAAATCACTATTTATGAAGACCTGAATCTAAACATATACTTATAACTGTTTTTCACACAGTTAGACTCCCAGTAACATTTTTATCTTTCTGAGGATTACGATGGCAATCCTATTTTTAATATTATGTTTTTTTCTCAATGGAAAACTTCAAACATAAACAATAATAGAACGAACAGGATAATTTCCATATGGTCCTTATCCAGTTACTAAAAAAAAAAAAAAAACTATAGGAAATCTTGTTTTATTCTTATTCCCCAAACTAGATTATTTTGAAGAGAATTCTGCAAATCTTTACATTTTACCTCTGAATATATCTGTTTCTCTTTAAAGGTAACGACTTTAAAAATTTTTTAAAAATAAAGTAACTAAAATAACATTTTAAAATAAAAAATAAAACATAACAATAAATCATAAGATCAGATATGCTGCTAGAGTTCAAATTTCCCCAACTGTATCCAAAAAAATATTCACATATTGCATTTGGCTGACATGTCTCATAAAATTCTTTTAACATATATGTTCCTCTCCTTTTTTTTCCTCCTTGTTATAATTTATTTATTAAAGATACTATAGTGTTTCAGCATTCTGGATTTTACCAATTCCTTCCCTGTGGAGAATCATTTTATGATTTTACGTGTTCTCTCATATTCTGTATTTTCTCTATACTCGCAGTTAGATTTGCAAACTTGGTCTGTTTGTGCCAGGTCCCTATCTTTCTTTATTTTCTTTTTTTGGTTAAGACTATGTCATAGCTGGTGCTGTGTATATCAGCTGTGAGGTAAATATCTGGTGGTTTCATTTTTCTGTGATATTAGTACCTATTGATAATCATTATCTAGTTCTATTATTTGATTAGTTGTTTGCAAAAATAGACTCTATCTAAATTGTATTTATATTAATTTTATTCCAGTGACAGAGAAAAGCAATGACAAAGTGTATATGCATTTTCTACAAAGTATTGCTGGGACTATGCCAAAGTGATGCAACCAGAAGTCATGTTCCATCATAGTCCCCATCCACCACTCCCGTCAGTACAGAACTCCTCACAGCTTCCCCAAGACCTTCCTTCAGTTTATCCTACATACATTCAGCCAGTCTGTCAATCAGTCATTAATATTCATTATTTACTTAATATGAACCAAGTACTCTTCTAGGACCTGAGGATGCAGCAAGAAGCAAAGAGGTATGTTCCTGATTTCATGTACCTCACATCCTTTTAGGAAAAAAAAGAAAATAAACAATTGTTTTATTCTGTTAAACACTCTGAAAGAAGATAATGAGATATTGATCAGCAGGAGGGTGTGTTTTCTAAAAGATGGTTCTGTCCTAATTATGTTTTTGGACCTTGCACTAATCCCCAAAAGTCCAGCTGAAAGACCATAGGGACAAAATGGAAAATCTCATCTTGGGATAGAAAGAAACTAAATTCAAAGAAAGTAGTTAGTTTGGGCATGGAATGGAAAGAGGAAAGGTGGGTGGATGTGTATTTTACACTCAACTCTACAGTCTCTCTCATTCATCAACGATGCTAATAATTTTTAAAGCAGCAATGGTTGAATAATGTGAGAGATTGTAAAACTGAGTGTAAAATACACATCTACCCATCTTTTAAAAACTCTTGAATTCTGATAAATATAAGTGAAAGTTAGATAAATAATGTTTTAATCCATACAACTTTACTAGATCTAGTTTTTATAGTGAAATATATAAAATACTTGAGGATGATTTCTAAATATAAGTACCTGTATGTGTGTGTTTATGTGCCAAACTTGTGAAGTAGAGACAATCCCTCCTCAAAAAAAGGAAGGCAGGTCTTCTTTTCTTTCACTGCTCTTCATTCAGAACCTACCCTACATTCTACAAGAATCCATACTCTGAAAGACAAGAAAGAGGTCAGATGGGAAGGTCAGCGGGGGTTGAAGTGGAGATTTTGTCCTCTACTTGTTCAGAAATAACACGTAATCAGAGTGCTCTGAAAAATAATTGGGCAAAATTCTTCTCACAACTCAATTACTTTAAGTTCCGTAAGTATTTAATCAGAGGATACAGGCTCTTTTTTCCTGCTTGGAAGATAAAATTCTTCAGTTAATATGTGTTTATGACCTACCAAGTCAAATGTCAAGTATCCTGTTTGTATTAATTAGTTTATACAAGGTAGTGAGTAAAGAGCATAGATTTGGTGTTATAAAAGTCTTATGTTCAAATCCTTTATGTATGACTTAACTGTTTTATAACTGTAGACAAGTGATTTTGTTTTCATAAGCCTCAGTTTCATTGTGCATAAAATAGGCATAATACTTAAACCTAAATATTTGGGTTCTTTGTGAGCATTAAATGTAAAGCAGTTACTAAAATATCCAGTTCATAGGAAACACACAATAAATTATAGTTATTGCTATTATTACCATAAGAACGGTTTCTTTTCCTATACTTAAAAGACCAGGTCAGCAGTCTATAAAAATGTAGCTAAAGGTGCTTAATCTTGTTATGTTTATCTAAATGACAAGTTAAATTACATGATATATCAATTAAAAAAAAGTCTCATGAAATGTTCAGGTAATTTTATTGACACAATGGTTAATCACTCGCTGCTAACCAAAAGATCAGCAGTTTGAACCCACCTACTAGTGGCTCTGAGGGAGAAAGACCCGGAGAATTGCTTCTGTAAAGATTACAGTCATGAAAATCCTATAAGGCAGTTCTACTTTGTCACATGGGGTCTCTATGAGTAGGAATTGACTCAATGGCACCCAACAACAACAAAACAAGATTTATACACAAATTGAGAGTTGGAGTGAAGTCTGAGACTCTATATTTTCCATTTCTTAGAGAAAATGCTAACTAGTTCTCATTTTATTAATAATAAAATTTTTCCTGTAATATGTTGACTTGGCAAAAGTACCTAAGCTTTTTTTTTTTGTTTTGTCCTTTTTTCTGGAGACTTATAAGAGGATCTGCTCAAGTCACATACAAAATTTGAGTCTCCAAACTAACCCTTAACTTTCACCTTATCAGAAGGAGCCTCAAGTGCTTAAATATGCTAACACTGAAGAGAAAAGAGTTCAGAGATGGAAAGACAGCATTCGTGTGTTTCAACAAAGGTTATGCCTGCTGGAGAGATGAGATGCATTTGCTGCTGCAGTGAGTCCGATTAAATTCACCATATTAGACAGGGGAAACGGGCTCTGAAAAATGTTCACTTAAGAAACTGTTTCCTCTTGCATGCTTTCTTGCTTGAACATATCCCTTCCAAGTGCAAAGTTTAACAGCTGGAGCTCCAAACCCTTAATAAACATTCAGTGCAGTTGTCAGGTCTTGGGAAAAGATGTTATATGATTTCCTTACATGAGTGGGAGATTCTTGTTTGCACCACACCATCTTGTCAATGGATAAACAAATCTAGAGCGCAGAGTCTACACCTCTGGATAAAAGACACATTTGCAGAAACTGACTTGGTTCTTTTGGAGAAGCATTGCATGTATGTATGTAAGAGAAGCATTACTACTCCTAATTGCAGATAGTAACTATGAAATACAGAGATTATACCCTGCCTTGCCCAAGTTTGCGTAAAATAAGATAGTGCTGGAATATAATTCATTTTCCTAAATCTCTATTCTTCTGATGTCAACTACTTTAATATAAATTTGCAAAGTTTAAACTTGCACTTTCGAGGAACAGTCTTATTATCTTCTAAAAGGAAATAAGGTAGAAATCAATTAACCAGCTAACCACGAATCTCTCTTTCTTTCTCTCTCTCTTTCTTCTCCCTAAGATTTAAGAAGAATTATTAAAACTTTGTTTGAACGGTGGAATAAATCAATTAGATTAAATATAGAATAAGAAATATATTTGAAAGTCTTCTTTTGAAATTTCCTTTGAAGAGTCTTTTGTGGATATGATGGCTCCAGTCATATCAAACAGCTTTCCTTTCATCATGAGTTTTAAGGTGGGAATAGACAAAATTTACACATAATCAAACATAATGAATAATACAAATGGATTAATACCAGTGCATTTGTACCTGAAAAAATTTTTCCAGATGGCAAATGATATGATCAAGTTCCAAGCTGTACAAAATATTTAAAGAATAATTATAATAAAAATAGTAAATACGTCTTGGATGTTGCCACATCCTAATCTATATATTTTTCATAAATTAATTCATGTAATTCTCACTGCAATTATATGTAGTAGTAACATTAATAACTCAAACTAAATACGTGTAAATTGATACACAAAGAGGTTTAAATAACTTGCTGTGTAGCTAGTCTTTCAAGATAGCTTAGGTAAACCACCATTTATTTACATCCTTGTGTAGCTACCTCCCACATTGATTTTGGGTGGAAGCTGTGAGTGCAAGGACTCACTTTAATTAATATAATACAACAATAGGAACACTGAGACCGTCCAGCTATGTTATGTTGTTGTTAGGTGCTTTCAAGTTATTTCTGACTCATGGTGACCCTGTGTATAACAGAACTAAACACTACCTGGTCCTTCATCATTCTCACAATCGTTGTTATGCTTGAGCCAACTGTTGCAGCCATTGTGTGAATCCAGCTCCTTGAGGATCTTCCTTAAGATGCAAGATGGGTGCCAAACTTATTCCCATCCACTGAATTTTCTCCAGTACTAGATGTTTTCTAATCAGAATTCATAAATGCTAAATACTGTATCCCCAAATTTATATATTGGACAACTCCCTAGAAAGCTAGACATATCTCTAACTATATTTCTATCCTCTCCTAGTTCTCCAAAGAACTAGGGCAAAGGTAACTCCTCAGGGCTTAGGGTAAAAAAATCTCCCAAGCTGTTTTTCCAAAGAATGTCTAACAGCATTCTTAATACCTTGAACGTTAATTCACTGCAAGCCAACCCTGCAAACATGGTTTATTTTGAGACTTTATCATCATGCAAATAGCATTTCAAGAATGTCAGTTACTTAGGACAAAAATTTGGAGTCACTCTTGAATTCTCTCTTTAGCAAATATTGATTCTTCCTTAAAATTATATTCTAGAAGTATCTGTACCACCACATCACTGATCTAAGTCACCAAAGTCATTTGCCTGGACTATTCTAATACTCTGGCTTCTAATCTTTCCCTTTTTAATTCTAATCTTAATAAAACAGAGTGATCCTTTTAAAACATAAGGGAATTCTACTTCTGATATAGAAGTATAAGCCTCATATTGACCCCCATTCTATCCGGTAATAGCTATAAACTCTGGAGAAAATTACCTAAGAATTCTGAAGAAGAAACAAAAGCAGGCATATTGAGTAGGGAATCAAAAAGTGGGGAAGTAAATAGGAATGATTTCCCTCTACTTTTTTTTGTTTTGTCTTTTCGCAGAACACAGGCTACAGTCATGTAGGTTATGACACAGATAGCTAGAACTCTGATAGAAAGTTTATTTTCTGGCTACAGAAATCAGGGAAAGGAGCCAAAGAAATCTTGACCAATTTCCAGATAGTATAGGTAAAGTGAAATGAGTTCCTTTATGTGGCCTTTTGCCTTGCCTCTTTGGAAAAACACCTTAGGAGTTTTCTCCCCTAAGCCCTAAGGAGTTACCTTTGCCCTCGATCTTTGGAGAAGCAGCTTGGCGGGGGGAAGGGGTGTGGCTTGAGGTTGTTTTATACCCCAGAGGGTTTGTTGCTTTTGCCAAGGGAAGACGCTGGTCTCCGTCAGCAGAAAATATTACTTTTGTGCAAGACCTGAGTTGATTGATATCCCATGGACTTGTGTCTCTCCCAGAATGACTGGCTGAGTGACAGTCTTGCAAGGGTTTGGTCAATTTAATATTGAAATAGCTGTTTGAAAAACTACCTGATAGGACTGAGTGACTCATGGCCCACTGAGGAGATTGGTTGGTTCACTGTCCTGCAGGGTCACACCTTGAAACTGACCAGAGTTTGCTTATATAAGTGGCCAACCCAATAGAGGTTTTGAGAGAGAGAGAGAGGAGAAGGGAACCTTCTAAAAGAGCTGTAATATGGGTTAAGGGCTGTAATGCTGAAGACAGCAAGGAGCCTGGAAGGGGGCTGGCAGAAAGCTGCTGCTAGAAAACAACAGCCAAGCAAACTGCTACACTGGCTATGAGCTGTCAGCAGAGAGACTGACAATGGGGAAGCCAAAAGCAAAAAGGCCTGCATGGCCAAGAAGGGGCATGCACAGTCAAGAAGGGCCTACTTACATGTCCGAGAAGGGCTTGCTTACAGCAGAGAGTAGCTGAGAGAGCTTTCCTAGTTGGAAGGTGTCCTGCCTTGAAAACTCTGGTGAAATATACAATTTTAAAAGTTGAAGAATCTCAGCAAATACAAAACAGGATAAAATTTAAGAAAACCATGCTTAGGCATATGACCAAACTACTAAAAAGAAAAGAGAATCTTGAAAGCAGACAGGGAAAAATGACACATTTCATGCAGAGTCACAAAATTCAAATATCACAAACATCTCAAGAATCCATGGGAACAGTAAAACAATAGGTCAGAAAATAGTAGAAAAACCTCTTAAAAAGTGCTGAAAAGAAAAACAAAACATAAACAGTCAATCCAGAAATCAAGAATAAAGGCAAACCAAAGACATTTTCAGGTATAAGAAAATTAATAAAATGATTACAGAAAAAATGAAATACAAGAAATGGTAGAGGTACCTTTGAAACTGAAAGGGAAATAATACCACAGGAAAATATGTATCTTCAAGAATGAAAAATGAGAGCAGAGCCAACATGGCACTACAGACAGAAGCACCACATTGTTCCTTCAGAGCAAAGACCTGAAAAACTAAGTAAAACATAGGCAAACATCAATCCTGGAATCCTAAGCATCAAATGAAGACATAAAGAACTCAACCAAGCACCAAACAGAACAAGAAACTGACAGAGAACAGAGGGTGAGGAGAGTTATGAATGGAGGTCTCCTATCAGCTAACGTAGTAAGGATCTACCATCTTGGACTTTTGTCAGAGATCAGCAGTCAGGAAGTATGGGAAAGAAGATTCACGGAGCTCCCAACAGGAGACAGAGCACCCAGTAACCAGCAATAAATGTTTTTCCACTTGCCACCCTGCCTCTTCCTGCTCGGCCTTCGCCACTTCTGTGCCATGCAGATTTGCCCTGCCCACACCGCCTAGCTTCTTCACTGCCATTTCTTTGCTGTTGGTGTTCCTTTTTTCAGCCTCTTTTGGTTTCCTCCCTGCCTCTCACCTTCTCCTCTTCCTTCTTCTCAAACACCTGACTCTGTGTGCCATCTTTGCTCCTTCTCGATAGGCTGTGAAGCACTGCTTGGCTGGGGAACTGCTCTCCTGGTCTGTACCACCATGCTCGTGTGATCCCTGTGGGCTTTCTTTTTCTTGGTTTGTTTTCTCTTTCTTTTTTCCTTTTTATTTTTCTTCATTTCTTGGTTTCTCATCTCTTTCTACTTACCACCTTTTCCTGTTGCCTGTATACCTGGTGCTGGGTATCATCTCCACCCCTTCTATCCGGGCTGTACTCAGTGGCTTGGGAGCCGCTTCCCCAGTCTGCACAGCCGTATTGGTGGGATCTCTGGGGGAATTTTTTTAAATTTTTCTTTATATTTTTTATTTTCTTTTTTTTCCTTTTTGTTTTTACTCATTTTTCAGTTTCTTACATCTCCACTCCAATGGCAGCTCCCTCAGTACTTTTTTTTTTTGATCCTGTTTCTATCTCCTCTCTGTCTTCTTTCCAATACACAATCTAGCTCTATTCATCACAATCTCCCCCTCCCCCTCCCCTCCAGCCTATCTGCACTGTGTGCTGAACATTGCACTCCTGAACAGCACATGCACCGCCTACCAGAACCTGCCCTGCATTGAACTCTGGCTTACTTTGTCGGCCCCAGTACATGCCACATACAACCCATCGCAGCCCCTCCCCTTCAGGTGGAGCTGCCCTGCCCATTGGACAAGGAGGTGAAGAATATCGTGTCCACAGACAAGAAGACAACAAAGAATTCACAGCCCACCTACTCAGACATAACTGAATAAAACAAAAAAGCAGGATGAAACAAACAAATCTACCATCAATAAATGAAGAAAATGACTACCGAATATCCCGAAGACAGCAGACAATATCAAAAAAAGGACACAATGGATCCGTTAGGCATCCAAAATAAAACACTAGGTGACTTTCCAGCAGAAGAAAAGGCATTAGAACTAGGGAATTCAGATCTCTACTTCAAATCACTAATATTCAGAGCAATCCAAGAGTTGAAGCAAAAAGCAGACAAAAATGAGGAAAAAATAGACAAAGTCATGGAAACGGCAGACAAATTCATGGAAAATACAGACAAAAAATGGAAGAATTCAGGAAAATAATACAGGAAAAAAACGCCAAAATAAATTCACAACTAGAAATCATATGACAACAACAATTAGAAACACAAAGGATAAACAACAAGATTTCAGAAATGGACAGTGTCATAGAAGGGCTGAGGAACAGGTTTGAAACAATGGAAGACAAAATCAGCGAAATTGAAGACAAACACCAGGATACAACTTTGTTTGAGAAAAAATCAGAGAAAAAAATGAAGAAAAATGAAGAAACCCTGAGAATTATGTGGGATACAATCAAAAGCAAAAATTTGTGAGTGATCGGAGTTCCAGAACAGGGGACGAAAATGGAAAAAACAGAGAGGATCACTGAAAAGTTGCTGACAAAAAAACTTACCTAATATCATGAAAGATAAAAAGCTGACCATCCAAGAAGCTCAAGAAACCCCATATAGTATAGACGTCAAAAGAAAATCACCAAGGTATATTATAATCACACCCAGTAAAACTAAAGACAAAGAAAGAATCCTGAAAGTCGCTCTAGAAAAATGAAAAGTCACATACAGAAGGGAAACAATAAGACTAAGCTCTGATTACTTGGCAGAAATCATGCAGGCAAGAAGGCAATGGGATGACTTATATAAAACCTGGAAAGAAAAATATTCTCAACCACGAATAATACATCCTGCAAAACTCTCATTCAAATATGATGATGAAATTAGGACATTTCCAGATAAACAGAAATTAAAGGTATATGTAAAAACCAAACGAAACTTACAAGAATTATTAAAGAGAGTCCTTTGGTTTGAGAACAAACAACATCAGACGACAGCCTGGATCTAGGACACAAGATTCCACCAGCCAGGTACCAACATGGGAAATGAACCCTCAAGGACTATTCAAAACCTAAAGATTTACAGCAGGGAACCAGAGAGGTTAAGTTGCAAATGACAACAACATCAGAACTATAAAGGAGGGAATAAATGGTGTAGGTATAGAACCTTCTAATGGAGGGGAAGGCAAGGCAATACCAAGTAATAATAGACTGGTTCAAACCTAGGAAGATAAGGGTAAATTTCAAGGTAACCACAAAGAAAGTTAGCAAGCTTACTCATAAAAATAAAGAAGAAAAACATAAAGTCTCAGTAAAAACAAAATCTACAAAAACAAAACAATGTGCTGGTGAGTCATAAATTGTCTTTGTTCACTTAGGTTCATTGTTCCCTTCTCAACTGAATGTATGAAAGTGTGATGAGTAAACCTAGCAGCTATGCTGTTTAGAGATTGCTTGAACACTTGACACATTAGAGTGACATTCCAGGGACTACGTGAGTAAAAAGAATGCATGAACAAACCTTGCTGATGCACCCACAGGCTGAGAAAGCTGTTTCCTTTATTGGAGAGAGAAAAGACCAACAAACAGCTGGGTGTACTTTAGTTATATGTTGCCTGAATTTATTGTTTATGGACATATGATCAAAACTTGGCAATTAAAAAAAGAAGCAGAATGTTGATGCGGAATTCAAAGAATTTCTGCTAAAGTATTTTATTCTGGTTTAGAAAAGAATAAATAAATAGGTTAATTAAAAGAACAAGGGTAAAAAGTCTATTTATAGCAATAATATGGAAAATACTAAAAATCCTCAACAACAAAATATTTGTTCCTTTGCTTAACTTGCTGGTGATCATAAATAAGCAGGAATTCAAGCTCTGGACAAATAAATAATGGATGACTGAAAAATTTAACCAACTAGCCATTTAGATAAGAAATAAAAGCTTTTCTTTTCAATGCTTCACTCATTTCAGGCATTTTGACTGCATGGAACCCTGGTGGCACAGTGGCTAAGAGTTCGGCTGCTAACCAAAAGGACATTTCAAATCCACCAGCTGCTCCTTGGAAACCCTAGGGGCAGTTCTACTCTGTCCTATAGGGTCGCTATGAGTTGGAATCAACTTGACGGCAATGGATTGGTTAGTTTGGAAAGCAAGACGTTTATGTTTTTGTATGGGCCTTGTCATAAGACCCTTTATGTGAATGTGTTATAGTACGTATTTACTTTAATAATAACACAGCTCTTATGTCAGTGAGAGAGCTACATAAGTCACATCTAGTATTTTTATATCTTAAGTTTTGGCAAATTCCTTTAAGATACCATAAGCATGCTTGGATGTTTTTGACCACAGAATTTACTAGTCTCAGCTAAAATGGTAGTTAAAATTAAATGCACTGAAGTTTAACTTCTGTGTGTGTGGTTTTTTTTTTAAACCAGTTTGTCATCCAGTTGATTTCAACTCATGGTGACCCCATATGTTCCAGAGTAGAATTGTGCTCTACAGGGTTTTCAATGGCTGATTTTCCAAAAGTAGATTGCCAGGCCTTTCTTCTGAGGTGTATCTGGGTGAACTGGAATTTCCAACCTTTCAGTTAGCAGCCCAGTAGGTTAACCTTTTGCACCACCCATTACTCCTCTGTACAGGACTCTATAAATCTTTCTTCATATGGGTATGTATTGTTATTTAATTACTATGCAAATAGATTCACGTTCATGAGAGACAATTTAGAAAATATAGATATAAAAAAACTTAACTATTATCATACTCCCAACAAAAGCAAAATTCAATCACTACTAACACATATGCATATCTTTCTAGTTATTCTATATATATAATATGTAAATACAATTACGTTATATATTACATTATTGACTCAACGGCAATGGGTTTGGTATGGGTATATTATATAGAATTATATAATTTATACATAAATATATAATATATAATAAATGTATATTATATTTATATATGGATTATAACTATATAAACTACAATTTTATATGTAAATTATGTTGTTGTTGTTAGGTGCCTTTGAGTTGGTTCCAACTCATAGTGATCTTATGTTCAACAGAACAATATACTGCCCAGTCCTGCGCCATCCTCACAATCCTTGTTATGTTCGAGCTGATTGTTGCAGCCACTATGTCAATCCATCTCGTCAAGAGTCTTCCTCTTTTTGGCTGACCCTCTACTTTACCAAGCATGATGTCCTTCTCCAGGGACTGGTCCCTCCTGAAAACATGTCCAAACTATATGAGACAAAATCTCATCATCCTTGCTTTCAAGGAGCAGTCTGGCTGTTTTTTATTTTTTTCTTTGTATTTTTTTTCCCATATAAAAATTTATACATACATTGTTATGTGACTCTAACTGCTCTCCCCATACTGTGACAGCACAGTCCTCCTTTCCACCCCTGATTCCTCATGTCCATTCAACCAGCTCCTAACCATCTCTGCCTTCCCATCACAACTCCAGACAGAAGCTGCACATTTAGTCTCTTGTATGTACTTGAGCAAAGAGGCACACTAATCATGAGTATCACTTTATGTCCCACAGTCCAGTCCAATTCCTGTCTGAAGAGTTGGCCTCAGAAATTGTTGTAGTTCTGGGCTGATAAAGAATCCAGGGGGCCATGCCTTCTGGGGTTCCTCCAGTCTCAGTCAGACCATTAAGTCTGGTCTTCTTTCTAGAATTTGAGTTCTGCACTCCACCTTTCTCCTGCTCCATCTGAGACTCTGTTGTGTTCCCTGTCAGGGCACTCATTTGTGGTAGCTGGGCACCATCTAGTTCTTCTGGTCTCAGGCTGATGAAGTCTCTGGTTTATATGGCCCTTCTGTCTCTTGGGCTACTGCTTTCCTTGTGTCTTTAGTGTTCTTCATTCTCCTTTACTCCAGGTGGTTGGGACCAATTGATGCATCTTAGATGGCC
>NW_004443943.1:7840948-7850347 GCF_000243295.1 Trichechus manatus latirostris | reverse complement strand
GGATACAGAACATTTTCCTAATAAACTTTGTTATGCCAATTGACCTACATGTCCCCTGAAAGCATGGTCCCCAGATCCCTATCCCTGCTACTCTGTCCCTCAAAGTGTTTGGTTGTATTCAGGAAACTTCTTAGCTTTTGTTTAGTCCAGTTGTGCTGACTTCCCCTGTAGTGTGTGCTGTCCTTCTCTTGACCTAAGATAATTCTTATCTACTATCTAGTTAGTAAACAACCCTCACCCTCTCTCCCTACCCCCCTAACCATCAAACAATGTTTTCTTCTGTGTTTAAACTTTTTCTTGAGTCTTATACAGTATTTGTCCTTCTGTGACTGACTAAATTCACTCAGCATAATGACCTCCAGCTTCCTCCATGTTGTGTTTCATGGCTTCATCTCTGTTCTTTATCATTGCATAGTATTCCATTGTATGATATACCATCATTTGCTTATTTATTCGTCCACTGATGGGCACCTAGTTTGTCTCCACCTTTTTACTTTTGTGAACAGTGCTGCAATGAACATAGGTGTGCACATATCTATTCGTGTGATGGCTCTTATTTTTCTAGATATATTCCAAGGAACAGGAGAGCTGGATCATATGCCTCACCATTCATCCCCAAGCTGATCTGGGCTGAAGGGCTCAGGCTCATTCCAGGTCACGTCTGGCAACTCATTGCTGCTTCCGAACCGTCTCTCCCTCGCCCTGCCACTCTGTCTGGTTCCTCAACTCTGACTTTGATGTTCAGGGTTCCCAGATTGCCATATATAATTGAATCGCTTGTTTTTGTGTGTCTTTGTTGTAAAAGGGTCGACCGGATACATCTGACTACGCCACTATCTTGGCCCCACCTGCTAGCTGTATTTCTTCCAAGACAGACTTGTTTGTTCTTCTAGAAATCCATAGTATATTCAATATTCTTTGCCAATACCACAATTCAAAGGCATCAATTCTTCTTCAGTCTTCCTTATTCATTTTCCAGCTTTCGCACTCGTATGAGGTGATTAAAAATATCATGGCTTAGGTCAGGCACACCTTAGTCCTCGGTGTGACATCTCTGCTTTTTAACACTTTAAAGAAGTCTTTTCCAGCAGATTTGCCCAGTGTAATACTTTGTTTGATTTCTTGACTGCTGATTCCATGGGCATATATGTAAATTATATATACGTTATATTTATATGTAAATATATTGTGATTGTTAGGTACTGCCTAGTCATTTTTTACTAATAGTGACCTCATGTGACAGAGTAGAACTGCCTCATAGGGTTCATTGAGGGATTCAATTCACCAATCTTTCAGTTAGCAGCCAAGTGCTTAATAGTTGCACCACCAGGGTGCCTCATAAATATATTATATAGAGAGAAGTTGCTACACAGTTGTAGAATTTCTTACCAGATTATATAATTATTAACCCAAATTCCATAATCGTTTATAAAATTAATAATCTATTTCTATCACATTTCTATTTCATTATAAATCACTATAATGATTATATAGGTGTGCTGTAATGCATTTAATAGTAAAATTATATATTTGTAACATAACGGATGCATAAAAAAGGGTGTGATAATACTCTAGACAAAGTGCATCCTGAAACTATTTGGTCATTTACTTCCTTGTTACTAAAAGACCTAAAATACTGCTCCTTTAAGTGCTAGAAACTTTTAGTTATCCAACAAAATCTGTTCTCCCTTTCTTCCTGAACTCACAGCTGGGGAGTTCAACTCAGAATTGAGTGTAAGAAGCACATGTCACTCCTGCTTATTCGTTCCTTCTCTTCTCGATCTGGAACCCAGATATTGAGCAACCCCGCATTGAATACACAGATGAAAAAAAAAAAGTTAGGTAAAGCAATATCTTAACAGATGAACTTGGTTTCCTGAATGACTCAATGGAACAGAACTTCACTCACAAACATATACCATTTATTTCAGTACTCTTATGAAAGAGAAATACTCTTCTTTGTTCTTTATTCTATAGTTGATGTATCTGTTACAGCAGTCTTACTCTAACTAGTATGCCTATATATGTAATTATACATTTTATACAGCAAAATTGTTAACTTCTGCTTAACCCTGTCCTACATAATGTTATAACTTTGGTGTACAATATAACCCTGCAAATTTACAGGACACATTTCCTCTTTTTTGCAAAAGCAGAAATGTATTTCCAAGGTAGTCAGATTTGCCCAATATCACACGTGATTATCCCTTAGATGTCCTGATTCCTAGTAATGTATGCTCTCCCCTGACCTAAAATGCAAGAGCAGAACAAAAGAAAAAATTCACTTCCAACCACTGTGACCTGGAGTTTGTAACTGTCTCTAATTTTATTCTTCCACGTGGTTACCTTTTTAAGGAATGTTTTACTACTTTCCAGTACAGTCAATTGAATTCTGCTAGAATGAATTATAATCATTCATTTATTCAACACTATTACATTGAATAAAGCTAGCATTGTGCTGTTTTCTTAAGATACAGTGGTAAGAGAATGCAGTTCCTGCTCCAAAAATGGTGACCTTTGGTAGACAGGTAATTACAATATAGTGAGATCAGTACAAT
Organism: Trichechus manatus latirostris; assembly: GCF_000243295.1. Taxonomy (NCBI): domain Eukaryota; kingdom Metazoa; phylum Chordata; class Mammalia; order Sirenia; family Trichechidae; genus Trichechus; species Trichechus manatus. Next base: position 7,847,789 of record NW_004443943.1, on the reverse strand, counting down.
GTGCTATATTTGATAAAGACAGGGCATTGTGGGCTTCCTAATTGCAGACCCCCAGCCCACTATTAAAAGTCATAGAAAACTTCCTGGAGGAAGTGATATGGACATGGAATGCTAAAGAATAGGAGATATCTAGGTGAAGGATGAAGGAGAACAGGAAAGACTATAGCCATCAGATATAATGGAAATCTGGGCTAGCCCCTAGCATACTACCTCCTAGTGTTCTCACCTCCTTCAGGTCTATGACTTATTTAACCTTTCCCATATTCTTTCCCTCTTAATCCAATTTTTAAAAATCAGTAAGATGGCTCTTGACAAAACAATGGAAAAGTAAAATTATATTTATTATTATTGACCTCAGTCCAAATTTTCTGGTGGAGGGGACATTCATTTTACACACAGTTTACATCTCTCAATTTACATTTACAAAATTGAAATATATAATATTTAAATCTATGTGCCTTTCATGCATGAAGGAGCATGGTTTTAAAAGTGCTTTTGGTGGCTCCTTTAAGATGAATGAGGCATTCAATCATTTGTCTAAATGTGAGTGTTGAAAGGTAGAGAAAGCACATGGGTCTTTAGTGTAGTCTCTAGGTCATAAAATCATCTCTTCTTGCAGTCTCTAGATTTAAGAAAGGATAGTTCCTGATGGACAGCACAAGAGCAAATTACTTCAGTTACTGCTGGCCTTCCCCTCAAAAAAACTCTTAAATATAGGTGTTGAGGTATGTTGCATTTTATTAAATATTTAAACAGTTCTTACAGTTATTTATGTTCAGAGTTTTGTAATGAAATAACACACTTGCTTGTTTTTTATGCCTTAAAATAGTACCAGTACCTTTAAAATCATTTTCTATGAATAAAGGATCATCAAGTAAAGTGTATTTGAGAACACATGTATATATAACATACATAAAGTGACAATATAAACCATATATAGTGTTAGGAAATCTTCCTTTCAAGGATATGTAAATATGCTATTGAAATTTCACAAAGGGTATACCCTTTACAATATTCAATTTCTGATACAGTTTAACCTGACATTAAAAAAAATTCAACCAGTGATTATTAGGTATAAACTATGGAATACATATGCACAATTTCTTCTTGTTATTATATAAAATATGGTTTTTATTAGTTATGGTCAAAAGGAAAAATGCTTCGAAGAAACAAGAAGAAAATTAATTTGTTTTTAAAATCTCTCATTAATACGAGGAGGAAATTCCTGTTATGAATAATTTAAAAACAAAGATAAGAGCAAGTGATTTTGTTTAGGTAGCTCAAGTTTTAAATACAAAACTTAAAAACTGCAAGTGTTACATTAAAAGTTTTGTATACGTTAAAATCCAAAGATGTAACTAATATAATGATAGAGATGTAGTTCTCATAAACAGAACATTTTCTGTTTTATGAGCAATTATAAGTTTAAAAATCAAAATACTAAAAGGATTTTTAAAAATTAAAAACTTCTTCTTACAAAATATAAAAAAAGCAAAGATTGTGGCATTTCTATTGCTATTAAAATGGTAAAGATTTGTGTCAGTTTACATTTTTCATTTGGTTGTGTTTTTCTTTCAACTTAGTGCCACTATTTGACTAATGGACATGGTTACTGAGAAATTTAACAGATACACCACTTAAGCATAAAAAGCTAACAAAACAACAATAAATTACTTTATATACTCAGTGTTTCGTGTAATAATGTATAAAACCAAGAAAATAATCAAAAAGTGTATTATTTAGTGTCTTCCTATCTGTATTATAATAGACATTTTTATCCAGTCTATTGAAAATTGCTCTCAACTCTTGGAACACTGGCGGCTCAGTCGTTAAGAGTTATGGCTGCTAACCAAAAGGTCAGCAGTTCAAATCCAGCAGCTGCTCCTTGGAAACCCTGTGGGGCAGTTCTACTCTGTCCTATAGGGTCTCTTTGAGTAAGAATATACTCAATGGAAATGTTTTGTTTTTTATTTTAAATATCAAATTCAAGTATTGCAATATAACATTAATAAAATGTCATCTCATTAGATAAATTTATCCATTCAACTTTAGCCTCACCCTACTTCATCTGTCATTTACACCTAGTAACTGGAATCAAAACAAATATCATCCTTGAGGCCGCATGCTCAGATATTTGAAGACTCGTATTCATCTCCCAATAAAGTTTCCAAAAGGTTTAAACTCTAAAAGCTAGGGCAACATTCCAGAATCATATTTCTCAATAGAATTCTAAGTACACATTAAAGGAAACATTTGAAAGTTTCAGTTGCAAAATGTATGCTTCCAGGGACTATGTATTTATTGTAAATGCATATCTTGTTAGGACTGCCAGATGTAGAAAACAAAAATACCATTTACTTAAATGGCCACTGAAATTTTAATTTCAGATAAAAAGTGAATATGTTTTTAGTGTAAGTATGTCTCATGCAATATTTAGGATATATATATAGTAATAAAAAGACATTGGAGGACTTCCAGGCAACATGGCGCTATAGACAGAAGCACCACGCTGTCCCTCCATAGCAAAGATCTGAAAAACTAAGAGACACACATCAGTCCTGAAACCCTAAGCATCAAATGAAGAGATAAAGAACTCAGCCAAGCACCGAATGGTCTAAGAAACTGACTGAGCCCAGAGAGCGAAGAGAGACACGTGTAGGGGTCTCCTATCAGCTACCTTAGCACGGATCCACCATCTTGGAGTCCTATCAGAAATCGGTGAACAGGGAGTACGAGAAAGCAGCTTTATGGAGTTTCCAGCATGAACAACCAGTAACCAGCGACATATACTTTCCCACCCCCCCCACCATTCTTCACCCCAACTTGGCCTCCTCTGCTTCCTGCGACTACAGTCTCTTGGCCGGGAAGCACCAGCTTCACCCCAGTGTCACTTGGATTCTACTCAGCCGCACTGGCCAGCTTCCTGAGTGCCATTTGTTGGTTGCTGGTGTTGCTTTCTTCCACTTCTTTAGATTTTTTCCTTACCTCTCAAACCTCCCCCTCCTTTCTCTCAAATACCTGGCTCCATGTGCCATCTTTGCTTCTTCCTGAGAGGCTGCGAAACATTGCTCAACTGTGAAATTGCCTCCTGGACCGTGCTGTCTCATTGGTGGGACCCCCTGGGGATTTTTTGGTTGGTTTCTTTGTTCAGATTTGTTCTGTTTTCATTTGTTTCTTTGTTTTCTTTTTCTTTTCTCGGCTTGGGAGCCCCTTCCAGCCAGGCAGTACTGCATGGCTTGGGAGCTACTCCCTTACTCTGCACAGAAGCACAGTGACATCCCTGAGGGCATTTGTTTTTTCCTGGTTTTATTTGTTTGCTTTTGTTTTTTTGGGGTTTTTTTCCTTTATTTGTTTTGTTTTCTTCTCTCTTTTTTTCCCTTTCTCTCTTTCTTCATTTCCAGTTTCTCGTCTCTCTATATTTACCTTCTCTTCCTGTCTTTTGTGCTGTGTGACACCTCTCTGCCTTCTACCCTGGATGTACTTCATGGCCTGGGAATAACTTCTTCACTTCTAGCAGCCACACTGGTGGATCTCTGGGAGCTTTTGGTTTTTCTTTTTTTTCCCCTTTAATTTTTATTTATTCATTTTTTTCTTTTACCTTTATTATTTTTTTCTTTTGTTTTTCTCCATTTCTCAGTCTCCCATCTCTCCACTCCAACAGCAAGCTCCCTTACTACTCTGTTTTGTTTGTTTCTGTATACATTTTGGCTCCTGTTTCTCTCTCCTCTCTCTCTTCTTTCCCATACCCATCTTAGTTCCACACATCATGATCTCCCCCCTCCTTTCTGCCTACCTGCACTGTGAGCTGAACATCACACCCCCAAGTAACACAGGCATGGCCTACCGGAATCTGCCCTGCACTGATTCCAGGCACCCTCTGTCGTCGCTATTACGTGTCACAAACAACACATCCCAGCAACTCCCCTTCAGCTGGACCCGCCCTGCTGTACCACACCTGAGTGACTTACCGTGCCCATTGGAGAAGAAGGTGAAAAGTACCGTGCCCACAAACAGGCAAACAACAAAGAACACACAGTCCACCTGCTCAGACATAACCAAATAAAACAAAAAAGGAGGAAAAAACAAACAAATCTACAATCAGTAAACGAGGAAAATAACTACTGAATGCCCCAAAGACAGAAGACAGTATCAAAACATATACAAAACAGGACAGGATAGTTCCAGTAGGCATCCAAAATAAAATACCAGATGACTTTCCATAGAAGAAAAGGCAGTAGAACTACCTGATAGGGAATTCAAATCACTAATATTCATAATTATCCAAAAGTTAAAGTAAAAAGCAGACAAAAATGAAGAAAAAATAGACAAATTCATGGAAAATACAGACAGAAAAATGGAAGAATTCAAGAAAATAATACAGGAACAAAATGCTAAAATAAATTCACAACTAGAAATCATACAAAAACAACAATTAGAAATCCAAAAGATAAACAATAAGATTTCAGAAACGGACAGTGTTATATAAGAGTTGAGGATCAGATTTGAAATGATGGAAGACAGGATAGCGAAATTGAAGACAAACACTTGAATACAACTCTGTTTGAGGAAAACTCAGGAAAAAGAACAAAGAAAAATGAAGAGACCCTGAAAATTATGTGGGATATGATAAAAAGTAAAAATCTGCAAGTGATCAGAGTCCCAGAGCAGGGGAAGGAAACAGAAAACACAGAGAGGATCATTGAAGAATTGCTGACATAAAACTTCCTCAATATCATGAAATATGAAAAGCTGACCATCCAAGAAGCTCAACGAACCCCATATAGGATAGACCCCAAAAGAAAATCACCAAGGTATATCATAATCATACTCACTAAAACCAAAGACAAAGAAAGAATCCTGAGAGCAGCTCAAGAAAAACAAAAAGTCACATACAGAGGAGAAACAATAAAACTGAGCCCAGATTATTCGACAGAAACCATACAGGCAAGAAGACAATGGGATGACATACATAAAACCTTGAAAGAAAAAAATTCTCAGCCAAGAATAATATATCCTGCAAAACTCTCACTCAAATATGGTGGTGAAATTAAGTCATTTCCAGATAAACAGAAATTAAGGGAATATGTAAAAACCAAACCAAACTTACCAGAATTATTAAAGGGAGTCCTTTGATCAGAGAACAAACAAGATCAGACCACAGGCTGAATCTAGGACACAGCATTGTACCAGCCAGATACCAAACTAGGAAATGAACTCTCAAGGACTATCCAAAAACAAGAGAATTACAACAGGGAACCAGAGAGGTTAATCTGCAATGACAATAGCATCAGAACAATAAAAAAGGGAATAAGTGGTGTAGGTATAGAACCTTCTAATAGAGAGGAAGGCAAGGCGATACCAAGTAATAATAGATTGGCTCAAACCTAGGAAGATAAGGGTAAATTTCACAGTAACCACAAAGAAAGTTAATAAACTACGTATCAAAATAAAGAAGAAAAACATAGTCTCAGTAAAAACAAAAACAAAAGAAATGAAAAAAAAATCCACAAACAAAAGGAATTCAGCACAGGAGAGTAAGAGTAACAAAGAAAATGTCAGCATGACACACACACAAAAAAAAAGCACTACAAAATGACAGAAGTAAACTCACACCTATTAATAATTACACTGAGTATAAATAGCCTAAATGCATCAGTAAAGAGGCAGAGAGTGACAGAATGGATAAAAAAACAGGATCCATCAATATGCTGTCTACAAGAGACACACCATAGAAACAAAGATGTAAATTTATTAAAAATCTAACAATGGGGAAAAAAAAATCAAGCAAACAGCTACCAAAAAACAGCAGATGTGGCAACACTAATCTCAGATAAAAGAGACTTTAAAACAAAAACTACCATAAAAGACAAAGAAGGACACTATATAATGATTAAAGAGATGATCCATCATGAAGACATAACCATAATAAAAATCTACGCACCCAATGACAGGGCTGCAAAATACATTAAACAAACTCTAACAGCACTGAAAAGAGAAATTGACAGTTCCACAATAATAGTAGGAGACTTCAACACACCACTCTCGGTAAAGGACAAAACATCTAGAAAGAAATTCAACAAAGATAGAGAAGACCTAAAGGGCACAATCAGCCAACTTGACCTCATAGACATATATAGAACACTCCAGCCAACAGCTGCAAAGTACACATTCTTTTCCAAAGCACATGGAAAGTTTTCCAGAAGAGACCTCATCTTAGGCCACAGAGAAATGCTCAACAACATCCAAAACGTTGAGATAATACAAAGTATCTTCTCTGACCACAACACCATCAAGGTAAAACTTAACAACAGGAAGATCAAGGGAAAAAATATCAATTACATGGAAACTGAATAACACCCTGTTTACACATCACTGGGTAACAGAAGAACTCAGAGATGGAATCAAAAAATTCCTAGAATCAAATGAGAATGAAAACACATCATACCAAAACCTTTGAAACTCAGCAAAAGCAGTCCTCAGAGGACAATTTATAGCAATAGATGCACACATCAAAAAAGAAGAAAGGGACAAAATGAAAACATTCACTACACAACTTGAACAAATAGAAAGAGAACCGCAAAAGAAGCCCACAGCCACTAGAAGAGAGGGAATAATAAAGACCAGAGCAGAAATAAATGAAATATAAAAACAATAGAAAAAATCAACAAAACCAAAAGTTGGTTCTTTGAAAGGATCAACAAAATCGACAAATCACTGGCCAGACTGACAAAAGAAAACAGGAGAGGATGCAAATAATCTAAATAAGAAAAGAAATGGGGGACATTACAACAGACCCAGCTGAAATAAAAAGGATCATAACAGAGTATTATGAACAACTATA
>NW_004443943.1:7810259-7840848 GCF_000243295.1 Trichechus manatus latirostris | reverse complement strand
ACTATACTCCAACAAATTTGAAAACCTAGAGGAAATGGATAAATTTCTAGAAACACACTACCTACCCAAACTACCACAATGTGATGTTGAAAATCTGAACAGACCCATAAAAAGAGAAGAGATTAAAAGGTAATTAAAAAAAAAAAACCAACAACAAAAAAAAAAAGCCCTGGCCCAGATGGCTTCACTGGAGAATTCCACCAAACATTCAGAGAAGAGCTTATACCAGTGCTACTCAACTACTTCAGAACATAGAAAAGGAAGCGACACTGCTGAACTCATTCTATGAAGCCACCATAACCGTGATACCAAAATCAGGCAAAGATGCCACAAAAGAAGAAAATTACAGACCAATATCTCTCATGAATATAGATGCAAAAATTCTCAACAAAATTCTAGCCAATAGAACTGAGGATCATATCAAAAAAATACTACACCACGACCAAGTAGGATTCATACCACATTTGCAAGGATGATGCAACATTAGAAATCAATCAATTTAATCCACCACATAAATAAAAGGAAAGAAAAGAATCACATGATCATCTCAATTGATGCAGAAAAGACATTTGACAAAGTCCATCACTCATTCCTGATAAAAACTCTCAATGAAATAGGTATGGAAGGGAAATTTCTCAACATAATAAAGGGCACCTATGGAAAACCAACAGCCAACATCATTCTTAATGGAGAGAGGTTGAAAACATTCCTTTTGAGAATAGGAACAAGACAAGAATGTCCTTTGTCTCCACTCCTATTTAACATTGTGCTGGAAGTCCTAGCTGGAGCACTAAGGCAAGAAAAAGAAATAAACAGAATCCAAATTGGTAATGAAGAAGTTAAACTGTCCCTATTTGCGGAGGATATGATACTCTACATAGAAAACCCTAAAGACTCCACGAGAAAACTACTAGAACTGATAGAAAGATTCAGCAGAGTAGCAGGATACAAGATAAATATACAAAAATCAGTTGGATTCCTATACATCAATAAAGGGAACGATGAAAAGGAAATCAGGAAAACAATACCGTTTATAATAGCTCCTAAAAAACAAAACAAAAAAAAAACTTAGGAATAAATCTAACCAGGGATGTAAAAGACCTATACAAAGAAATCTACAAAACACTACTGCAAGAAACCCAAAGGGATCTACATAAATGGAAAATCGTACCATGTGCATGGATAGGTAGAATCAACATTGTGAAAATGACAATTCTAGCCCAAGACATTTACAAATACAATGCAATCCCAATCCAAATACCAACAACATTCTTTAAAGAGATAGAAAAACTAATCATTGACTTTATTGGAAAGGGAAGAAGCCCTGGATAAGTAAAGCTCTATTTAAGAAGAATAAAGTAGGAGGACTCTCACTACTGGACCTCAGCTATGGTAGTCAAAATAGCCTGGTACTTGTACAACGCCAGATACACTGAACAATGGAACAGAATTGAGAACACAGATGTAAACCCATCCATCTACGGTCACCTGATCTTCGACAAGGGCCCAAAGTCCATTAATGGGGAATAGACAGTCCTCTTAACAAATGGTGCTGGCAAAACTGAATGTCCACCTGCAAAAAAATGAAACATGAATCATACCTCACACCATACACAAAAACTAATTCAAAATGGATCAAAGACCTAAATATAAAGCCAAAAACTGTAAAGTTCATAGAAGAAAAAAATAGGAGCAATGCTAGAGGTCCTAGTGCATGGCATTAACAAGATATAAACCATAACCAACAACACACCAACTCCAGAAGATAAACTAGATAACTGGGATCTTCTAAAAATTAAACACTGATGCTCATCAAGAAACTTTACCAAAAGAGTAAAAAGAGAACCTACAGACTGGGAAAAAATATTTGGACATTACAAGTCAGACAAAGGTCTAATCTCTAAAATGTACAAGAAAATCCAACACCTCTACAACAAAAAGACAAATAATCCTATTAAAAAATGGGTAAAGGAACAGACACTTCACCAAAGAAGACATTCAAGTGGCCAACAGACACATGAGGAAATGCTTGTGATCACTAGCCATTAGAGAAATGCAAATTAAAACCACAGAGAGATACCATCTCACCCTGGCATTACTGGCACGAATCAAAAACACTGGAAATAACAAATGTTGGAGAGGCTGCGGGGAGATCGAAACTCTTATGCACTGCTGGTGGGAATGCATAATGATACAACCATTTTGGAAATTGATAGGGCACTTCCTTAGAAAGTTAGAAATAGAAATACCATAGGATCCAGGAATCCCAACCCTAGGAATATATCCTAGAGAAATAAGAGTCATCACACGAATAGACATATGCACACCCATGTTCATTGCAGCATTGCTCATAATAGTAAAAAGATGGAAACAACCTATATGTCCATCAACAGATGAATGGTAAAACAAACTATGGTACATACACACAATGGAGTATTATGCAACGATAAAGAACAGTGATGAATCTGTGAAGCATCTCATAACATGGATGAACCTGGAGGACAGGCCAGTCTGTTTATTTTGATTACCCAGTGCCAACTCTTCCCTGCCTTATCTCAACTCTCTTAAGTCAAAGCCCCTGGCTCAAATTTGTTTACTAGCCATTTTAGGCACCTCTTCGGATTCACTCATTTGTCAGAACTAGCTTATATTCAGCTGTGTAATCTTTTCTGTAACAGTCAGGTACATATGGGCCTTCCTGTGATGACCCTGCTACCTCTCTGCCATTTAATAAGGAGCTTGATGATGTCACTGTCTCAGGATGACATCTCTAACACAACAGCATCATGAGTTGTTAAAGCACAACAATGAGTTGTTAGAATAATAAGTTGTCACAAGACAAAAGTGTATGTTAAAATTAACCCACACACACTTTTTAGTATTTGGTAAGATTTTCTATCACCCTTTTGAAGTTAGATGTGATCATGTGACTCTCTCTTATTTTTGCAAATGAAAGGGGAGAAATGTCAATTGAGGGCAGAAGCATTAGGAGCCATGGAAAAATGATGAGATAATCATGGAAGCATGTGTTAAAATGAAACAGCTGAATGCTTGAAGCAGAAACTCCCTGGTGGCCCATTTTAGACAATAACACAAGCAGGAAATGAACTTATGTTGAGAATTTAGGGTATGACATAACCTACTTCATACTGATCAGTATAGCCACTACAGATAAAATGAATCAGAAAATTCAACAGGCTCATATGTTTGAGAGTAAAGATAACTATTCAGTCACTGGGAACTCCTTCTATCACGAAGAAGTAAACCAAAATTCAAAATCATCATCCATTTAATTTTAAATAAAAATTAAAGGGCAATTTTTATTCACATCATCTGAAAAAAAAAAAAAACGTAAGTTTATACTCCAGCTTTTTCATTCATGCAATTCCAAAAGAACATAATTAATTTTAGAAGCATCACTCAATGTATTACCCTCTCCATACATTGTGACATTATTTATTACCAATCTATAAATTAGTTTATCTGGGATGAATTTTCTTGATATAAATAATTACCTAAATATATCTTGGAATTGAGTTTCTCTAACTCCATTTCTACTAAAAGTAATATGACATTCCAAATGACCTTGAGAATTATTAATACAATGGCAATGTATTTTATACATTTGCTTATTTTATGAAAAAAATTAACAGCCTCATGATCAAAGCACACAATTATCAAACTATTTATAACGATCTATTTACTTCTGCCGACAGGATACCTTCCAAAGCAAATTTAATCTAAATCTATAGGACTTCTTAATGGTTAATGAAAAAACTAATTATAAGAAAGTATTATCTTTTGAATATACAGACCATATTTGACCAGACAGAATGAGTAGTACTCACAGTATGAGAAACACGTTCAAATACTTTGTTGTGCTCGTAGTTGTAACTCAATTTTCCTGTTGTTAAAATCTTGTACTTTGATGGGCATTTTTAATGAATTTGTATCCAATGGCCCCACGGCACTCAGCAACAACATCAGTGTTTTGCTCTTCTCATTTGTTTTCTACTTCATTTTCCTCTATCTTAGGTGTCAGAGAATTCCATTTGGTTTTCAAATTCTAATATATTGACTAATGTCTCACTATTATTTCTTGTAGTTTTTTCTAGACTCCTATTCAGCCATTTTTAAAATTGTTAAAATTTCAATGTTTGCATTAAGGAGGTAAATACTAAGAAATGCATAATATCCTTTATGTCTTGTAAGTGAAAAATAAGTGACACATCTTTAACTTTATACATGATAATCGTAACTTTATTCTAAAATGAACAACCACTAAGAAATGCATATAGTTCTTACATACATTCACTATCTACCTCTCAAGATCAACTGTTGTGTTTTTCATGTAGTCAGTTAATGCATACACATATTTTTTAAAGTATCATTTTTTCATACTTGAAAGTACCTGGGTTTATATATATTATCTCAAATAGTTCGTGAGGTATTTAAAGAAAATAAGAATCCTGTATTCATTCTTGTATCCCTTGTACCAGAAGGTCAGAAAATGTTGAAGTTTACTAAATGTATGTTGAATGAGTGATGTTTGCTCCAGTATCTTTCATTGTACTTCAGTACAATCAAGCACAGCATTTGAATATGAGAGGAAGTATATTTTGACTCTTTGTTTCCTAATAATTCATAAGATGTTTTCTTTTATTAAGAACTGTTTATTTTTGTAGGATCACTTGCATGTTGCACAAATTTATTAATCTAGCCCTTTCTAGCCTACTTGGAGGCTAGGCGGGAATACATCATCTTTCAGTTTAGATTGGCTCTATCCACTCAAGAAAAGCATGTACATCATCTTGGATCTGAAAACAATGTGCAAAGAAGAGGCAGTGCATCAGCTCAAGTGCCAGTATGTCTACCCCTCATTACAAGAACTATCCAGTTGTTATTTAAAAAACAGTTCACGAACTATTTGTATAGATTTTTACGTATCTGGAATACCCTGCTCTTAATAAAATCAAACATCTATAGAGTCACATATTTATTCATTTAGCTAATCAGTCATCAAGTATGTATTGAATACTTATCATAAACGATTCACCATGTTCCTCAGAATGAGCAGAGCACAAACTCTGTCAGGAATTAGCTTATAACTTAGGAAGGAAAATAGGATAAGTGAATACATAAACAAAGTAAAATTAAATGTTACTAAAAAGATACCTATAGCACCAAGAGAGAACAAAGGACATGGGATCCAGTTGAGGAAGATCAATTAGGCAATGAAAGACATGGCATTTGAACTAGACTCTGAAAGTGGATATAACTTTCACAGGTAGACATGAGGGAAGGATAAGAAAAGTGTGCTGCATTAAAAGAATAATAAACAAAGTCAAAGAGGCAGAAAATCTGGGGATATAATCTAGAACATGAGGGGAAACATAGATGTGAAGCCTGAATATAAGTTTAAAATTTCAGAAACTTATTTACTAAAAACTGAGAAAATACTGAAGGCGTTTGAGAAGGAAAGCAACATAGAGCAGTGTTTTATTATTGTAAATATGACAATGATGAGAGAGAGAGGAGAACCAGGCAATTTACAATTGTTTAAATAATCACTGATAAAGAGCTGACATAAGATAGAGATTGTTTTAATACTAAATTTTCAATGGATTTTGTTCTACCAGAATTTCATCCACAATGTTGTTTTATGGTCTAACTTAACTATCCCTCTGACAAAAAACAATTCTTGAGTTGCCCATGTAAATAATTGATCAAATAACCGTACGCAATAATCTGGGCCCAGGTCACTTCATCTTCCACCATTCCTTCTCCTGAACTTCTTCCCCATTGGATTTAGAATTTCTAACCGTTCACAAGACAATCCAGCCCCTCAATGTGTGTGTGTTATTCCCTCTTCTGTCTCTACTTCTATATATCAGTTTGGATTTTTAAGTTTAAAAAAAGAATTTTTTTCAAAATGGCTTATACACCGATGAGAATGTGTTGACTCTTGTAACTGGAAAATGTAGGCTTCATGGTTAAGTTAATTGACTAGCTTTATGTTGTCATTAAGGACTGAGTTTCTTTCTTTTTTTCCTTTTTTTGGTCCAGTACAGCAGAGGAAAAACATTAATTCCAAAATTCATCTTAAAATCACTCCTGCCTTCTGAAAGTTTTTTTATTTATTATCTATTAGTGTCCCCACCGTCTCACAAAGTTATCTCATTTTCAACATGTCACCACTTTAAATATAATAATAATTTAATTATAGATGCTATAGAATAATATTATCGGTCATGCAAAATACCATATTAATAAGAGGGAACTTGATTATCTTTGAGAACTTTTGAACCTTATAAATTCTCCCTTTTCTGTCAAGTTCCCTGAGAATGAATAGATGTGAATGAATAGTTAAATATTTGAGTAATATTTTTTCCATTTGTTCTTTTTGTTGCCCAACAAATTGCTTTAGATTCTCCTGATGAATTCTCAGATCTCAAACAGTCCCCCTGATAACTTTAAGTACTTCCCTTTTCAAAGCAAAATGCTTTGTTGGAAATATGAATCTTTGAATATTTCAGGATGAGACAAACCTCCAGACAATTTAGGATCTTTCTCCTCATATCATTAGTTATGTGCACTGTCATAGTAATGGAAAGAGACTGGAAGGAGCCTGAGGGAAATATTGTAATATTCTAACTCTGAAAATCTCTCCCTGAATCAAATGTGAACTAGAGCACTGCCTAGATCCCCTGGTATGGGTAACACAATTTTCCAGTATAACCCCTAAGAGTCTACTGGCCAATAATTTCTTTCACATTTGAAGCTGACTCCGAAAAGTCCAAGGGCCATGCTTATTAAAAAAGGGGTATCTAGGACATGGGTATTAACAGTAAAATCACTGATATCATTTGTTGAGAGAATTTTTTTTTTCTTTTGAGGCAGTGGGCTCAGAACTTTATATTCACTTTGTATTTTTCTTCATACAGCCCTATAGATAGACAATGTTATTCTCTTCACTTTTCCAGTAACAACACGGACGTTCAAACACAGAACTGGGACTCTAACCCTGATAACTCTGATGCCACATTTAGTGTTCATAACCAATCTCTTTTCACTCATCCATTCATTCACTCATTCAATATGTATGAAACATCTACTATGTGACTTTTCAAGAACTTACTGATTGAGTGACGAACAAGAGAGATAGGAACCTGATTCCCTGGACAGGACCTGGGAAGTAGGTTATAAACAAACAAACAAATACACTTAATAAAAAGCATTATAAAATAATATGTTTTGTGCAGAGAATAAGGTAGGATGATGAGACAACAGACAGTGGGAACTACCTCCAGCAGGTGAGCCAAGGAAGGTCTCTCTAAGGTATGGGCATTTTAAGCTGAGTTGGGAATGACAAGGAGCTGGCCACCTGAAGGGGAGGGGAAAAGAAATCTCTAATGCAAAATATCTAGAGCAGGATTAAGACTGCTCTGAACAAAATGACAAAAGAAGGACACTGTGGCTGCAGCACAGTGGGGCAAGGAGGGACAAAAAGGCAGAGGCCAGAGTAAGAAGTTTAGGGAGGTAGAGCACAGACGATGCAATTACAACTGTTCAGGGAAGAGATAATAGCAGGATAAAGGTGTTAGTGGAGGAGGTAGAATGAAGTAGACATATTTGAAACATGTTAGCAGGGTCAAGGAGCTCTGGTGGTGCAGTGGTTAAGAGCTCAAGCTGCTAATCAAAAGGTCTGCAGTTTGAATCTACCAGCCGCTCCTTGGAAACCCTATGGGGCAGTTCTACTCTGTCCTATAGGATAGTTATGAGTCAGATTAGACTCAAAGGTAACAGGTAGTAGGGGCAAGAGTGAGCCCTGGTAGCACAGTTGTTAAAGCACTCAGCTGACAACAAAAAGGTCAGCAGTTCGAACCCACCAGTCACTCTGTGGGAGAAAGATGTGGCAGTCTGCTTCCATAAAGATTATAGTCTTGGAAACCCTATGGGGCAGTTCCACTGTCCTATAGTGTCGTTATGAGTGGGAATAGACTCAAAGCCTGTGGGTTTAGGTTAGTGGAGTCAAAAGGGCTTATTTTACTAGTTCCATACTAATTGAATACTTTAAAAATCATTAAGATACCAATAAAACACTTGTCATTTATGAAATATTTACACTCTAGTGATTTCATAAATAGCTGTTGTCCTACAATACTTAGGTTTAAGGTTGTATAAATTCCTTAAGGGAATTACTCCTTAATGTGGCATCATCCCTAGACCATATGCTGATATCATCAATGCTATCTCATAATGGTATAAATAAAATGAAAGAGAAATAAAACACTAAAATCTTTATTATGGCAGGAGGAAAAAATCTTCTTAAAGCTCTCATAAAACAATGATCATCTTATTAAACATAGTTTTTAAATGCCTGCTGGAATTATGTTGTATTCTTTTAATTTCAAGAATAGGATTTTACAAGTCAAGCATTCTTCTTTAAAATTTCATCCAGAAATATACTTTCTAATATATGAGTGTTCTGTAAACCCCATTAAATGATACAAAATCTATTACAGAATACTTGTTCCTTATTCCTGCATTTTTAGAGGTCTCCTTTCTTCTACAGTATTTTAATGAGATTTAAGTGATTTCCAAACAACTGGACAAATACATCATTTAAATTAGGGCATCAAACTGTTTCATAAATCACAGTAAAAATTCACCTTAGTGTCTGCGATAGGATTTTACCCTACTTACAAGATAAACTAGTCTATTATTGTTTCATGGATGCTATTGTAAGGACATGTGCTCCTGGATCAGAGGAAAAAAACTTTATTACTTACAGCACAGCAAACTACACAAGCATGATGTTTGCATCGGTTCTGTTTGAACCTCAAGACTCATGGGGATGACATGGAGGGGCCCAGTGGGATGTTACAAATGTGGTGGGTTGCATGTTTATTCCTTTTTATTGCCAAATACTATTCCTTGGTATGAGTGTACCACACCGGAGAAACACTGAGCTTGGGAGACTCATCGCTTTTATGGTTAACATAATAAAGTCTGATCTTTGTGTCAGAAGAAGACATTACCTTATCCCTCAAGGTTGTTTGTTGCAAGCATGGCCCTGAGAAATGACCTGGGAAAAGAATGGTCAGGGCCTTGAATTCTTGACTTGCTCAGCAAAAACATGTCTCAGTGTCTACAAACAGTGTGTTTATCATCAAAGCTCCTTGGATTCAGCCTAATCAGAATAGAAATAAACTATTTTTAGATGAACATATTTGAGTTCCATAGAATCACAATTTAAGTTATAACATTCTTAAAGTCTTTTTATCATTGACCAAGGTTGGTGAAATAATGACAATCGTTTTCTCATCATAGCCTAATTCCCCTTGAAGTTTCTTGTTCTTAAATTTACTATATTCACCTTCTTGCTCTTAAATTTACTTTCCCAAAAATGTCCTTCAAATTTTTCCATTTATTCTGCTGACCTTGTGATGCTTATAATAACTAATCTTATAGAATATTTGTGCTGTATTATCCCTGCTTGCATCTATGGATTACAAATGCATGTAGGTATGCTTGACCTTTTTATCCTGGTCTTTGGCTTATAAACATGTACTCAATATAGTTCTGATTTTTATTGATGTTTCTATTCATCTCTGCTTCTGAAAACCTCTACAGTTTAGAGATACAGCCATAAAATTTGATAAAATTTGAACTGTAAAATACTTTATTTATTTATTGTTGTTGTTACTTTGTTTTTGTTTGTTTCATATGGCTGTGGGAGATCAAACAGTAAAATTAGCTAAATGGCTTGTAAGAAGTAGAACTCTAAGGAATAGTTTTGTAACTAACCGATTGGGGGAGGAGCGAGGTTGCAAGAAGACTGAGAGACAAAACCTTGCCTCTTAAATCGCAGCTATGACACATGAAGAACAAATGAAGAGAGAGAGAGCTGACTTAAAGCCAGGTGAACTCCATTAGTATGTATTAGCATCAAATCTGCCTTTTATTTCCTTGTGTCCTCCCTCAGCACATTTATAATAAGACATCTGTACAGTCTAGCCATTTCTAAAAACCCGTTGCCATCGAGTCAGTTCTGACGCATAGCGATCATAGTTATCAGTGCCCCATTATTTATCACCTGAGCTAATATAGTAGCCTCCTAACTAAGTCACTGTAAAATACCTCAAAATTTCTCTTCTAACATTTCATCTATTTCATGCCTCACAATCCTTTCTTTAAACGCATAACACTAAGCCTTTCCTTGTTGCTGTTATTGCTGTTAGGTGCCATCAAGTCGGTTCCAACTTATAGCGACCCTATGAGCAACAGAACAAAACACTGCCCAGTCCTGCGCTGTCCTCACAATCATTGCTATGCTTGAGCCCATGGTTGCAGCCACTGTGTCAGTCCATCTCATTGTGGTTCTTCCGCTTTTTCACTGACCCTCTACTTTACCAAGCATGATGTCCTTCTCCATGATGTCCCTCCTGATAACATGTTTAAAGTATATGAGACAAAATCTTGCCATCCTTGCTTCTAAGGAGCATTCTGGCTGTACTTCTTCCAAGATAGATTTGCTTGTTCTTTTAGCAGTCCATGGTATATTCAATATTCTTCACCAACACCATAATTCAAAGGCATCATTTCTTCTTCGGTCTTCCTTATTCATTGCCCAGCTTTTGCGAGGTGACTGAAAATACCATGACTCAGATCAGGCATACCTTAGTCTTTAAAGTGACATCTTTACTTTTTAAAACTTTAAATAGGTCTTTTGCAGCAGATTTGTCCAGTGCAATAGATCATTTGATTTTTTTGACTGCTGCTTCCATGGATGTTGATTCTGGATCCAAGTAAATTGAAATCCTTGACAACTTCAATCTTTTCTCCGTTTATCATGATGCTGCTTATTGGTCCAGTTGTGAGGATTTTTGTTTTCTTTATGTTCAGGTGTAATCCATACAAAAGGCTGTACTGTTTGATCTTCATCAGTAAGTGCTTCAAGTCCTCCTCACTTTCAGCAAGGAAGGTTGTGTCATCTGCATAATGTAGGTTGTTAATGAGTCTTTCTCCCATCCTGACGCTGTGTTCTTCTTCATATAGTCCACCTTCTTGGATTATTTGCTCAGCATACAGATTCAATAAGTATGGTGAAAGGATACAATCCTGATACACACCTTTCCTCGCTTTAAACCATGCAGTATCCCTTTGTTCTGTCCAAACAACTGCTTTTTGTTCTATGTACAGGTTCCTCATAAGCACAATTAAGTGTTCTGGAATTCCCATTCTTCTCAATGTTATCCATAATTTGTTATGATTCACACAGTCGAACTCCTTTTCATTGTCAATAAAACACGGGTAAACATCTTTCCGGTATTCTGTGTTTTCAGCCATGATCCATCTGACATCAGCAATGATATTCCTAGTTCTACGTCCTCTTCTAAATCCGGCTTGAATTTCTGGCAGTTCCCTGTAGATGTACGTCTGCAACTGTTTTTGATCTTCAGCACTTCCAATTAAACAGAGATCACCATCAGATATTAGGGTGTCATTTATTGTTTACACAATTAAATTTGGGTTGAAAATTGAGCCTACTTTAACCCTCTATGATTTTATTTTTATTAAATTAAAACTTTTTATTTTGAAATAATTATATATTCACGTGAATTTGTAAGGAATAGTAGAGAGATTCACCACTGTGTCATTCCTTGGGTCTCTAGGTCTCTGTCAGTTTTAGCTTCTTCTCTTCACTTTTCAGTCTTCTTATGTTTAAGTGTAATTTCCAGGGTTTTTCATTGTATTTAGTCAAAGGAATATGAAGTATGTCCATTTCATCATCCAAGAAAGGGAAGTCTCCCTCCCTGTAGTATTTATCGATTCATTTTAATCCTAAATAATGGTATCATGAAAAAAATATTTCCTGTGACAACCACTTTAACACTCAGAAATACCCACCCCTTCCATGGCAGCCTTCCTACTCCTCACACCAAGTACTTCTACTTCCTTCAACCATTTCTCAGATTACCTAGGTTTTGTTGCTGTTGGTTGTTAGGTGCCATCAATTTGATTCTGACTCATAATGACCCCATGTGTAACAGAACAAAACACTGCCACTAATCTACTCTGATTGAAGGTGTGTTGGGAGGGCCTAAGGGTGTGTCTTGTGTGGGTAACTCATTTGTGGTTACACTCATATTCCTGGGGGAGGTCATGCTTCTTTACCCTCACTCTGAGAAACAGCAGCACTGACAAAGGCCAAAGCCAGGGACGCAATCAAGATACAAGATTAAGTGTTTAGTTTGTGAAGCTATCCATTTAAAGTCTCAAACACGACATGTTTCTTGGAATCTCCCTCCTTGGGCATCCTGCTTCTCTTTGGAGATTGCTTTGGCTGGCTCTTTGGCTCCACATCATAGTCTCAGCTTTGAAGACATAAATAGTGATACTCGGAGTCTTTGTCGTAGTTCATTATTTAACTATCTTAACCTTGAAGAAACCACTAAAAATCGTTCAAAAAGCTAAGCCAAAAAGTGACCACGAGACAATTTTGCTTTAGTGCAAGTTCAGGACACATCATTTACTTGTCATTGAAGCATTCACCCTTTCATATTTTCTTTCTGTCCAGCCTCCCCAGCCCTATTTCTGGACCTTTAGTGACAATTTACTTTGAGCACAGCTGGCAGAATCTGAGGACAAACTTTGGATCATATTTGAGGGCATAGGACTTTTAAGAAGAATCTTTTCTTATTCTTGGTGTACATGAGAATAAAGCACCTATTAAAAGGTAAAATTATTTATGCTCATTTAAAAATACTATTGGTACATCTAAGAAATATAGATATTTTTGAAACCTGAGGCTCTTTTAAGAGACAGTATCTACCTATCTTCTTTCCTTTATTATTCAAGAAAAATTTGTAAGTCCCTGCCATGTGTGAGAAACATAACTGTAAAATGCTAAACACTATGCATATATTATTTTTAATGATCACAACAAAACTGCAAAATAGTATATGCCCATTTTAGATATTTTATTTAAACTGAGGGTCAGAAAAGTTAAATGATTTGCCCATTAACATACAGCATAGAAAGCTAAACGGGCATTTGAATCTGGATTGGTGTAGTATACAGCATGCAATGGCCATTGAGTCCAAAAGCATATATTGTGCATCCTCTTTATGTCAGAAATTGGGATAGGAGCAGTGAAGGAGATGCAGTCTCTGTTTTCAAGGAATGCATTAACCAGGAGAGCCGATAAAATACAAGTATTTTAAATATGTAAATGTCACGTTAAATGCATAAAGGCAATGCAATGGAGCTTAGAGGAGCAAGGACAGAATGGCAACGCTCTGAAATACAGACAAGGTCTACACTTCAGGGTGGTCTACTTTTCCAGGTATCAGGTCACCACGGAGCCCAAAGTGGGGCAAACGTGTGTCATTTCTCACACCTCCTGCTCCGTTTCTCACCTCTTCCTCCTTGGGGAAAGTACAAACACTGCAGGTGTTCACATCAATCCTAACTGCTCTCCCAGCCTGTATAAAACTGCATTCCTCCCTTTGTTAGTCAGCTACTTGTGTTAAAAGAGAAAGGTACTCATTCAAGATGTTAGAAGGTGTTTCATAATCATATGAAGAAGTTTCATATGTTAAAAAGCAGTTCTATGAAAAAGCTAATGTATCATAAAAGAGTAAATCAAATTTAAATGAATGATGACTCCCCACAATAACTTAGATGTGCAGGTGTGTTGATAATGTGGGGAGATAGGTCTATATGAAACACTTTGACAGGAATAAGAATCAGCACACCGTGCACACAGGGTTTGCCTTGGGGATCTTGCTAAAGGATCAATGCATTTTGATGGATGCAGATTTGGTTTATACAAATTTTTGAAAACCTTAGTTGCCAAGAAGCTTTTATTTTCATGCCGTTCATTCCTGTGCTAATCTCAGATGTTACAAAAAGGATAGAGGCATGAAATCCATCACTTGGCACTTACCTTCAAAACAGATTTGGTGAAAATCACCACTAATTGTTTTTGGCTGACACCAAGATGGATAAAGTGTTTGCTGAACACTTAAATGAAGTGTGAGCTTTAACACAGGTGAGAGAACACAGTGCAGTGCAGCCATGTTGCATGGGACTTGCTCTTATAGGTGATGTATTATATCTCCAAGGGGAGTGGAGACTTTGTTTGTCATGTTTTGTTTTAGAATAAAGGAAAATGAAAAGGAGACACTTGATATATATGATTCATTTTATGATGACTCTCATAACTTTTATGTCATATAATTTAACTTCCAAAATAAGGACACATAAGACCTACAAAGGTCTTATGATCAGCTTGAGTCTGATTTTGTATGGCTCTCCTACCATCAACTCCACCCTGCCCTCACTTTCCACTCTAGCCAAGTGAATTTGTTCTGGATCCTCACTATGATAAGCTGTATTTTTGGGGCCTGGTAGCCTTATCCACATGATTCTTCATAACTGGAAGTTTTCTTCACACCATCTCTGCCCCTGCCCTCAAACTGACCAACTCCTTCTCACTTTTCATTCTCTATTTAGATGCTACTTCCTCTGGTAAACTTTCCCTGACCTCCCCAGTCTGGATTCAGTGGCTTCTTACATCGTCCCTTAGCGCACAATGTCCCCCTGCCCTACCATTATCAACATTTACAACGTAAGTGGTTGTTCAGCTGATAGTCTCTTTATCTAGAAGGTGAGTGATGGAAGGGCAGGGACAGGGTCTTCTCTCATGTTCTTCACTTTTTCCCAGAGTGTGGCACAGTACCTAATATTTGGTAGGCTCTTCAATAAACATTTGTTGATGAAAATATAATACCCTCTGCCTGGAATGAATTTATTTTCAGTTATAGGTTTTCATCTTCACTCAATCATCAGTTTCAGTATTTTGAGCAAATTCTCATATTAGATTATCAATCACATATTTGTTCCTTTTTGTTCGTTTGTTTTTTAATTTGGGTTTCAGGTTGCTTGGCTGATTTTACTCACCTGTAGTACAAACTGTGTAGTCAGTTATGTGTGGGGGCCTAGTCCATGTCTCTTGAATTAATCTGTTTTTATTTCTCTCTCCAATATACCCTTACAGGAAATATTATTTTTATGGTATAAAAATAGTATTTTCAATATACTTTTTTATGCAAATTGTTATAATCACCAAGGAGATAATACCATAAAACCAAATCTGTAGATTCTGACTCATAGCGACCCTATAGGATAGAGTAGAACTGCCCCACAGGGTTTCCAAGGAGCAGCTGGTGGATTTGAACTGCCAACCTTCTGGTTAGCAGCTGAGCTCTTAACCACTGTGCCACCAGGACTCCAAGGTGATAATACCAAAAACAAACCTGTTGCTGTCGAGTCAATTTTGACTCATAATAGTGCATATGAATTGGTTTTTCAAAATCTTTATTATAGTGTTTGTTAAATTATTAAATCATTTAAAAGTTCACTTCAATTTGAAATTAAAAAGACTGATTGATATCTCAAAGTGTCATTGAAAATTAGGATGCATTTCTTCTCTCTAGATTTTAAGTTCTGATATCAGGAGCTCCATATATTAGAAACATCACCTCTCTACCAGGTAAGCAACATAAGAACATAAGGAAGAAAGCTGTGTGTCATAGGGGAAAGAGGTATAATTTATTTTATGATGACTCTAAATACTTAATTAAGCATATGGGTTCAAATCCCAGTTGTCATGTAGAATCCAGTTGCTTGAACAATTTCCTCATCTATAAAATAGAAATAACAACACTTATTTTGGAAGGGTAGACATAAATTATAAATAATGTGTACAAGTCACAGAGAACAATGTTTGGAATCTTCTTGAGAGCTTGTAAGAGTTAAAAATATTATTGATGCATATTTGAGTTATGATTCACATTATATTAATGATATATTCCTGAAAATGCATCCTATATGAAAATGTTCTTTATTGAAAATACTTTCATAATTCCAGCCTTTATTGTAATCGGAAACTTTTATCTCTGGGGAAAAATGCCTTAAATATTTAAAAAACCTGAAAACTTTTTAAAATCAAATGTTTTAAAGAGAAAAAATATGAAAGTTTTCAAATACAATAAAAAAACTTCAAAATCATAATGAATCTGGTGTTACTCTCATTTTTGGTAGAAAGCTTAAAGGTCCAAAGTAAAACCTTATCATTTAGCTTTAGAGAATGCACTGGACTGAAATATCAGTTATCCCACGATCTGAATGGACAATATTGAAAAAAAAAATTATGGTTAGACCTATTCTGCTATTATGGTAAATGTACTTTAAATGAAGCTATGTTAACCTCAGCTGATTTTTTAAAATTAACCCTTATGCTGATTCAGAATGTCTTTCTGTGATGCCAAGGCCCTAGTTTCTTCCTTTTTCACGTAGTAAAATTTGGTCAAGGTAATGTCAGTGAATCTTTCCGACTGTGATATTCCATGATTCATTCATCTGATACCATACAGTATAACAGAGTTTGTAATAATAAAGTGGCCACCGCAATTTACCACAAAACTAAACATTGTGTACAGACTCAAATACAGCTCATATCCTAAAGCAATTATTCTTGGCATTTTGGGAGGCTCCAGAACCCTTTATGAAGCAAATGAAAGCTACAGCACCTCTTAACCAAACTCATATAACATCTCAGGAGATTCATGGGCCCCAGTTTAAGAACCTCTGCATTAGAGAGATAACCCCAGTAATGCCTCATGAGTTCCTGGAGCCTACCCATGTTTTTCTGAGATAAGACTAGACAGTTTAGCCATACACCTCTGACAATTATCCCTGGTAGCTTACAAAGACAAATATTGCACAAAACTTTGAGACTTACCTAGGGAGAGTGATTTATTTTGTTTCACTCAAACCTTTATCATTTCCATTCTCTGGTTTAAAGTATTTCTTCTAATTGAGAAGAAACAAGACATAAGTCTAAAACCTATGCAAATGATTATCTGTGAAGAAAGCAAGTCTTTGGATGTCTTTGACTCTCAATTTCCCCTATCTTTACATTGAGGATGATAACAAATGCTATGCCTATCACTCAGTTAGCTGTAAAGATCAAACAAGATAATAAATATAAATAGTCTATTAAAAGCTATTGTTTATGGACCCCTTTACTATATGCCAAGCCCTATACCAAAGAGCATACATCCATAGATTTATTTACTACTCACACACACACACAAAATAAAGTAGGTACTGTTGCTGTTATTCCCAATTTATGTAAGAGGAAATGGAAGTACAGAAAGGTTAAACAACCTGTATAATGTCAAGAGATAGTAAGGTCGACAGCCAGGATTCAAACTAGAGCACTCTGATGATGGAGTAAGCACTACAATAAACATTTTCCTTTAAGAGCCATACTTGAAAACCCTTGTAAATAGTATATAAGAAGTTACTCTTATGTAGACTCTCATGCAATATCTATGATCCACATGGAAGGATTGAGAAGTAAAACAAAAAACACCCTTACATTGACAAAAGGCTGGCATTTCTATAGCTATGGCACTAGGAAATATGTAATGCTGGCAGGTCTGCTTCACTAGGTTTTAGCCTATCTCAGTACCCATGGTAATGACTCTTGGCCAATCTCTGGAAATTAAGCTACTGATTCTCACAGTTATTGGGTATTGATGCTATTCTGTACACCAGAAGCATTGAGTCAAGATGAACCAGATTGTCAGCATGTTTAAAGTATACATAAAGATTCATAATGTACCTTATTTGGGGTCCATGCCATGGCTGGTCATGTGGCAGGTGTGTAACCAATGCCTTTTAAGAAATTTGGATTCCTAGATGCAAGCAAACTTTCCTGGACAAGAACATCTCCTACAAGACCCTGCTGTTTGCAACTGAAAAGAAAGATGCATCTATGATATCCCACAGATGGAGGATAAAATAGTCTTCATTTGACCTCTCCAGCCCCATCCTGTAGTCCTGGTGTTGCTGCACTCTACCCTTTACTATAATAAATCTTAGACATGAGTATAGCTTTATGTTGAATTGTGTGAATCTTTCTAGTAATTCACTGCACTAGTGGGCGGTCATATAACCACCAACACATATGGTAACAGGTAAACATCAGAAATGATTTTAAACTCCTTTAAGCAATCTGTTGCAGTTCTATACTATGGTAACATGTAAACACCAGAGCCCGTCAAGCTGAACTAATTGATCAGTGACAACTAGCTTCCGTTTCAGAGAACACATCTCAGAAAACCAACCAATCAGAGTTAGTCTCACACTTAGAATGTCAGCCAATGAGCTGTGGCCTCACTTCAGGGATCATTCTTCTAAGACTGATGTCAACCAACTTCTGCCTCTGCAACCAACACAAACAATGCTTCTACAGTTGGTGTCCATGCACTCCTGCCTCTGTAACCCACACAATCCCAAAGCCAACTCTTCCCCAAAATCTTACATAAATTCAACAGCTAGCTTTGCTAGATGAAACTATTCCAACAGCATTAACGCTCCCTTGCTGAAGTAAGCAAAAAAGTCAGCTTTTTAGGTTCAGACATTGAGTAGTTGTCTCATTTTTTGACAAGGTCATATTTTGCTCTATACATGATAAGCCATGTGGTAATATGGAAGTAATATGAGCAAGTAGATTTGGGTTTGCGTCCCAGCTCTTCTGCTTACCAACTATATGTCTGTGTTTCAGTTACTTATCCTCTCTGAGCCTCAGTTTCTTGAGTTAAACATTGTAGATAAAAATATATATCTTTCAAGAGTGTATAAGATTATAAAAACCCTCATTAGTTGCCTGGAAATAGGCCTAATCTCTGTAAGGCCTAATCTTTGTTTTATACTATAAAGCCAATGCTGCATAGGCAATTATTATCTTTTTAATTTTCTTACCTGGGTAAAGGGTAGGAATATACACATATAGCACATGCATAATATGTCAACCAAGAATTTAACACATGAAGATGTTTTTATTTCTGTGAAAGAACAGAACTATTTAATTCAATTTATTTTATTATATTTCATATTGTTAAAGGCAATCTAAAATAGGCAATAGATATCCTGGTTAATGAGCAAATGCTTAATTCTACACATCCTTCAAAACATTTCATTGAAAGAGACCTTAGGAAAGTTTGGGTCATATACTTTGTTGTTTGAGTGAGTAAAGCAGGTCTTAGACAGATTGAGTGACTTATCCAAGGTCAAGTTCACAAAGTAGTAAGCTCCTGGCATAGCAGAGGCTGCCTCCTACTTTAAGACATTTTCCCCTGTACCATGTGGCCTTCAGTGGTTTCTCCAGGATTATTGACTTAATAGTTTTCTGCTATAATTGTTTATTTTAGAAATAACACTTATTTCATGTTTCGATAGTTTTAAAGTTGTCTACATAATTGGCTTCTTTCTAAACCTAAGTGGAAATTCAAGCTAGCACTGATTTTCATTTTTAATCAGTGAGCTCATTTTACAAAAAAAATAAAAAAAGAAAGAAAAGAAAAACATGCTCATCAATGCCTAGAAATAAAAAATCAAAAGCCTTTAAGATGTTTCAAAGTTAAAACATCTATTAAAATATGCATTTTACCTAGCAAACCAAAATTTGTTTTACTCAATAAGGAAGGAACACATTCACATGCTCTCCACTACTATGTGTCTTTTAAATGTAGCTTAATCAATGAGTAGGTTTTTAATAACTTTCCAAAATGCTTTGTAACTCAGCATTATTTGCATATTTAACAGCCTTATATAAAAAGCAAAAATAATCTAATTATAATACCTTTGTGATGTCCTTATATATCTTGATCTAAGGAAAATATTTTGAAAGAGTCGTGCCCTGTCTTGTCCTTCTATCAATGTTCTTCAAGGTGGGACTAGTTCATAGTTGATAACATATTTTATGAAGAGTTACTGATAAGATATACTCAGGTATCTTCCCTGAAAGGCAATCAGGTCTTGAAAGGACAATAGAAATGGCAAATTTTTTTATGTAATCTTACTTGGGGGAATAAGTAGCAGCAGAAATAGCATCGGCTTTGGAGTTATACAAACCAGGTTTAAAAAGAAGAAATCATCCATTTGCTAATGAGTAGCCTTAAGTCAGTTACTTAACTCCTGTGTACCTCAGTGTCCTCATTTGTATAGATATAGTGAGACTTACTAGTTGACTGATTAGAATTAAATGGAATAATGGGTAAAGCCATGTGTCATTACTTAAAATGGGATAGCATTTTTTGAGGTAATTATTGTTTATGAAGATGATGATGATCATAGTTATGAAATGACGATGATGATATAGATGGTGATTATGGTGATTCACTCTTTTCCAGAGGCACACAACTATTCCATTATTTCTAACAGTGGCCATCATATATGGGTAGACTCAAAAGAAAATTTTTTAAAAAAGACATTATTCATAGACTTTTGTGCTAATCCTTATATAGGCACACAGTTCATAAATTATAAGAGCCACCTTCTGTGCTAGTGATAATGGTGGATCTTGTTAGCTGCTGTCGAGTTGCCCTGACTCATGGCAGCCCCATATATTACAGAGTAGAACTGCTTCATAGGGTTTTCTTGGCTATAATCCTCATGAAAGCAGATCATCAGGCCTTTGTTCTGCAGAGCCACTGGCAGGGTTTGAAATGTCAACCTTTAGGTTAGCAGCCACCAATTGCAGACCACTTGCACCACCCGGACTCCTGATGGTGGATGTTAGCAGATATATTAATTGAAATTTGTGATAGCCAGAGGGTATTTTATCTCTAAATTTAGGGAAAGAAAAATTTAAGCTTCCACCTCCAGCCCTCAGTATAATCCTCCCTCAAAAATACTACTGCATATAATTCCTTCAGTTTACATTTCAGCTAAGTTCTCACATTTGCATCTGGAACTGGCCGAAGAAGCTTCAGCAAAGACTCAAGTGATTCTCTGCAGGAAGAAAGTGCTTTTCTCAAAGTGCTCACCAAGAAATGTATGAAATAAAAAAGGTAAAAAGAAATCTGTTGACAGAGATGGAGTAGGGAATAGTTCTTGATAAGTGGTGAGTAAAACACACTCTTTTCTCCTCCTTTTTTATCCTTTCTAGATTACAGATCTTAAAAGAATATATAATTGTATTGCTGATTTGTAATCCCGTTTTCTTCCTTTCCCTCTGGATTTTTGGCTCTTTTCGATCTTATAGACAAAAGCTCCCAGAGTAAGAGTCTATACCTGATAACACAATGGGACCCTTGGCTTTCAGAAGCTCAGTTTTCTCATAAGCAAAAATGAGATATTATGAAAAATACCTAGTTGTATAGTGGCTTGCACACAGTAACCA
This sequence comes from Trichechus manatus latirostris, assembly GCF_000243295.1. NCBI lineage: Eukaryota > Metazoa > Chordata > Mammalia > Sirenia > Trichechidae > Trichechus > Trichechus manatus. The sequence continues at coordinate 7,819,583 of NW_004443943.1, read as the reverse complement.
GAAAACCAGTTGTCATTGGGTTAACTCCAACTCACGGCAATCCCATGTGTGTCAGAGTACAATTGTGCTCCATAGGGTTTTCAATGGCTGATTTTTTCAGAAATAGATTGCGAGGCCTTTCTTCCCAGGTACCTCTGGGTGGACTCAAACTACCAACTTTTTGGTTAGCAGCTAAGTGTGTTAACAGCTTGCACCACCCAGGAGTTCTTTGCACGCAGTAAGTGCTTAATAAATACTGATTATTATTATTAATTTCAACCTACCAAAAGCATTGTTGTGAGGACTAAATAGGGTAATATTTTTTAAAGTATCTAGTAACGCCTGGTTACAGTGGACACAAAGTAACTTAGCTGTTTGCTAAATTAAGACAGAATAAAGAAAATGTCTCTTGGAGTAGTGTCACAACCAATTTGACTGACTAGTATCATTAAGAAACCTCTTATAGAAGAAGTAGGAATCAAGTATGTGGTGCTTGAGTGAGGTCTTATAAACCGATTGTACTTTTGATCAACTTACTATGGAGTTTGTGTGGAATGAGTCAATGTAAACAGTTTCCATAGAAACAGACACAAAGCTTTTTAATGTGAGAACCAGGATTCACAAGCATGAATTTCATTGCAGTTGAAACAAATGTTTTTCTTTTGCTCTCTCAGGCATAGAATTTCATAAAGCATGATTTTATCATCCTGGTCAATAGAGAAATAATTCAATACCTCAAAATTTTAATAAAATCATCTGATTTTGAATAAATTTTCCCTTACAACCACTATGGAAGAAAGATTCTTACATGTATCTGAAGGACTTTATTAATATTTTTTATTTCTTTCTAAAAAAGACCAAAAAAAAAATTAATAGCTGCAGAAAATAAATTATTTATCTTTGTATTCTTTCAGCATCCTAAGCTGCATCTTGCAGGGTTGTAGTTTGGGAAGAGAGATGAAGGATGAGCCCCTGGAAGGAAGAGGTCTGTATCATCATGGTCAAAATCGGTCTCTCTCTCTGTAGGTCAGCAGAGTCTTCTTTTCTATTACATTGTCAGGTGGTTTCCTTAACCCTCATGAAAATAGTCTGTGCTGATTACTCAAGGAATGAGAAAGTGTATCTTCCCTTGTTTCATTTATAAAGTAAATGGATAGTTTTCAGTTGTTGATCAGGCTGTGAAAGTCTGTAGAAAAGTGTTCTGAGCACTTCACAGCAATTAAGAGTGGTAATCGCTGTAGGTTCAGTTGTTCCCACTTAATTTCACACTGTGAGAGACTGGGTGACTGCACTGTCTCAACCTTCCACAAAGTTTCCAAGGGCATAAAGCAGGGACAGCAACAACACTCCAGGGACCCTCCCCATTTCTATAGAGCTGTTCTCAGTTATGATCCTTTGCTGTGGGCTAAATAACCTATCAGATGAATAGTCCCCAAATGATAGTTGCTTACAGAAATCTTACTTAGAGAACCAGAATGAGGTTGTGTGAGCATCAAAAACAGAACAAGAGGATCTCATGCTCTTTTCAGTGCTGATACAGTCCTGGCTGGGGCCTTAAGCAAGACAGTTACTACTCTGTGTCTCTGTGCTCTTGGCTTATTTTTTTCCATATTACTTCTAGTCATATGTTGAAATATACAGAGAATTAATGAGATGTTACCAGTAATGCATGTGATTTTCTTTAATTTACTAAATTATATGAAGAAAAATAAATTGTTGTATACTCATAAGATGAAAAATAGAATGTATTTTAGCTCTAAAACTGCCATTTACAAAGGATTTTTAATGAACAAGTTACTACTCACAATATAATATTAAGTAGTAAAAAGCCATAAACAGCATTTTTGTTTTTTCACTTTCTCCTCTAGAAATCTAGAAGGAAATGCACCAAAGTGACAAAAATCTTTATATCTGGACATTTTTTATTTCCTTTTTTATACTTTTCTAAATTTTCCAAGTTTCTCACACTGAAAAAAATATTAGAGTGGAAAACGGATTCAGAAAAATCTAGGCATTTCTAGATGAACACATCTTAAGATCCAAGCTTCTCCTATCACTTTCCAAAGCTTCCCTTACATTATTATCCTCCATATTTAGAGATATTGTCATGTTCAAAATATTTATTCCCCAAAAAACAATTTTCTTAAGTATTTTCTATGTAGAAGATCTGAACTCAGTCATTTATAGAAGTACTAACGAAAAAGAAGATATGCTTTCTGCTTCAGAGAAACAGAGAAAATACTTTGACACTACAATGATTACTCTGGGAAACATTACGTCCTCTGGTTGAATATTCAGCTTTACTTTAGGCTCTGCAGTCAACCTCGACAATAGCACCCCATTGAGAAGATCACATAACTTAAAAATTTAAAACATGGATGAACCTTGAAAATATTATGTTGAGTGAAAAAAGTTAGTTATAGAATGACTAATATTTTTATGATTCCACTTATTTGAAATATGTAGACTAGGTAAATGTATAGATACAAAAATGTATTAGTGGTTACCACAGGTAGGAGGGAGAGGGGAAGAGGGAATCATCACTTGAGGGGCATGGGACTTCTAATAAGAGTGATGGAAAAATTTGGAAATGGATAGTGGTGATGGTTGCATAAGATGAAAGTAATTAATGTCACTGAATTATACATGTAAAAAATGTAGAAATGACAAAATTTTGTTATAAATATACTCACTAAAATAAAAAATAAATAAATTTTAAAATAAACAGATAGATAGCTAGATAAATGAAAAACTTTTTACTTCATAAAGGATCTATCTCTCTCTGCTAACTCCTAATCTTGAAAGTTTTATGACTAGTGTGGTAAATCTGTCTCATCAATATTTCCCACCCTATGCCGAGCGAATTGGTTACAAAGCCAAATGTAATTAATGTCACAAAGTTCTACTCCTGCAAAAAGTTGAACTGGCAATTGTTGTGTGATATATATTTTTTACAACAACAACAGAGAAAAAATGAGTACCTACTGAGGCTGCTTATGTACATCCTAACACTACATGGGATTTGGCTTCTTGGTTTGGAGGGTTAGGGCCATGGTTGCAAAGGACATCCCAGTTAACTGGCCAAATATTGTTTTTAGTGTTTCTGTTCTACTTCTTAGTTCATGGCATAGTGCCTAGGGTCTTAAAAGGTTGCAAGCAGCCATCAGAGTTACAACAATTGTTCTCTATTCACCTGGAGCAACAGAAGAAGAAGAGTTAGGACTAGGAAGACGAAACAGAATGTATGACTACGTGCCCTCATGAACAACTTCCTCCTTTGTCATGAGGCCAGAAGAAGTGGATGGTGCCTGGTTGCCATTACTGACCTTTTGTTCAAAGATTCTATATCAGAATTCTGATCAAAATGGGGTAAAATGCAGGACAGGATTTCAAATTCTTGTGGAATCCAGACTTTCTGGAGCCATTGAGGCTGAATGAACCCCCAAAACTATTGCTCTGAGATAATCTTTAAACCTTAAACCAAAAATAGGTCATAAAGTCTTCTTTAAAACAAACTGTAGTATAGCTTACTTAGTAAAGAATGTCTACCATAAGTGTTGTGCTCTTTTAAAGAAGTATCTATATGGGATCAAATTGACAAAAGCAACTCTAAAGTTTAGATAGGAAGCTGGGGGAGGGGCAGTGAGTTTATGTTAATGGAGGATCAACGATTCAGAAAAAGAGGGTGAAATAGTTGTACAATTGAATATAATCACTGTTACTGAATTTTACCTGTAGAAATTGTTGAATTGGTGTATGTTTTCGAATATATTTTTTCAACAACAATAAAAAAAATCTCACCCTAATCAAGGAACATAAATTTACTCTCAAACTGTGCCTATTCTGAATATTAATTGACAACCAAAATAGTGGACAATTGATATCCCAACAATATTCTGAAAAAAACTTCTAGATGTGGTTGCTCAAATGTTCCACTAGATGTTAAGAAGTAATCATCAGAGAAAGGAGGCAAACTTTCAGAAGAGATGGTCACCTGAATTTAGAGACCTTCTCAAGACAAGATTTGACACATTGAACACTAATGACTGAAGACCAGACAAGCTGTGGAATGACATCAAGAATATCATACATGAAGAAAGTAAAATGTCATTAAAAAGACAGGAAAGAAAGAAAAGATCAAAATGGATGTCAGAAGAGACTCTGAAACATGCTCTTGAATGTAGAGGAGCTAACACAAACTGAAGAAATGATGAAGTAAAAAAGCTGAACAGAAGATTTCAAAGGGCAGCTTGAGAAGATAAAGTATTATAATGAAATGTGCAAAGACCTGGACTTAGAAAACCAAAAGGGAAGAACACGGTTGGCATTTCTCAAGCTGAAAAGACTGAAGAAAAATTTCAAGCCTGATTTGCAGTATTGAAGGATTGTAGTGGGAAAATATTGAATGACACAAAGCATCAAAAGAAGATGGAAGGAATACACAGAGTCACTGTACCTAAAAGAATTGGTCTACCTTCAACCACTTCAGGAGACAGCATATGATCAAGAACCAATGGTACTGAAGGAAGAAGTCCAAGCTGCACTGAAGGCACTGGCAAAAAACAAGGCTTCAGGAATTGACGGAATAGCAACTGAGATGTTTCAATAAACCAATGCAGTGCTGGAGATGTTCACTCGTCTATGTCAAGAAATTTGGAAGACAGCTCCCTGGCCAACCAAATGGAAGAGATACATATTTGTGCCCATTCCAAAGAAAGGTGATTCAACAGAATGTGGAAATTATCAAACAATATCATTAATGTCACACACAAGTAAAATTTTGCTGACGATCATTCAAAAGTAGTTGCAGCAGTACATTGACAGGGAACTGCCAGAAATTGAAGCAGGATTCAGAAAAGGATGTGGAATGAGGGATATCATTGCTGATGTCAGATAGATCTCGGCTGAAAGCAGAGAATACCAGAAAGAGGCTTACCTGTGTTTTATTGACTATGCAAAGGCACTCAACTGTGTGGATCATAATAAATTATGGATAACACTGCAAAGAATAGGAATTCCAGAACACTTAATTGTGCTCGTGAGGAACCTGTGCATGGATCAAGAGGCAGTTGCATGGACAGAACAAGGGGATACTGCATGGTTTAAAGGCAGGAAAGATGTGTGTTAAGATTGTATCCTTTCACCATACTTACTCAATTTGTATGCTGAGCAAATAATCCAAGAAGCTGAACTATATGAAGAAGGACATGGCATCAGGCTTGGAAGAAGGCTCATTAACCACCTACAATATACAGATGACACAACCTTGCTTGCTGAAAGTGAAGAGGACTTGAAGCACTTATTGATGAAGATCAACTACTACAGCCTTCAGTATGGATTAAGTCTCAACATAAAGAAAACAAAAATCCTCACAACTGGACCAATGGCAATATCATGATAAACAGAGAAAATACAGAATTTGTCAAGGATTTCATTTTACTTGGATCCACAATCAACACCCATGGAAGCAGCAGTCAAAAAATCAAATGATGTACTGCATCAAGCAAATCAACTGCAAAAGACCTCTTTCAAGTGTTGAAAAGCAAAGACGTCACTTTGAGGACTAAGGTGTACCTGATGCAAACCATGATATTTTCAATCACCTCATATGCATGTGAAAGCTGGACAATGAACAAGGAAGGCCAAAGAAGAATTGATGCCTTTGAATATAGTATTGCAGAATATTGAATATACCATGGACTGCCGAAGAACAAACAAATCTGTCTTAGAAGAAGTACAGCCAGAAATCTCCTAGAAGCAAGGATGGTGAGACTTTGTCTCACGTACTTTGGACATGTTTTCAGGAGGGACCAGTCAACAATGGGTTTAAGCACAACAACTATTGTGAGGATGGTCCAGGACTGAGCAGTATTTCCTTCTGTTACATTGGGTCGCTATGAGTCGGAACCAACCTGATGGCACCTAACAACAACAAGGGTTCCATGTTAAACTAGTTGGAAAACAACAAAATTAAATGGAGTCCTTTACTGCAAGGCTCATTAGATCATTAATACACTAATGTGCATTGCTAATCTGAAAAAAGGAAATAAGTATACTATGTAGCATTCCCCTAAATCATTTAATAATGTATTTAACCAAGGAACCTCTCCCACTCCCCATTACTCACTGGTCTCCAGTATTCTGATGAACACAGTTTAGAAAATGTTGTTCTAAGTAACAGAGCTGAATCCTGGGTATGTTTGTGAAGTTTGAGAAAAGAGGATTATGTGGTTCACCTCATGCCATACATTTCAGCATGTTGCTTCAGCTCAGAATGAACCAACGCACCTAGCCTGCAGAATTCATGGGTGAATAGTTGTCAGAAGTAAATGACAGGCAGCAAACAATGGGGAAATAAAATATTTCTATCTCTCCCACTGCTTTGTGGGTTCACAGAAATTGATGTTAGTAGGGGCATCTAACGACCTTCATCTTGCTGGAAGGCCTTAAAGAAACCCTCCCCCACCATACTACCAGACTTTCCATTCTAATGGAAAATGTACTTTCTAATGTACTTTCATATCCGCCTGGGTTTGCCTGTTCTAAGAACTTTATAAGCCTGAGATTTAGAGATATGAGGACATCTGGTGATTAGCTTGATCTGGGTTTAAAATCTGGCTCTCTCACAGCAGCTAACAGAATAATGGTCCCCCAAAGATGGCCATGTCCTAATCCTCAGAACCTGTGAATAGGCAATGTTACATAACAAAGGCTGCAGATCCTCTTAAAGTTGCTGATCAGCTGACTGTAAACAGATTATCTTGGATTATCCAGATAGGCCCCAAAGTAGTCACAATGGTCCATAAAAGTGAAAGAAGAAATAGGAAAAGAGAACCAGAGAGATGGCAGCATGAGAAGGGTTCAACCTCACATTGCTGGCATTGAACATAGAAGATGGGCCATGAGCCAAGGAATGCAGGTGGTCTACAGAAGCTGGAAAAGGCACAAAAAAAAACAAACCTAATTCTCCTCTACAGCCTCTAGAAGATTGCAGCCCTGCTGACGCTTTGATTTAAGGCCAGTGAGACCTGTTTTAGAGTTCTGAGCTCCAGAACTGTAAGATAATAATTTTTATTGTTTTAAGCCACTGAGTGTGTGGTGGAGCCCTGGTGGTGCAGTGGTTGAGAGCTACATTGAGCTATGGCTGCTAACCAAAAGGTCAGCAGTTCTAATCCACCAGCCACTCATTGGAAACCCTATGGGGCAGTTCTATTCTGTCCTATAGGGTCGCTATGCGTCAGAATCGACTCGACGGAAACTTTTTTTTTAAGTGTGTGGTAATTTGTTACAGCAGCAGTAGGAAACCAATGCATTCACTTACTAACCACGTGATTTGGGAACCGTTTTAAAATTTTTTCTCTGAGTTATATTTCTCATCTGTAAGATGGAGAGGGTAATAATACAGTTTATGTCATGGGGTTTTGTGGGGACTAAAATGAAATCATACATGTAAAGTTTAGCACAGAATCTGTCACATAGCCAAAAAATTCTTGCTAAAATTAACTTTATAACTTTGGACATATTTAATCTTTTTAAACCTCATATTCAATGTGGTTACATTAGGATAATTATACTTAGCTCTTGATAATTGTTGTGAGGATTAAGACATAATTTTTGTAAAGTAGCTATCTAGTACCTGAAATCCAGTAAGCTCTCAGCAAATATTTGAAGAAGATGTGAATAGCAAAAATTGAAAGTAGACCACACCAAGAGCCAGTGAGGACATGAAGTTGTAGGGACTGATGTAAACTGTTGTTGAGAATATAAATCAGTACAAGTACTTTGGTAAACAATTCAGTATTACCTTGTAAAGCTGTAGGTGCACATATACGATTGACTCAGGTACTCAACTTCTATGGATATATTAAGAAACTCTTACATATGTATTCCAACAAATATGTGCAAAATGCTTAGAGTAGCTAATTTTGGTATTATAGAGAAATTGGAAAAAATGTCCACTGACAGGAAAATTGATAAACTATGGCTGGCAATGGAATTGAACACTATATCACCTTGAAAATTAACAAAATAATGTGTCACTTATGGGCATAATGAATCTTAAAAACCTCATGTTAAGAATAAAAAGAAAGTCATATAAGGTCACATATAGTCTGATATTATTTACTTAAGTTCACAAACATTCAGAACAATAAATGTTTATTTAGGGATATATAGATATGTCACAAAATATTAAGAAAATCATGAAAATGATTAAGACAAAATCCAAATAGTGATTAACTTTGGTGGCAGGAGGAAGGATAGTATTAGGTAGTTCAGAGCAATATGAGGTTCATCAAAAGATTCGTAATAATCAATTTCTGGTTTTAGCTAAATTTGCTGGGCAAAATTTTCTTACACAAGACACAGAAAGCACAAACCATAAAAGAAAAATAAGTGATAAGTTAGACTTAATGAAAATTTAAAACCTACTCATCAAAAAAAACACCAATAAAAATAAATAGGCAACCACTTCACATTCACTAGGATAGCTATATTAAAAAATATATATATAGCAAATGTTGGTGAGGGCGTGGAGAAATTAGAACCCTGATACACTGCTGGTGGGCATGTAAAATGGTTCAGTCACTATGGAAAACCTCTGTGCAATTCCTCAAAATTTTAACCATAGAATTACTGTAACACCCAGCAATTCCACCTCTAGGTACATACTCATAGAAATTGAAAACAAGTATTCCAACAAATACATGCACACACATGTTCTAAGAAGCACTGTTCACAATATTGGAAACAGCTCAAATGTTCTTCAACAGATGAATGGATAATTGAAATGTGATAGATATATATAATAGAATATTATTCAGTCATGAAAAGGAATGAATTACTGATGTATGCTATGTGGATGAACCTTGAAATCATTATGCTAAGTGAAAGAAGCCAGACACAAGGGATCACATTTTATACACATCCATTTAAATGAAATATACAGAATAAGTAAATCTATAAAGACAGAACTGAGTTTAGCGATTGCCAGAGGCTAGGAAGGGAAGGAGATGGGAAGCATCTGCTGAATGAGATTTTCTTTTGGGATGATGAAAGTATTTTGGAACTAGATAGAGATGGTGGTTTCATAGCATTGTAAATCTGCTAAATGCCACTGAATTGTTAATTTAAAATGGCTAATTTTATGTTACGTGAATTTTACCTTAATAAAATATGAATAGGAAATCCACAGAATGGGAGAATATATTGTAAATATATTATATAGAGTGCTGGCAGTGCAGTGGTTAAGCGCTTGGCTGTTGACCAAAAGGTCAGTGGTTGGAACCTACCAGCCATACCGCAGGAGAAAGATGTGGCAGTCTGCTTCTGTAAAGATTACAGCCT
>NW_004443943.1:7777491-7810159 GCF_000243295.1 Trichechus manatus latirostris | reverse complement strand
CAGGAGAAAGATGTGGCAGTCTGCTTCTGTAAAGATTACAGCCTTGGAAACCCTATGGGGCAGTTCTACTCTGTCCCATGGGGTTGCTATGAGTTGGAATCAACTCGACAGCCCACAACAACAACAATGTATATATATGTATGTTGTATGTATATATGTTGTTGTGTGTTGTTTTGTGCAGTCAAGTCCATTCTAACTAATAGCCACCCTATAGGACGAAGTAGAACTGCTCCATAGGGTTTCCTAGGCTGTAATCTTTACAGAAGCAGATCGCCAGGGCCTTTTTCCCAGGGAGCTGCTGGTGGGCTTCAACCACTGACCTTTGGATTAGCAGCTGAACACTTAACCATCATGCCACCAGGGCTTCTTCTATATATGTATGAGTATAGATTTAACTGACTTTTTTATATATGTGATATAGATATGACAAAAGACTTGGATCCAGAATATGTAAAGAAATCTTATGACTCAATAATAAAAATACAGATGACCCAATTTTTTAAAAAATGGGTAAAAGTTTTCCACATACACCTCAACAAGGAAGATATACAGAAGATAAATAAGCACATGAAAAACTACTCTACATCATTAATCAAGAGGGAAAAGAAAGTTAAAACTACAATGTAATACTGCAACATAACTATTAGAATGGCAAATATTTAAAAATATCTAACACCAAATGCTGGTCTAGTGGCATAACTGGAACTGTCATGCGTTGTTGGTTGTAATGTAAAATCATATAATTACTATGAAAGACAGTTTGGCTTTTTCTTAAATTGTTAAGCATTCATTTCCTATAAAACAGAAATACCACTTTTATATGAAATGAAAACGTATGTCCATAAAAAGACTTGTACTAGAATGTTCAGAGCAGCTCAGTCATAAAAACCAAAGCCTAGAGACATCCATAAGCAATATGTGGTATAATTATACAATGTTTTTCTTCTTAGCAATAAAAAGGAATCAGGAAACATTATGCATCATGGTTATATCCTTTCACCATATTTATTCAATCTGTGGAACGCTGGTGGCTCAGTAGTTAAGAGCTCGGCTGCTAACCAAAAGGTCAGGGTGACAGGGAACTGAAAGTTTAAATTCTGTTTTCTACCCACTTATTAACTATTTATTCTCTGCAGCATTTTGCAGTCTGTGCTTGCTCCTTCTTAACTCTCACCAAGTCTGAAGTGAGACCCTAAGTGTCTGTACATTGCCCCTTCTTTGTTCCCTCAGCTTCTCATTATACAAGGGGAATTTTCAAAATAATGCATACTACAACTGTAGTCAGCTAATTCTGACGTCAACAACAGCTTATTTTACAGATTATTATTTGAGAGAGGCTCAAAGACAAGCTACAATTCTTCCCTTTCTTTGTCTATGCCATGTTAATAGAGGATTTCCTTCATGATATTTAATTAGAATATAAATGCTAGGGTAGAAGCTGAGTGTAGCTTGTTCACTGCTGCATCCTCAGCGCATAGGACAGTCTCTGGCACTAAGTAGACTCTCAAAAATATTTAAATGTTTAACTGAGTGAAAGAATGAATAACTACACAAAAACTGGAATTGAGCAAATGCTTAGTCAATTTGGTCTATACAATAGGTAACAATTTAAAAAAGTATTTATTCCTAGAAGAGTAAGAAAATTTTCACCTGTTATACTCTCAGTTAGGAACCTCTGTGTGGGCTCAAACCACCAGCCTTGCAGCTAGTAGTCAAGTGCTTAACCATTTGTGCCACTCAAGGACCTTCTCATTTGTTGAGGGTCCACTATCTGCTACGTTCTGTGTTAGTCACTTTAAAGCCATTGTGTCTTCATGCTCATAGTAATATCATAATATCTTAAAGTAGATGCTTTGACCCTCATTTTACAGATGAAGAATTTAAAGTTCAGAAAAGTTATGTAACATACCCCATTTCAAATAGTTTCTAGCAAGCCAGAATTCTATCCCAAGTCAGCCCAGCTCCAAAGTTCATACTCAGCCTACTATTATCTTTGTACTAAATTTAACCCAATTTCCCTAAGATAAAAACATCTTGGAGCTGGGGGGCATGTTTTCCCTAGCCATATAACCCCTACTGCATTAATTCCCTATCTAATGCTTTCACTCATCTCCTTCCCCATCTTGTTGTTAATTCTGCCTTCCCTCTGTGAGTAACTGCTACCGCAGATCATCCACCCAGTTTATCATCCAAGCAGTAAGCCTAGGAGGCATCATTAACTCATCTTTCTCACTCACACTTCATCAACTTCTGTTAAATCTTTCTCCCTAATTAATCTTAAAATCAGTCCATCTCTATTGCAGTGTTTCTCATGAGGACCTTAAACAATTCTGTCTTGAACTCTTTCAAGACACATGGTTGCTCTCCATAAATATGTTCCCTTTTCCCTTCAATTAATTTTCCATTCTGCCACACTAAAATGCAGATATTAACATGAAGGAAGATGCCAAAAAACCTCTGATGGATCCCAATCACCAAAAGGATAATGTTAGACTCCTTAATAAGGAATAAAATGTCCTTCACAAAATACACCCAAACTTTGTAGCCTCATTACAGCCACTCCCAATACTGCATATTCTCCACCCTAGCAACACTGAAATCCTTGATTAAATGAATGTTCCAAACACTTCTATGCTGTTACTTTTTTCATACCTGGAATGTCCTCTTCCCTATCTCCCACCTCCTTTCCTTGCCTTATTGGTTAAATCCTTCTCAACTTCCAAAGCTGACATCAAATACTGCATCTTCTTTGTAGCTTTCTATGATCTCAACCCTCCAGTCAGAATCATGTGCTTCAACTGGCCAACTGGATTCCCCAAAACCATTCCAAGAATTCCATTACAAATCCTACCATGAGGCAATCCAAACTCCCCAACCATACTATGAAAAACTTGAGTATGGAACCAAGGAACATTTGAATATCTTAGAATCACCAGTGCCTAGAACAATGTCTGGCATAAAGGAGAAATTGGTTGAGGTTAATATAATGAACTGAAGAATCTGAGCTCTGGAACAACAAGAAAGTGGTGTAAAATGTAATTTTCAAAAAAGTTTAAAAAAGCTTCCATACAAATACAAAATAAACACATGTCAAAGATTGTGTTTAACTAATAAATAAGTGTTAGGGCAATGGTTTGTCTCTATGCCTCCCATCCAGGCTGCCTAAGTAAAGGTCTTGGGCCCAGAACATTCTCTGTTAAGGAGGATGGGAATTGGATTTCTTCTCTCTCTCCCAGTTCCTTCTCCTTGTCATAGAAGTCTTCCCCTTGTTCTGGACACACACTAACTTTCTTTGTCTCTTGCACATGCACAGGCACCACTATGGTACTTGGCCAACTTCCTTTCTATATCTGTTCCCAGCAGGGAGGAATGGGGTCTCTTGGGTACAGGAAAAGAGGGGGAACATGCCAGTTTGTAAGAGCCAGCCTCAAGGGGTAGACTGAAAGAGAAACCAGCTTTCTAAAGCCAAACATGAGTGTCCTCATGTGGTCCGCTAATTCGCTACAGTTTGATGAGTCACCCTTATTTAAATCCCTGGCATGGAGCTAATACTGTCCACCACCACTATAAAACCTCTGCCCTCCCACAGAGGGGTGTGCAGATCCGTTCCAGTCCTGCTGCCATCCAGGACTTTGTGTCATATATAAGTCTTCCTAATAAACTCCTTCACCACCACACTGGAGTTGCCAGCCTCTTTCTTTGGTTTCTCAGCACTCTCCAATTTTTGGAGGCAAATTTCAAATTACTATCCATGGCTGGACAATGAGGGACTACATAAGATGTTAAAATTGATCAAAAGACCATTGAAGAGCTAGGCATTTATAAGTAATTCAAGAAGGACATGTTAGAATAAGATTGCTGGATTAGATACAAAATGAGTAATCTGTTCCAATGGACAGAAATTATCTACCTAATAAAATTCTACAAGTTAACATGTAACTTTTACTAAGTCTAGGACTTTTAATCAATAGAATTAACAGTGAGATGGTTTTCATTTACAATAATTACTGCCTATTTTAGAAGATATTTTTGCACTAGATGAGAAGTTTTGTGCAGAATAGTATATTAAGCATTCATTGCAGTGCATTTAAGAACAAACATGGAATGACATTTTTTTGTTGCTAAGAAGACCATCAGATCAGGCCAGCTGTGGCTCAGAATGATCCAAAATTTTTCTTTATGGCCTGTCAGAACTTTTAGAGTACAGTTGGGTCTCAAGTAATATCCAGTTCAAAAACAAACTGGGAAATAGGGTTGCTTGTAAAACCAAGCGTCAGGTTGATATCCACTATATATCATGTCCAGGAAAGATTAAGAGCATCTTCAGCTCAATAAGTTTATTAAATCCCTTGATCCTACAACCAAATGACAATACACCTCTAAGCCACCGAGGGAGTAGATGTTTCTTACCTGATCCAAATCAGAGATAGAATTTGGTGAGAAATAAAAGAAAAATTATAAGAAACTAATGATTTCACCCTAAAAACATTTAGCCAACAATATACAGCAATAAGTTAGTGATAAAAAAAAAATCTCTTATTTGAACACATTTAAGTTCAAGCATCTAGGACTTTTACATATCAATGGAGAAACACGTATTCTTTGCAAAATATCAGGAGCTTGAAATTCTCCTTTACCCCCTGAGATTAAAATTGCTTGATGGACTATGATCATTGACTAAGAAACATAAAATAACTAAGTTCCAAATGAGAAAATTCAAAATTCAGGTACTCCTTGATATAATAAAAACAAATACTTAAATATCATACTTAACAGAGCAGATTAATTGTCAAATTATCAAAAGATTTGCATTGTACATACTTTGCCAGAAAAATATCACATGCAGCCTTTTTAATTGTTGTTAGGCAACTTGACTGAATTTACCAGTTCTGATTATACAATTAAATAAACTTTGACAAACATACTCAGTCATGTAATCACTACCACTATCTTGATAAAAACAATTCCATCACACCAAAAATTCCTGTTATGGATTGAATTCTGTCCCCCAAAAATGTGTGTCAACTTGGCTAGGCTATGATTCCCAGTATTGTGTGATTGCCAACCATTTTGCCATCTGATGTGATTTTTCTATATGTTGTAAACCTACTTCTATGATGTTAATGAGGTAGAATTAGAGGTGGTAATGTTAATGAGGCAGGACACAATATACAAGATTAGGTTGTGTCTTAAATCAATCTCTTTTGATATATAAAAGAGAGAAGTGAGCAGAGAGAAAAGTGCACCACATTACCACCAAGCAAGATGAGCCAGGAGTGTGGGTCCTTTGGACACTGGATCCCTGAACTGAAAAGCTCCTAGACCAAGGGAAGGTTGATGACAAGGACCTTCCCCCAGAGCCAACAAAGAGAGAAAGCCTTCCCATGGAGCTGGCACCTGAATTCGGACTTTTAGCTTCCTAGACTGTGAGAGAATAAGTTTTGCTTTGTTAAAGCCATCCTCTTATGGTATTTCTCTTACAGCAGCACTAGATAATTAAGATGATTGCAGTCAGTCATCTCTCTCTACTCTTGGTCCCTGGCAACCACTTATCTGCTTTTTGTACTCACTGGTTTATTTTGTTTTTATAATTTAATATAAATTAAGTTATAATGTATGTAACCTTTTGTGTCTAGCTTCTTTCCCTTAACATAATGTGTTCTGGCTTCCACAGTTCCTCACAGAAAATGTGCTATATTTCTATCATTGTTCTGTATGAAACACCGCCCCCCTTTAGTGTTTTTAACATTTTCTCTTTATCACTGATATTCATCAAGTTGATTATGTGACTTGAGATTGTTTTCATTGTGTTCATTTTCCCTATTAGCCTCTTGAGTCTGTGGGTTTTACCAAACCCAAACTCACTGCTGAGGAGTCGATTCTGATTCATAGCAACCCTGTAGGACAGAGTAGAACTGCCCCACAGGGTTTCCAAGACTGTACTCTACGGAAGCAGACTGCCTTATCTTTCTCCCGTGGAGCAGCTGGTGGGTTCAAACCGCCGACCTTTCGGTTAGCAACTGAGCCCCTTAACCACTGCGCCGCCAGGACTCCTCTGTGGATTTCCAATTCTCATTAAACTAAAAAAAAAAAAAAAATTCAGCTACTGTTTTTTCCAATATTTTCCTGAAATCTCTTCATCTTATCTAGCGCTCCAGTTACAAGAAAATCAGTCTTCTTAATATTGACCCATAGACCACCCATGTCCTCTTTGTTTTTTTTCAGTCTTTTTTCTCTCTGTACATAATTTTGGAGAGCTCCTACTACTACAGAGTGCTGGTGGCACAGTGGTTAAGAACTCAGCGGCTAACCAAAAGGTCAGCAGTTCAAATCTACTAGCTACTTCTTGGTAATGCTATGCTTGGTAATGCTACTCTGTCCTATAGGGTCACTATGAGTGGGAATTGACTCTACAGCAGCAGGTTTGTTTTTTTGGTCTTTCTATTACTATATCTTTTCAGTTCATTGATCTTTTCTTCCCCAGGTCTAGTATTTCTCTTACCCAGTTTTTTGGTTTTGTTTTGTTTTTTCTTTTTTTCATTTCATATATATCTAGACATTCTATTTAAATTTTTTTAGTTATCATTTTCTACCTCACCAATTTAAACTTTTTTTTCTTATTAAACATAAGGAGCATATTTATAAAACATGTTTACAATAGATGTTTGTCAATAAAGATGTTATGACAATTCCTGTTACTTCTAGGTCTGTTTCTACTAATCAGTTATTCTCTTTTTCATGGGTCACATTTATGCTTTTTTGAATTCTTGGAAAATTTTTGTTAGATGCCTGACATTGTAAATGTAATAGTTATGTGCTATGTTGATATATTTCTTTAAATAATGTTGGATTTGTTCTGTGATGCTAAATTACCAGAAATTGGTTGGATCCTTGGGAGGTTTGCTTTTAAGCTTTTTTGGACAGGTTCAGGTAAACTTTTAGTAGTAGTAGCTAATATGTCATACTAGTAAGGTAATATATTTCAGGCAAGTCTACCTGTTGCCATTTGTATTATGGGCTCTTTCCAACTTGGCTGTTAGGAATATAAATTCTTCTCAGCCCTATGCGAACTCCAGGGATTGCTTGACCTATTGTTTTCTGCTGTTTCTCTCCCCAGCCTAGAATAATATCGTATCATGCTTGTGCAGATGGCTCAAGGGGAGCCCCTGTAGATCTAGAGTGCACTTTCTCTTTCTCCTCTACTCTACACCACAAATGTTAGCCATTTTGGCCTCCCTGAATTCCATCTCTGTCTCTTCAATTTAGTGATCCTGTTGGGTTTCTCCTCCATACGCTGTGGCCTGGAAATTGTCCTGAGGCCTTAAGTTGGAACGATCATAGATCTCAGCTTACTTTGTCTCCCTTTTCTCACAGATTACAATCTTGCACTTCCCATTAGCCAACATCTAAAAGCCATTATTTTACGTATTTTGTCCAGTTTTTTATCACAAGGTGGGGCAGTAACTCCGGTCTCTGTAGTCCAACATGGCCAAAAGCCTTTGAAAATAAAATTTTATATACATAAATTTGAATTACTTACAGCCTGTCATCTTTTTTCTAGGTATGTCTCCATACAAATACCATTATCATGGGCAATTTAAATGAAAGCAATCAAGGCTCCCCACTCACTTTCTTTGGAGTCTTCTATGTACTATTCCTTGCATTCTTGCTCTAAAAGATAGATCTTCTTATAACAGGTCATTATATTCTTAACCTAACATCTGCTCTAAGCTGGTGTTACAACTCACCACTCTTTTCCAGTGACAGGCTTCCCAACAGAAAGAAGTTACTATTAGCAGAAGCCACTAGGTCAGTGACATGCACTCCCAGTGCCCTAGAACTAAAACATATTAAGAACCAAACAGTAATTCTATAACATAAAAGAAAAAAGTTTTGGATCTTATATATCTAGGTAATTATTTCTGCCATTCTATTTGGTGTTTTGTGAGAAATCTCATTATTTTTCTACATGTTGCTAGATCCCACTTTGTGAGTGTGAATCACAATGCCTCCTTGACAACTTATAAGACTGAGAATTATTATAATTTTAATTTCAATTTATCCCCCAAGCCCTTTTCTCTTCCTTGACACTTACGGTGATGATGTCTCACACACACACACACACACACACACACACACACACACATAATTGTGAAAAGTTATTTCTATTTAGAATAAAATTATCTGTAGTTCTTAACTAAAATTTTATGACACTGTCAGATAATAAATAGAACTCTTTGCCATGATTATTACTGGTAGTTTATTTTAGTAAAAAATAGATCAGAAACTTGATTGTTCAAGCTTTACAATCCTTTAGCATTAAGTTCTATTCAAGAATGTTGACTTTATTCATTACCCAGATAAGCAGAAATTTACATCTTAAAGACCAGACTCTTCCATATGGAAAAAATAAAAACTGGGTTCTGGCATCTGGTGAACAAATTCTCTTTGGTTTTGGTCCTTCAGTGGTCAAATAGATTTAAAGAGATGACAATTACTTTATGAATTTGCATCATGAATAGGTATTATATTTCCCACATATTAATTTATTTCATTTATGTTTATTTTATTTTCTTCCAAACAACTCTGATCACACTGGTGTGAATAGTAAGCATATTATTATTTAAAGCCACTCAGTGAAGATCCTAATGATCAAATAGAGAAGTCAAAGGTCTATGGCCTTCATCCTGTCATATATGATCTGGTAGGTGTTATGACCAAAATTTGTTGAATTTTAAAGGAAAGGGTATAGTTGCAGAGAAATAATAAGAGATGACTTGATGCTTCAGAAACTCTAAGCTCCTTGAAGACAAAGAGTTTTTTATCTAATTCTGTATATCAAGTTCCTGGAACACATTTGGCCATCACTGAAGCAAACTTATTTTTGTTAAATGATGGTCTCAGTCAGGGTTTCACAATACTATTATATTTGGGGCCAATTTTTGTTGGGAGTGGGGGCTTCCTGTGAATTGTAGGATGTTTAGCAGCATCCCTGATTTCTACTTGCTAGAAGCCAGTAGCATGACCATCCCAAACTTGACAATCAAAAATGACTCCAGATATTATCAAATGTCTCCTGTGGGGTAAAATTGCCCCCAGTTGAAAACAGATGTCCTAAATACCTTGACTTACACACTTGTAATCTATTCACCTCTCAAAGTCCTAGTGTACAGTTTTCAATATTTAAAGTTAGTAAGACCTACACACCAAGTTAATTTGCGATCAGCATGATGGGTTATTTTTACAGATAAAAATTGTCATTAAGTGGTTAAAAAAGAGAGTTGAGAGAAAGAGAGCTTCTTTAGCCTGATTATAATACAGAGAGAAAAAAAAGTAAAAATTCAGAAGAAAACAAAATAATACAGTAAAATTAAAAAGATAAAAATAAAAAATAAACCAAAAACAAAGAAATGTACAAAAAATTATATCTTTGGCTCCAAGAGGTTAACGGATTTGCTAACAGCTACTCAGTATTGTAGTTGTAGAACAAAGACGAGAACCCAGGTCTGCTGATTCACAATCAGGTGCTATTCCCACCACCACGCTGCTTCCTACACTCCCTGTCTTGTATTAATTTATAATAACAACAATAAAAAACCAAAAGCTGATATTTATTATGCTCTTACTACATTCCAATCAATTTCTTACATAATTTATTCATACTTTTTCATTTAGTCTCCACAGCAACAGTATAAAATAGATACAATTGTCATGTACACTTTACAAATTAAAGAGATTAAATAATTTTTCCAAAGTTACCAACCTCAAATGTAAACGTAAATTTAAATTGATGGAAACTTTCTCTCTTAACAGATTTGTTAATGAATCCTTTAACTCAGATTTCCAGGCACAGACATTCACTTCAGTGTCACAAAAGGCATTTATGATTTTAGCAAACAGCCATGACCTGTTTCATAAAGCAGGGATTCGCACTTTATTTTACTTGACTCTGAAACGCAAATAAGTCCTGAAAAAGACATAATAATGAATAGAGCCAACAGCCAGTAATGCTGCTTTCATTTTCTTGAGAATGCCATCTCACATTAATTAAAAACTCCAATAAAAGAGGCCCTAGTAGGGTCAGATTAGGGAGGATGCACTAACTCCTCTGTATTTAGTAGGAGGCATGCTGCTGAGTCACTGGTGTGATGCTGTCTGTAATTCACAAGGAATCACTTTTCTGAATATTAAGAAACATGGCCTAGTGCTCTAGACATAAACATTAGAGAAGATCGTGTTCTGATTCCTGATGTTGGTACTGACTCCCTTCCCTTAATAAAAGCTGATTATCATGTTCTACCTGGAAATCTCATGAATAATTCAATTACAGTTTACCTTTACATATAAAAACATAAATGGTGACTATACATGTGGAATTCACTGATGGAATACACAGAAACCAAACCGACTACATTTGTAGAAAGAGACAATGAAGAAGCTCAAAATCATTACTCAGAATAAGGCCACTGTCCGACTGTAAACAGACCATCAATTGCTCATATACAAGTTTAAGTTGAAGCTGAAGAAAATTAAAACAAGTCCATGAGAACCAAAGTACAACACTGAGTATATCCCACCTGAATTTAGATACCATCTCAAGAACAGATTTGAGGCACTGAAATGCCTTAATAACTGAAGACCAGATGAGTTGTGGAATGACATCAACGACATCATACATGAAAAAAGCAAAAGGTCATTAAAAAGAAAGGAAAGAAAGAAAAGACCAAACCGGATATCAAAAGAGACTCTGAAACTTGCTCTTGAATGTAGAGCACCTAAAGTGAATGGAAGGAATGATGAAGTAAAAGAGCCGAACAGAAGATTTCAAAGGGTGGCTCAAGGAGACAAAGTATTATAATGACACGTGCAAAGACCTGGAGTTAGAAAACCAAAAGGGAAGAATACACTCAGCATTTCTCAAGCTGAAAGAACTGAAGAAAAAATTCAAGGCTCGGGTTTCAATATTGAAGGATTCTAATGGCAAAATATTGAAGGATTCAAGAAGCTACCTAGCCAAGCAACTGGAAGAGATCCATATTTGTGCCCACTCCAAAGAGAGGTGATTCAACAGAATGTGGAAATTATCAAACAATATCATTAATATCACACGCAAGTAAAAGTTTTCTGAAGGTCATTCAAAAGCGATTGCAGCAGTACACCGAGAGGGAACTTCAGGCACGATTCAAAAGAGGGCATGAAACTAGGGATATTATTGCTGATGTCAGATGGATCTTGGCTTAAAGCAGAGAATACCAGAAAGACATTTACCTGTGTTTTATTGACTATGTAAAGGCATACGACAGTGGATCATAAAAAATTACGGATAACATTGCTAAGAATGTTAATTCCAGAACACTTAATTGAGCTTATGAGGAACCTGTACATAGACCAAGAGGCAGTCATTCGAACAGAACGATGGGATACTCTGTGGTTTAAAATCAGGAAAGGTATGCATCAGGGTTTTATCCTTTCACCATGGAGCACTGGTGGCGAAGTGGTTAAAAGCACAGCTGCTAACTAAAACGTCAGCTGTTCAAATCCACCAGCCACTCCTTGGAAAATCTATGAAGTAGTGCTCCTCTCTCCTACAGGGTCACCCTCTCTATGAGGTGAAATCAGCTCGATGGCAAAGGGTTATTTATGTCAAGCAAATAATCTGAGAAGCTGGCCTCTATGAAAAAGAATGTGGCATCAAGACTGGAGGAATACTAATTAACACCCTACGATATGCAGGTGACACAATCTTGCTTGTTGAAAGTGAAGAAGACTTGAGGCACTTACTGATGAAGATCAAAGACTACAGTGTTTAGTATAGATTGCATTTCAACATAAAGAAAACAAAAATTCTCACAATTGAACCAATAAAAAACATCATGGTAAACAGAGAAAATATTGAAGTTGGCAAGGATTTCATTTTACTTGGATCCACAATCAACACCCATGGAAGCAGCAGTAAGAAATCAAAGGACTTATTGCATTGGACAAAACTGCTGCAAAAGACCTCTGTCAAGTGTTAAAAAGCAAAGATGTCACTCTGAGGACTAAGGTGCACCTAATCCACTCCATGGAATTTTCAATCACCTCATATGCATGTGAAAGCTGGACAACGAATAGGAAAACCAAAGAAAAATTGGTATCTTTGAATGATGGTGTTGGTGAAGAACATTGAATATACCATGGATCGCCAGAAGAACAAACAAATCTGTCTTGGAAGAAGTACAGGCAGAAAACTCCTCAGCAGAGAAGATGGCAAGACTGCTTCTTGCTTACTTTGGACATGTTTTCAGGAAGGACCAGTCCCTGGAAAGCACATTATGTTTGGTAGAGGGTCAGCAAAAGAGAGGAAGACCTTCAATGAGATAGATTGACAAAGTGGCTGCAATGATGGGCTCCAGCATAGCAAGGATTGTGAGGATAGCACAGGATCTAGCAGTATTTAGTTCTGTTCTACATAAGATGGCTATGAGTTGGAATGGAATGGACAATACCTAACAACAACAACAACAAACATTTCAAAATGCTTTTATGTCAAGAATATCTGCCTACAATTTAATCTAATCAGGAAGAGGGCTGGAAAAAATTAGAGAAAAGCAAACATACACTTGTAGCAAGAATTTGGAGCTTAGAGCTATTTGAGGCCAGGCTGCTTCCCAGTACCAGAATTCCTTTTATATAATCCTTGTTTGAATATTTCCAGCCATCCAAAGGCTGCCAGCTTACTTAATTGCAGTTGTTGTTAGGTGCCATTGAGTTGATTTTTGACTCATAGTAACCCCATGTGACAGGGTACAGCTGCCTCATAGGGTTTTCTAGGCTATAATCTTTATGGGAACCGATGGCCAGGTTTTTCTCCCCGGAAGGTACTGGATGGGTTCCAACTGCCAACCCTTTGGTTGGCAGCCTAGCACTTAAGTTTGTGCCATCAGGACTATCCAACAATTAAATTCAAACAACATTTAATTGTTGAATAGTTCTAATTGTTAGAAAAGCTTCCTGTAACATTTTTTCCTTCTCTTTGGAATCAGAACTAGGCCTTTATCTGTTATCTTAAACAAGACACACAAAGCTCCTTGTGCCCATTTCCAGAGGATATATTGTGTATCTGCAGCTAGGAAGAGCAACAGGCAAGCCTGTGAATCCCCTGCTTGATGTCTCTGTGCTGAAAGATCACATGTGATCTATTTTTATGTACCTATAAAAGGATAGGGAAGAACTTATATTTCCATCTCCAAATGGACTAGATTTTAGAGACAGTTAACCAGTAACCCGTTGCCACTTAGTTGACTCCAACTCTTAGCAAACCCATGTGTGTCAGAGTAGAACTGTGCTCCATAGGTTTTTCAATGTCTGATTTTTTGGAAGTAGATTAGCGGGCCTTCTGAGGTGCCTTCTGGGTGGACTTGAACTTCAAACCTTTCAGTTCACAGCAGAGTGTGTTAACTGTTTGCACCACCCAGGAATTACTAGAGTCTTGTAGCTCATGGATTGTACGAATCTCTGAATTTTTCCACCTATTTTCTTTCTAAGTAGAAAGAAATTTCACAAAAGGAACTGAACCCATGTTCTAAAGATGAAGAAACTACTGTAGCATGAAGATGTTATGTGATATAGCCAGAAAATTATGCAAAGCAATTATGGAATTACTACGATAACTCCAGATGGGACAAGAAAGAGACCATGCTCAAGGATGATAGGAAAAAACACCTTTTTTTCTGTCTGGGTTTTTTTTTTTTTTCCCATTAAGTTTTCCCAAACAATCTAGCTTAAGAAAAAATTCTTGCCTTTTCTGTACAAAATATCATCAGAAACAGTTGGCACACCCCGTCCAAATGCAATGACAAGCGTTATAATTATTTCCAACTGCTATAATGTACTAAAAGGAAAAAAGAAAAGAAAACATGAGCTTTTACCTTCATATTCCTCTTGTTATGACAAGAGATTTCCATATCTGTGCACATTTTGAACAGCAAATAACCGTTGCTGGAAGATTTCAAGGGAAAGAAGTCAATTCCTTTTTTTTTGTCAATCTCTCAGTGCTAAATAAGGCACAGATTTCTATTCTCCAAGAGTCTCTTTATTTAGAAACAAGGGCAGTATTAAATCAAACATTTACATCCTTGATATTAATGACAACTGCATGAAATTGCTTGTGCAAGAATTAAATTTACTCTCCCCTACTGCCACTGCTGATATAACAAAATAGTTTAACAGAGTAAGGGAGCTCTGTCTGTAACAAACAGAAGGGCATCTCAAAAAACAGAATGTTTTCTGCCTAATAAAGCTACTCTGATACCTAAGAGGCCTCCCACCACTCACCACCATGGAGATGATTAGATACTTGGCACTTGGGTTCTCCCCTGCTACCCAGAGAGGGTAACTGAAAAAACAAGATTTTTTTTCTTTATTGGCAAGCACATCAAACCTAAATTTAATAAAGCACTTTAATATGTCCAAACTATAAAAATCAACTCTGACAAATACATTTGTTAATCTGAATGTTTAACAGTAGGGGAACATCCAAAGAATATTAAATACTACAGACCAGAAACTATCTGCTTAGGAACTGTCAATATACTTCAAAGATAAAAGATGTTCTGGACATAAGGTCTGTTTCAAAATGATGGACTGGACTAATATCCATTTCAAGGTAGGCTATTTTGCACTTTGAGGGGGGAAATGGCATTATACCACAAGGATAAAACAACATGAGTTTTCTTCTTTGAAAAAATCACGTTCTTTTGTTTTTTTTAGAGCATTAGTGGAAAAGACCATGTTTGAAATGTAGTTCTTCCTTGATTTGTACAAGAGTTGCCAGTTCTTTTTCCTTAGTATCTCTGAATCCATTTCCTTTTATCCATCCTGACTCAATTTGCCTTAGTTCAGGAGCACATCATTACTCCCATGAATTGCACCAATAACCATCTAAGTCAGTCTGTCTGCCTATCTCTCTCTCTGTCCATCCATCCATCCATCCATCTAGTATAAGTCTTTCTGGTTTAGACCTACATCCTTCACACTTTTAGTTTCTACGCAACTGCAAAGATAATCTTTCTAAAGTGCACAACTGCTTAAAATATCTAGATGCTTCCCAATACTTATATTACTCAACTTGTCCCACTAGGCCCTTTGTGATGGTTAAGATTGTGTGTCAGCTTGGCTGGGCCATGATTCTCCGTGTTTTAATGTAATCACTCCCATGATTGAATATACTCTGAGTAGCCAGTCAGATGAAAGGGAGTCTCCTTGGGGGTGTGGCCCGCATCTGTATATAAGCAGACGTTCTGGCTTTTTGCTCTCTCTGGATCCTGCAGCTGCTTCCTGTCGTCTCATCTCCCGTTCTTGGAACTTGAGCTGTCAGCTTATCTGCCGAACCTGGGATTTGTCGATCTGCACAGCCTGTGAGTGGCAGCCCTGCTCTCCGACCTTCTGATCTTGGGCTTGCCAGCTTCTGCAGCTGTGTGACTTGGGAGAGGCCTCTACCCTGATCCACAGACTTGGGATGTTCTAGCTTCTACAGTCACGTAGCTGTTTCCTTGATATAATCTCTCTCTATATATATATTTATACACTTTACTGGTTTTGCTTCTCTTGAGAACCTAGCCTAAGACACCCTTCGTGAGCTGGCCCCACTTGTCTCCCCACCCTTGTCTTACTACTCTCTCTGACTTTCTCTCCTCTCAAAAACCAATCAATTTCAGTTCCTCAAAAGCATCATGACATATGTCACTCTGCTTTGCTAGGATATTCTCTATCCCACTTCCTTCCATAATTAATTCCTACTAATCCTTCAAGATTTGCTCAGGTCAACTCACCCAGAATGATCTCTCTCTCTCTCGTGTATGTGTATTCTTGGTGTTATTTATAATGGATTAATGAGATTAATGATTATGAATGAGTATGAACCTTAATATAATCAAATTAGGGATATTAAATGTGAATTAAAAAATAGACATTATGTATGTGCAGTGTCTTTTTGCAGCACACCTTAGGTTTTGGTTTCCAGGTTATTGAGAAAAAACAAGAGATCTCAGATGGGGGACTCTAGTTTGCCCCTTGAATGGAAGTTGTTATAGTCAGGTGTTGTCGAGTCAGTCCCAACTCATAGCGACCCTATGTACAACAGGATGAAATGCTGCCCAGTCCTGCACTACTCTCACAATTGTTGCTATGTTTGAACTCATTGTTGTTGAGTCCATTGTTCAAGCCACTCTGTCAATCCATCTCATTGAGAGTTTTCATCTTTTTTGCTAACCCTCTACTTTACAAAACATGATGTCCTTCTCCAGTGACTGGTCCCTACTGATAACATGTCCAAAGTATGTGAGATGAAGTCTCCCATCTCGCTTCTAGGGAGCATTCTCACTGTACTTCTTCCAAGACAGATTTGTTCATTCTTTAGTTTGCTTTTTATTTCGTTTTGTTTTGTTTTACAGCAGATTTGGCCAATGCAGTGCATCATTCAATTTCTTAACTGCTGCTTCCATAGGCATTGATTGTGGAACCAAGTAAAATAAAATCCTTGACAAATTCAATTTTTTCTCTGTTTATCATGATGTTGCCTGTTGATACTGTTATGAGAATTTTTGTTTATGTTGACATGTAATACATACTAAAAGCTGTATAGTCTTTGGTCTTCATCGGTAAGTGCTTCAAGTCCTCTTTACTTTCAACAAACAAAATTGTATCTTTCGCATATCACACCCAGGTTGTTAATGCATCTTCTTCCAAACCTGATGTCCCATTCTTCTTCATATAGTTCAACTTCTTGGATTATTTTCTCAGCATACAGATTGAATAAGTGTGGTGAGGATATGACCCTGACACACATCTTTCCTGATTTTAAATCATGCAGTATCCCCTTGTTCTGTCAGACTAGTAAGTCTGGTCTTTTTTTTTTTGCAGATTCAGATATTTTGGTGAAAATAACTTGAAAGGATAAATTGGAGATGGAAGCAATAAATGCTTGTTTTGAAGTCTATTAATGGAACTGAGATCTGCTTGTATATGTTGATGTTTCTGACCTATATCATTTTCCTTTTCTTTGAAGAATGTCTTTTAATATTTCTTGCAAGGCAGGTCAGCTGGCAATGAATTCCCTTGGTTTTTGTCTGTCTGAGAAAGTCATTATTTCTCCTGCCTCCTCTCCAACTTTCAGAGTCTTCTTGTATATGTGTTATATATAATGCCCAAGATTGAGTTTTTTTATTATTGTTATTTTAATGATTTATTTTTATTTCTAGAATTCCTACACAATTTTAAAATCCATTTCTTCTTTTCCTCTTCCTCTTTTCTTTCTTCTTGTTCTTCTTCTTTTTCTGCATTTTTGTATAGAATCCTTTTTCTTTATATGTTCTAGTCCTTTTTTTTTAAATTATTTTAACCATTTTAAATGTATTTATTCCTTGATCATTATTTTGCTGCTTGTTTCCTCTAGTTTTGGTGACTATTAATCTTCTGATTGTACTCATTAGTTAATTCTTCTTCAGAAAGGATCATTTCACTAAATGGCTTTTACATTGTATGTGTGTATGTGTGCATGTATCTGTGTGTGTTTGAGAGAAAGATATTAAGAGTATATATACAGTGGAATTTTTTTATTGTTTCTTTGTTTTTGTTATTTGCTATATTTGTCAAAGACTCAAGAAGTCGGAGTAAAGGAAGAAAGAAATGCATCATGAAAGTAGCTATGTTGCAAGATATCAGTAGAATGAGGAGCATAACTTACATTTGATACGAGTACAAAAAAAAAAAAAAGAACAAAAATTTCCAAGCATGGGAAAGGTTTGCTACACAGCCATTTTCATTTTTATCTGCTTGACATCTAGGTGTCTCATGGGTCAGAAAATAGTTTTTATAGGAATTTTTAGCTTGGGGATTCCAGCCCCATGTTAGTAATATCAAGTAAGATTCTACACTTACACAAACTTCCCTTTGGTTTTCCAGAGCCATTTGAGCTTGTTTTGTCTTCCTTTAAGTGAAGGAGTATCCCTCTTAGGATAGCTCTGTGCAGGAACCTTAGTTAGCAGTAAGTAGTGTCATTTAATGGAATCCTTGGTGGCACAGGGGGTAAGCTCTCAGCTGCTACCGAAATGGTGGGCAGTTCAAACCCACCAGCCCCTCCGCAGGAGAAAGATGTGGCAGTCTGCTGCCATAAAGATTTACAGCCTTGGAAACCCAATGAGGCATTTCTACTTTGTGTTATAGGGTCAGTATGAACCAGAAGGGACTTAACGGCAATGGGTTTGTTTGTTCCTTTTAGTGTCATTTAATTGGGTGCTTTGATGTGCTGATTAAAAACTATTCTTATATGCTTCTAGAACCGAGAATTTATTAAATATGTTGTTAGCAGAACTCTAGCTAATGCTTTAATTTGAAAGTTATAAATCTTCACTTCTTTTAAAATAATCTATAAGTAAATTATTTGATTAATTCAATTTAAGCATTCTCCATCTATCTGAATTAGTGAAATTTTCCATGTACTGTTGTTCCACTTACTGAGAGAGATGATTATAGGCAGCATGTTACCCAGGACAAAAGTGCAATAATTCTTTTAAAACAGCTATTTACCATTATTGACTACTTATTGTATACCAGACACTGTACTTAGCACTTTACATGTAGTGAACCATTTAATCCTCTTAGCAACCCTATGACTTTGGTTTTATTATATCCTCATTTTACAAAGGCTTAAAAGATAGTAAGGGCAGAGCTAGTATGCAAGGAATGGATATGATAACAACTGCATTCTGCTAATGTGGGGTTTGGATGGAGAGAATTAGGAAAGATTTATAAGTGGATGTCAGTCTTTTCAGACTCAGTAAATGTATGTGTCAGAAAAAGTCTTACATTTAATAGGTGTCTAGTAAACATGGGTAGGAGGAAGGAATTACAAAGTGGCATAAAGAAACTCTTGGAAGTGATAAATATGTTCACTATCTTGATTTCAGTGATGGTTTCATATGTCAAACTAATTATGTGTAGTTTGTTGTTTAATTATCCTTCAATAAGGCTGTTTTTAAAATAAAATTATTCTTTCAAATAGGTACCTACCCACATTATAACACCCTTTATGTTAAAATATTCTTAATCTAAAGAATTTTTGACTCTTTTAATGTTAAACTTTATATGAGTCCCATGCTTCCAGAAAACAGTGATGACTAAGAAATTCCCTCACACTTTTATTTTCCGAAATCCCCCTACATTTTTTTTTTGTTCTGTGAAACAGCTAACCTCAAAGGATCACCCTGTTTTTACTTATTCCAAGATAATGCACCCTCACCTTTCTTTCCTCATGACTCCCGTAAGACTCATAGTTGACTGTCTTGTTTGCCTTACCTCTATAAACCTGAGATTCCCTTCCTTTTCTTTGAGACTTCCTTATTAATGAATGTTTTTCCTATTGCAATAGCCTGAATAAAATCACCTCGCTTGTCCAGTGCATTTTGTATTCCTCTGTACCCAGAGATGTTCGTGGTGGCTTAAACACACCATGTATACTTCGTATATAACACCGTGCCTGAACAGAGGCAGGTACTGACATTGCTTTATGGGAAGTAATATCAGAGCTCAGGTCAGTTGTTAATTATTTACACGTTCCTGTAACTTCCTTCTATCTTTCTGCATTTATGTACACTGATAGAGTTTCATTTTTTTGTAGAGGTTAGTGTCTCCTCATTCTTTTTTTTCTCACTCATCTTTTTTTGTAGTACCTATACACTATATAAAGGAGCCATGGTGGCACCGTGATATAAAGCACTTGGCTGCTAAGAAAGAGTGGTTTGAACCCACCAGCCACTCCATGGGAGAAAAAGGTGACAGTCTGCTTCCGTAAAGATTTACAGCCTTGGAAACCCTCTGGGGCAGTTCTACTCTGTCCTATAGGGTCACTATGAGTTGGAATTGACTCGATAGCAGTGGGTTTTATAGACTATGTTGAAGGTCCCTGGGTGGTGCAAATGGTTTGCTCTCAGCTACTAACTTAATGATTGGCAGTTTGAACTCACCCAGCAGTGAAGAAGATGAAAGGCCTGACAATCTACTTTCACAACAATTACAGCTACTCTGTAGCACATGTGGTCACCATGAATTGGAATCAACTCAACAGCAATAGGTTTGGTTTTGTTGAGAGGAGAAATGAGAATAGGTTTAGAAAATTCAGTTTGTCTAGTACTCTATGTATGTTTTATTTGGAGGGGGGAGTGGAAAAAAAGGCTAAGTGACTGGGCATTAGCTGTACCAGTTTTATTGCACTCATGCCTGTAGTTCATTTAGTCCAACTACCCAGATAACAGACTTAGATATATATATATAATCTTGTTTTTAGATGAAGGTTTACAGAACAAATTAGTTTCTCATTAAATAATTAATACACATTGTTTTGTGACATTGGTTGCCAACCCCACGATGGGTCAACACTCTCCCCTTCTCAACTTTGGGTTCCCCATTTCCATTCATCCAGTTTTCCTACCCCTTCCTGCCTTCTCATCCTCGCCTCTGGGCTGGTGTGCCCATTTAGTTTCCTATATGTGGTTGAGCTACATTAATTATTGTTTGTTTTATGGGCCTGTCTAATCTTCGGCTGAAAGGTAAACCTGAGGAGTGACTTCAGTACTGAGCTAAAACAGCATCCAAGGGCCATACTCTTGTGGTTTCTCCAGTCTTTGTCAGACCAGTAAGTCTGGTCTTTTTTTGCAGAATCAGATGTTTTTGGTGAAAATAACTTAAAAGGATAAATTGGAGATGGAAGCAATAAATGCTTGTTTTGCAGTCCAGCCTATTAAACTGAACTGAGATCCTCTTGTACATGTTGATGTTGTTGTTGTTAGGTGCCATCCAGTTGGTTCTGACTCAGCGATACTACGTACAACAGAATGAAACACTGCCCTGTCCTGTGCCATCCTCACAATCTTTGCTATGCTTGAGCCCATTGTTGCAGCCACCGTGTTAATCTATCCTCTTGAAGGTCTTCGTCTCTTTCACTTACCTTCTACTTTAACAAGCATGATGCCCTCCAGGGACTGTTCCCTCCTGTTAACATGTCCAAAGTACATAAAACGAAGTTTTGCCACCCTCGATTCTAAGGAACATTCTGGCTGAACTTCTTTCAAGACAGATTTGTTCATTTTTCTAGAAGTACATGGTATATTCAATATTCTTCACCAACACCATAATTCAAAGGCATCAATTCTTTTTCGGTCTTCGGTTTTCATTGTCAGCTTTCCCATGCGTACGAAGTGATTGAAAATACCGTGGCTTGTATCAGGTGTACCTTAGTCCTCAAAGTGACATCTTCACTTTTTAATACTTGAAAGAGGTCTCTTGTAGCAGATTTGCCCAATGCAATGTGTCGTTTTATTTTTTGACCGCTGCTTCTATGGACATTGATTGTGGATCCAATAAAATGTAATCCTTGACAACTACAGTATTTTCTGTGTTTATCATGATGTTGCTTATTGATCCAGTTGTGAAGATTTTTGTTTTATGTTGAGGTGAAATCCATACCAAAGGCTGTAGTCTTTGATCTTCATCAGTAAGTGCTTCAAGTCCTCTTCACTTTCAGCAAGGAAAGTTGTGTCATCTTTGTATCGAGGTTATTAATGAGTCTTCCTCCAAACTTAATGCTGTGTTCTTCTTCACATAGTCCAGCTTCTTAGTCTATTTGCTCAGCATATAGATTGAATAAGTACGGTGAAAGGATACAGCCCTGATGCACACCTTTCCTGATTTGAAACCACGCAGTATCCCCTTGTTCTGTTAGAACGACTGCCTGTTGTTCTATGTACAGGTTCCTCATGAGCACAATTAATTGTTCTGGAATTCCTATTCTTCACAATGCTATCCATAATTTGTTACAATCTACCTAGTTGAATACCTTTGCATAGTCAATAAAACCCAGGTAAACATCTTTCTGGTATTCTCTGCTTTCAGTCAAGATCTATCTGACATCAGCAATGATATCCCTGAATCCAGCTTGAATTTCTGGCAGTTGCCTGTCCATGTACGGCTGCAACTGCTTTTGAATTACCTTCAGTGCAGCTTGGACTTCTTTCTTCAATACCTTCAGTTCTTGATCATATGGTACCTTGTGAAATAACTGAACATCAACCAATTCTTTTTGTTACAATGACTCCGTGTATTCCTTTCATCTTCTTTTGATACTTCTGGCATTATTCAATATTTTGCACATAGACTATTTCAGTGTTGCAACTGGAGCCTTGAATATTTTCTTCAGTTCTTCCAGCTTGAGAAATGTCGAGCATGTTCTTCCCTTTTGGTTTTTTAATTCAAGGTCATTGTACATTTCATGATAATACTTTACTTTGTCTTCTTGAGACACACTTTGAAATCTTCTGCTTGCTCTTTTATTTCATCATTTCTTCCATTTCCTTTAACTGCTCTACGTTCAAGAGCACATTTTACAGTTCCTTCTGACATCCACTTTGGCCTTTTCTTCCTTTTTAATGACCTTTTGCTTTTTGCGTGTATGATGTCTTTGATTCCACAGCTTGTCTGGTTTTGATCATTAGTGTTCAATTCGTCAAATCTATTCTTCAGATGATGTCTAAATTCAGGCGGCACATACTCAAGATCGTATTTTGGCTCTCATGGACTTGCATTAATTTTCTTCAGCTTAAACCTGAACAATTGAGGATCTGTTTTGCAGTCTTCCCCTGGCCTTGTTCTGACTGATGATTTTGAGCTTCTCCTACGTCTCATTCCACAGATGTAGTTGATTTGATTCCTGTGTATTCCATCTGGTGATGTTCACATGTATAAGTCACCATTTATGTCGTTGAAAAAAGGTATTTGCAATGAATAAGTCTTTGGCTTTTCTAAATTCTATCAGGTGATGTGTGACATTGTTTCTATCACCAAGGCCGTATTTTCCAACTACCATCCTTCTTTGTTTCCAACTTTCCTATTCCAATCACTAATAATTATTAATGTATCTTGATTGTATGTCTGATCAATTTCAGACTGCAAAACTTAATAAAAAATCTTCATTTTCTTCATCTTTTGTATTAGTGGTTGATGCATAAACCATTCATCTGTCAGTTTGTCATACTGTGGTGGCTTGTGTGTTGCTATGATGCTGAAACCCACTCCAATGGTATTTCAAATACTGGCAGGGTCATCCATTGAACAGGTTTCAGCGGAGCTTCCAGACTAAGACAGACTAGGAAGAAGGACCTGGTGGCCTAATTCTGAAAAAATTGGCCAGTGGAAATCTTATGAATAGCAGTGGAACACTGATATAGTGCGAGAAGATGAGCCCCTCAGGTTGGAAGGTGCTCAAAATACAGCTAGCAAAGAGCTGCCTCCTCAAAGTAGAGTCAACCTTAATGATGAGGATAGAGTAAAGCTTTTGGGATCTTCATTTGCTGATGTGCCATGGCTCAATATTAGAAGAAAGAGCTGCAAACATTCATTAATAATCAGAATGTGGAATGTATAAAATATGAATCTAGGAAAATTGTAAGTCATCAAAAATGAAATGGAATGCATAAAGATCATGTCCTAGGCATTAGTGAGCAGAAATGGACTGGCACTGGACATTTTGAATTGGACAATCTTATAGTCTACTATGCCAGGAATGACAAATTGAAGAGAAATCAAAAAGAACGTTTCAAGATATATCCTGAAGTACAATGCTGTCAGTGATAGGATAATATCCACACATCTACAAGGAAGACCAGTTAATAGGACTATTACTCAAATTTATGCACCAACAACTAAATATCCTCTTGTACAAGAGGCATCATTTCAGGTCAGAAAGGTCCCCAATGTCCTTTTGGGGAAAGAAAAAAATGTACCTTTAAAAAAAAAAAAAAGGAAGTCATCTCTGTTCCTTCCTCTATAGCAACAGTGACCTTCCTAGGAAATCCTATTGCATAGCTTGTTATTAGTTTGAGTTCAAGCTTCTATTCACATATATGCCCAAAGATGTTTTATTTCCTGTTCTGAGACAAGAGTATTACTGTTATGAAAATGTTGTCTCTAATCAAATCGCATGTTTCTTCCTGATAATTAATAGCTCTGTATACCACAGAAAACAAACAGTTAACTATTATTGCAACTATCTTAGCTGTAAGCAGCTCTTTCAATTATTTGTTCAGGAGGCAGTACTGGGGGTTGATTCTGAAACCATGTCTAACAGGAAGGATCCAAAATCAGAGACTGTTTCCTTGACCAACTTATTGTAACCAAACAAAGTAAAAAAGTATGGATGATTCATGACTCTAGCAGTAAAGAATGAGCAGTGAAAGATGAAAATTATTGAAGGCTATCTCTTCAAATAAGTAGTCTTTTTAATATGATTTTGGGACAAACAATTAAAATCAGAATAGCTATATATGTATATTACAACAAGATAATTTGACGTGAGCAAATGTCAAACCAAACCCATTGCCGTCGAGTCAATTCTGACCCTTAATGACCCCATAGGATAGAGTAGAACGCCTCCATAGGGTTTCCAAGGCTGGAATCTTTACAGAAGCAAACTGCCACAGATAACATTCATAGTCACCACCCATGATACAGAATAGGAATGAAGTATATTTGCAAACCATGTGAATTGCTTTATCAAATAACATTCAATTGCATAAATCATTACCAAACTGTAGAGGTATATGACATGCTGGGTGACAGGAATTTAAAAATTAATTTTAGAAATGATATTAAATCTCTCTGCTTCCATATACTTTCTCACTGCAAGGCACTATAGAATCTAATATAAGGAAAAAGTTAATAATTTTCTCTGTTTCCAGTATCACTAAGCATGCCATCTATTAGTGCTAAATAAATATACAATACAAATAAATTGAAAAAAAAGAAGAAAAATCTTTTCACCCTGAGATAAACCAAAAAATAACAACAACAACAAAAAGCAGTAGTGATAATTTCAGCAATAACAATAAAAATCAGGGTCACCCTAACCATTTTTGTTCCAAAGTAACCAAACCTTAAATATTTCCCATAGACATAGACTACCTGAGAAACAAGTCCTGATTCTACCTATGCTGATATCTGAAGACATTTGGAATGACCTTTGTGAATGTGATGGTCATGTAGCAGTTACCATTTTGCATCATGAACAGACTAGTATGAACTTTGGTAACCTTGGTAATTTTGCAATTTTTTTTCTTTTAAATATTCATTGTATTTTGAACTTGGCCATCCAGTTTATCTGAATTCTAACTAGTACTTTTTCAACTTTTATTTTCCTTTTCTAAATGTTTCTGTCTCTGAGTCTTTGATAGTCCAATGAGCAGAAGGACCTTCCTCTTTCAACTGAGCCATTCTCCTCCAAACATCGCTTTTATGACTTATTCAACTATGTAGAATAACATAGTGGTTAAGAGCCCAGATTCTTGATCAAGACTGCCTCAGTTTGAATCCTACCTCCCACACTCAGTGGTTACTGACCCAAACTAATAATAGCAGTCATGATAGCTAACATTTACTTAGACTTTATTATACCATGAAATTCTCTAAACTCTCTAAGATGGATACTCTCATTATTCTCTTTCACAAATGAGAATAGAATTCCTATCTACAATTGAGGCCCAGTAGAAGTAAGAAATGGGCCTGAAATCACTCAACTAGTAAGTTGTCTGTTTGTCATACTATGATGGTTTGCATGTTCCTACAATGCTGGAAATTATGCCAGCTTTTATATTATTATTTCAAATATCACCAGGGTTACCAGTGATGGACAGGTTTCAGTGGACCTTCCAGACTAAAACACACTAGGAAGAAAGGCCTAGTGATCTGTTCTGAACATTAGTCTATGAAACCCCTATGAGTCACAGCAGAATATTATCTGTGATAGTTCTGGAAGATGAGCCACTAGGTTGGAAGGCACTCAATCACACAGTGGCCACAACAATGGACTCAAGCATATCAATGATCATAAAGATGGAGCAGGACAAGATAACATTTCATTCTGTTTACACAGGGTCACTATGAATCAGAATCAACTCAACAGCAACCAACAACAGTAAGTATCAGACAGGATTTGAATCAGGTTTACTTTAATTCAAACCTATGCCCTTATCTAGCCTCTCTGTGTGAGAACAGTAGAAGTAAAACTCTAATAAACCTGCTTGAATGACAAGACAACATCTATGTTTTCCCAAGTGCATACAGATAGCAGTACTTATGTACAATCCAATTTTTTTTAAATAAATGGAGTTTTCTATGATAACTTTTTAATATAAAGCAACTTCAAGGGCACGGTGTTAGCTACTGAATCTAGTTCTCTGATAACAAGGATAGAATATACTTCTGAAGAAAAACATGTTTCTGCACTTTTTCTGAAATCCTCCTGAGCATTTTATAAAACTTTCCCTAAATATCTGGACAGATGTTAATTTTCTGTAGGTAAAGTAATGTCTTCAAAATTCTGCTCTGTAGAACCTGGCTTATTAACAAGTTTTTTGTTTTTTACTTTAATATCCTTTCAGTTTTCTTAGCAATGTGGCAAGGTCAGCTACTGCTGCCTTTCTAGCTCCTCTTGATATTTTCCTTCACTTGAAGGCATACAGTGTTGTAGAAGAGACATTCTGGGAGACTAGTTGATGGATAGTGGCTGAATATCAGAGACAGGCATACCCATGGGTTTGAAATAAGGAGCCTCTCCAAAGCTCAACATCACTTTATTATTCTTTTATGTAAATTGTTATTCTGACCAGTTTCCCCTCCTCCCTCCCCTCTGTGGAATGAAAGAAAGTCTCATAGTTTCTCCCCAACCTAGTTTTGCCTTTGAACTAACACTCATGCCTCTTTAAATTTTACGTTAAAAAATAAAAGTAAAAATAAACCAACAACATAAAACGAGGGAAGAAGACGTCTTCTTACATGTCTTTCCACATCCGTGCTTTGTTTTTTATATTCTGTACATCATGGCATTGACAGTGAATCTGTGGATTTCCAAAGAGCCAAAAATCAAGTTAAAAGAAAAACAGCTCTTGATATATTGATCTATTTGTCACAAAGTATGAGCCTGGGTCAAAAGTAAAGCACAGAGCTGAGTCTTGCAGAAAGAAGAGGAAAAGGAAATGAAAGTGGGGCTGAGGAGACCTCTGATTGAGAAAGCCAGAGCTGAGGGTGGAGAATCTGCAGGAGTGATAAGGGAAAAGGGGAGAAGTAGCCATCTTTCTTCCTACACATCACACTTCCAAACTGCACTTCGCTGAGAATTAGGAAGAGACGACAGACAGAGATATGTTTACAGGAACTATTTGGGCCAATGAGGTACTACTGGCCTGACTCTTGCCTTGAGTTCTCAGATTCCTGCGCATAGATAAGAAATATATATACACAGAGGCATCAGTATGAATTCTTTCAGTCCATGTCAATACTGGGTTCAAAGAAATATCTGTTAGGTTCTATAACCACTTCCTGTCCTCCTTTTCCACCCCCAGGTAGTCCTAATGATGCACACGAACTTCTTTGAGGACTTGGATTTCATCTTGCTTTTAATTGGAGAGA
Organism: Trichechus manatus latirostris; assembly: GCF_000243295.1. Classification (NCBI taxonomy): domain Eukaryota; kingdom Metazoa; phylum Chordata; class Mammalia; order Sirenia; family Trichechidae; genus Trichechus; species Trichechus manatus. The sequence continues at coordinate 7,782,667 of NW_004443943.1, read as the reverse complement.
TATATATATAATATATATAATATACATATATTATATATACACACATATATACATATATATGTATATATGTATGTATACGTATATATGTATGTATATGTGTGTGTGTGTGTGTGTGTGTGTGTATATATATATTCCCCCCATTGGGCTCCTAGGGCTTGAGTTAGTAATTCACATGTTTCAACCAGAAACATGATAGGAGTTGTCCATTTTCCTTGGATCAGGGGATGGAAGAGTCCACGTTTGAGCCACGTATACTATCTCTAGAGAGAGCACAGATGAGCCCCACAAGACCAACAGGAAGTTTTTATATATGTTGTATCATATAGGATCTTGTCCACCAGTAATTCTGATACAATAATATCATCGGTCTGATACATAAGGATCTTTCTTCATCATTTCTTATTCATAATATGTTTGCCACAAATTCTACTATTTTTAAGTTGATTTTATCAAACTGCGATCACCATATAAATAATCGCACCCAGCCTTAAGCAAAATGGTTAGAAAATTTGACAGGAAACATAAATTTAAAAAGTAGAAATGCCAATATCCACAGAGTGTTTGAGTTTAAAAAAGGCCGAAAAATATTTAGTTTGATTGGTTTATTTTATACGTATTCATACACACACACAATGAGGACCTTAGATCTCTTGAGTCTGTCTGTCGTTTCAATCAGCACTTTAACAATTTCTTCTTTAAATTTTCTATTCTAACATTTTTGAAAACTGCTATGGTAGCGTGATTTTCCCGTATACTCAACAATATTCAATCTTACTTTGCAATAAAGATTTGCCCTTGAGGTAGAACATTTATCTTAATACAATAACAAGTAACCATGTGCCTGGTCTACCAATCACTGTGCACAAATTAAATAGAAATATTATTAATAAATAATAAGCACTTACATAAATTAAATAGCTCTAATATTCCCAAGAATTAATGAAAAATTAATTATTCTAATAAATATTTTTCCACACTTTCTGATTCATTAAATTATTTAATTCTTTAACAATATAGAACAACGAGAACAAAGAGTTAAAAAAAATTACAATAGAGTCACTTACTATACATATACAGAAAACTTACAGCCCCCTGAAAAGGTTTTTGCAGATGATTATTTTAGAAGAACAGGTTCTACAACATAGAAAATAATTAAGTGGTATGATAAATATTCTAAGTAGTTTGGGGTAATTCTGCAAATCATTTATCCCAATGCAATAGTATGGTAAAGGCTTATTCATAGAACATAGAATATTCGTAGAACATAGACGGTAAGTTGTGAATAGAGGAGAGATGCTATGGTTTGGGGAGCTACCTCACGTCTGGAACCCTGCAGAACTCGAATAAATTCAACTGCAGTTTTAAATGACATGCTTTACTGACATGCTTCCAGTAAATGATTGTTCCTGATAAACCTAGTATATTCACTGAAAGGAAAACCTCAAATTCAAAAGGTTTATTTTGACTGTCAATTTATCATTATTTCCACCTTCGTTTGCTTGGCAAAAACATACGTTGTTGCTTGTTAAATGGGGAAGTCTTTTGAAAAAGACATTTATAAAATAATTACTAGAACAATTACATTAAATGAATCTTTGGGAACTTTTATAGCAGTATCAGCACAGTCTTCTTTTTGAGAAAATTTTTAAGAAAGTTAATTTTGCATTTATGACAAGATTTAATGAAATAAACAATTTAGATTATAATACAAAATAACATATAATAATAAAAACTTATTTCCAAATATCTGCCTCCACAACTTCAGCCTGACATAATAAGCTATTGCTTATGGTCATTAAAAGCACAAAAGTACATCAAGCAAAAATTAGATTATCTTTGTTGATATTTGTCAGTATTGGAAGCCTAATTCCTGCTTAGTTAGATATGATTTTCAATTCATAATTCATTCATTTGGAAAGGGGCATGTGGCTAAAAAAGAGCTGATCCAGACTGATGATTTTATAACACACTGAGAGTTATGATTTATTGCAATGTATTTGAAGACTTCACTAACAGAAAACATATGTGGTGGAATTTGCTTCTCACAGAATCTCTCTCTCAGTCTGACTCTTTTTCTCTCTCTCTCTATCAGACGTGGAAAAATAAGAAAAGTAGAAAGTTTATTCTTTTGCCATTTTGCCGCTAAGGTTATATAATAATGAGAAAGTTAGTTCTATCAGAGCCCTGGCAGACATTTCTAAAGGCATGAACCAAGTATTCAAATTTGGCACCTGGTACAATCTGCATAAACAGGGCTGCCAATCTGATTGCTTTTTCTGTGTGACAAAAACAGAATCAGGTCCTATTGTTCCACTGAGCTATCCACTGATATCTCAGAACAAGTTTGCCATCAGTGAATGAATGAATTAATGAATGAAAGAATATCAAGCCTCTCAAGCATATACTGCTTACTGGTTGGCATTCTACTCTAACGAGGAGATTTCCTTTTTTTCATACTTGTTTACTTATTCTCACTATAAATACAGTGGACTTATGGCTTCTGATTTCATTCAGTGTGTTGTATTGTGGTACATCCATCATTCCTTTTGTTGCTCAAATTGTACCATATTTGGCCAATGTGAACCATTTCAACCTAGCTTCTCTGTGTTTTTCTAATATGTTCCATGTCCCATCATTTTTTGAGCATGACCTTAATTTTTAGCACAGGTATTCCAGGTTAATCTTGTACTATCCCTGTCCCATTCCTGGAATCAGCCCTTTCTCCAAGGAGACCCAACTTCATTTAGCAAAGGGTGGTATTTGAAGACTATAACCTGGGAACACAATGTGATTCTTGTTTCTCAACTATAAAACAAAAATGACCCCATCTGCTCCATCATCTCTCTTCCTGGCCACTGCAACATCCTCAGATTGGTTTTCATGGTGTCTTTCATCCTCGCACCTGACTCCAACCCAATTATTCATATGACAGCCAGAGAGATCTTTTTAAAAGGTAATCAGATAACTTCATTCACCTACTTGAAATCTCTAATGAATTTATTTTCCACTTTAAATTAAAAAAGGAAGGAATCTTATGTACAACCAAACACCTCATGGGATTTGTTCCTTGGTTTGGAGGTTTAGGGTCATGATTTCATGAGACATCCCAGTTAATTGTCCTAATAACATGTTTAGTGTTTCTGTTTTACCTTCTAGTTCAATGCATAGTGCCTGGGGTCTTAAAAGCTTTCAAGCAGCCATTCAGGACATGACAATTGGTCTCTATTCACCTGGAACAACAGAGGAAGGACAGTCAGGAATAGGGGGAGGATTTGGAATGTATGGCTAACTGCCTCCATGAACAACTGCCTCCTTTGCCATGAGACTAGAAGAACTGGATGGTGCCCAGCTACCATTACTGAACATTTTGATCAAAGATTCCATAGAAGACCGGGGCCTCCACCAGACTGAGTCCAGTGCAGCTAGATGGTGCCCGGCTACCGCCATTCACTGCTCTGACGGGGCTCACAGCAGAGCGTTCTGGACAAAGATGGAGAAGGATGTAGAACAAAATTCTAACTCACCAAAAAAAGACCAGATTTACTGGCCTAAAGGAGACTGGAGAGGTCCCAAGAGTTTGGCCCCCAGACACCCTTTTAGCTCAGTGGTGGGGTCACTTCCGAGGTTCACCGTTCAGCCAGGCAGTGGACAGCCCCATGAAACAAAATAGGACTAATGAGGCACGGCAGTCCAGGGACAGGGACTGGAGGGCAGAGGGGGACAGGAGAGCTGGTGGTGGGGAACCCAGGGTTGAGTAAGGATAGTGTTGATGTGTTGTGGGGTTGTTAACCATTGTCATGGGGCAACCTGTATACTAACTGTTTAATGAGAGGCTGTTTTGTTCTGTAGACCTTCATCCAAAGTGAGAGTGGCAGCACAATTGGAGGAGCGTGGTCGATGTCGCTGAACTGTGCATGTAGAAATTTTTGGGATGGTGTGTCTTTGGCTATGTGTATTTTCACCAAAAAAAAAAAAAAAGGGTCAAGAAGGGAGAGGTTGACATGTCTTGGGGTTGTTAACCAACGTCATAAAACAATATGTGTACTACTGTTTCATGAGAAACTATTTGTTCTGTGAACCTTCATCTGAAGTACAATAAAAAAAAAAACTTATAAACAAGATTCCATAGAAGAATCCTGATCAAAAGTGAGAAAACGCAGAACAGAGTTTCAAATTGTCATGAACTACAGACTTCCTGGAGCCATGGAGGTTGGATGAACCCTTGAAACTATTACCCTGAGATAATCTCTAAATCTTAAGCCACAAATATCCTGAGTCTTCCTAAAACCAAATAATTGTTTAGCTTAACTAGTAAAAAAAAAGTCTTCCTTGAGCATTATGCTCTTTTAAGAACTATCTACAAGGGATCAAACTGAAAACAGCAACTGAAAAGATTAGATAGGAACCATCGAGGGAAGTGAATTTATGTTAATGAGGGAGGAACAACTCAGAAAAGGAGGGTAAGAATGGTTGCATAACTCGAAGAATGTGATCAATGTCACTAAATGGTACACGTAGAAACTTGAATTAGCATACATTTTGCTGTGTACATCCCCAACAACAACAAAATAAATAAAATTATGTTAAAAAAAAAGGAAGGAAGAAAGGAAGGCAGACAATTTACTGCAAGATCTTACATGAGCTGGCTTATTTCTGCCCTTGAACTTTATCTCACATCATCTTCTCTCAGTCATTGTGCTCCAGCCACACTAACTTTCCATCTTTTCCTCAGCATTTCTAAGTTCATTTTTCTCCAGCCTTTTCCCTTGCTGCTGGGTCTGGAATGATCTTCCCCATATTTCCTCAAGGTCACCTATTTCTTTTTTTTTGTTGTATTTCAGGTGAAGGTTTAGAGAACAAATAATTTCTCATGAAACAGTAGTGCACATATTGTTTTATGACATTGGTTAACAACCCTACAACATGTCAACCCTCTAACTTCTCAACTTTTTGGTGAAAATATACATAGCCAAAGATACAGCATTTCAAAAATTTCTACATGCACAGTTCAGTGACATCGACTATGCTCTTCCAATTGTGATACTATTCTCACTTTAGATGAAGTCTTACAGAACAAAATAGTTTCTCATTAAACAGTTAGTACACATGTTGCCCTATGACAATGGTTGACAACCTCACAACACATCAACACTATCCTTACTCAACCTTGGGTTCC
>NW_004443943.1:7748130-7777305 GCF_000243295.1 Trichechus manatus latirostris | reverse complement strand
TAGTCCTTTGGACTAATCTTTCCCTTGTATCCTGTTCTCTTCATTCTCCTCAAGGTCACCTATTTCTTATCATTCAGGTTATAACTTGGAAGTCAGATTCTTAGAAAGGCATTTTCCATTTCTCGTATCTAAAGCTGAGAAGCTAATGTAAAACTAAAACACACACACACACAGAATCCAATATCTCTAATGAACTTGGCCACAAAAATTCTGAATAAAATATCAGCAGATCAAATCCAGTAATGTTTGAAAAGAATTATACACCATGACTAAATGGGCTTTATTCCTATTATGCAAGGGTGGTTCAACATTTGAAATTCAATCAATATAATTCACCAATTGATACAGGAAACACATTTGACAAAACCATCATTCATTATAAAATTCTCAGCTAACTAGGGATATAGAGGAACTACCTCTATAGGTAAAGAGCACTTACAAAAAACAAAAAAAGAAACTCCTATAGCTAATATCATATGTAACTGTGAAAGGTTAAATATTTTCCTTGTAAGATAAGGAGGACATCTGCTCTCACCACTCCTATTCAACACAGTAATGGATGTTCTAGCTGCTATAGTAACATAAGAAAAAAAGTATACAGATTAAGAAGGAAATTAAACCTCTATTGCATATGACATGGTTTTCTATTTTGAAAATCCCAAGAAATCTACCTCCCAAAAACAAACAAACAAACAAAAATACCTCTTAGAACTAATAGGTGAGTTCAGTAAGGTGGCAGAATACAAGTTCAACACACAAAACCAATCCCGTTTCTCCATGATAAAACAATGTGTGGATACTGAATTACAATCACTATAAAATATAGTGATGTATGTAAAAGAATGTTTAAATAAATGAACATAAACCTCTTGCCATTTAGTTGATTCCAATTCATAGCAACCCTATAGGAGAGAGTAGAACTCCTTAGTTAGGAGGTAAGGACTCACTATTAATGAGGTGACACTTCTTCCCATACTTATCTACAAATGCAATCCACATCAAAATCTTTACAATGTTTCTCATAGAAGAGCATATGTGCAAAAGTAGCCAAGATAATTTTCAAAGCATGATATTACAAATTACAATAATGAAAACAATATGAGTTCTGTATAAAATTAGATAAATTGAACCATGAAACAGACTACAGAGTCTAGATGAACGTGCATATGTACAGCTGCATATACGATTTCAGTATACAATACGATAGCATTTCGACTCAGTGGGGAAAAGGATGAACAGTTCAGGAATGGTATTGGAAAACTGATTATCCATTCACAAATATAATTTTGAGATCGATTAAAGAACCTAGCATGTGTGTGTAGTGGGCGGAGGGTGTGATGCACATTTATCCTGAGAAGTGTTTGTACATATGCCCACGGAGGTGTGTTCAAGGAGATTCATTTTGTGATCATTTATAATAATGAAAACTTAGAAACAAACTAAATGTCCATCAAAGTTAGAATCATGAAACAAATTACTACATATCCAAGTACGGAATGCTGCGCACCTGACAGAAGAATAACGTACACCCGTGTGTGCTAACATGCAAAGATCTCAGGGACATACTGTTGAGAGTACAAAACAAGTTATAGAAAACACTCAATATTAAATCATTTATGCAAACGAATGAAAATAATTTTACATACACACCAACTGACTTTTTTTTTTCCTTCCTTAAAAAGAGTCAGAAATCCACCATACATTTGTAATTAACACAGAATAACTTTTAGGCAGATTCATAGCCTCTTTCTCCTGATGCCTGTGTTTAACTGGGACCTCTCGGATAGTCTTCCAGCTAGGATTTTCCTCCTTAGAAGCATGTTTCAGAACAACATAGAAAGCATCTATCTCTTAGCATCTGAAACACTAGATTTCCAGGGAGCTCCTTGAAGAGGAGGCTGGTTGCACAATGGTTAAGCACTCAGCTGTTAACCAAAAGGTCAGTAGTTTGAACCCACCAGCAGCTCAGTGGGAGAAAAGACCTGGCGATCTGCTCCCCTGAAGATTACAGCCAAGAAAACCCTATGGAGCAGCTCTACTCTGTCCTATAAGGTAGCTATGAGTCGGAATCGACTTGACAGCACACAACAAAAACCTCTGAAAGATTTCAAGGTAGACATTAAAATAATCAAGGTCCCTCTTTAGTGATGGAAAAGAGGGACTCAGGAGCATGGTTTCTACATAATTTGCACCTCTTTTGAAGTATTATCTAGATAGTCCCCCACCTGTAAGAGAAATAGTAAAATTTCCCTAATATTTAAGAAAAAAAAGTGCATATGTGTGTATATAATACACATATATTCTCTATATATTCTAGATATATACTTTTTATACACACATGCACATACACACACACACACACACACATACACAGCCAGTAGCCATGGCCTCAGGATGAGCAGCAAGTCACGCTAAGCAATGAATTAAGATTCTGACTTCCTTTATTGTGTCTACTTTGACCTACTGGGCAAAAGACAAGCAGTAAAATATAACATACTGGATCATCAGTCCTCCTATTTACCAGACTGGGTAAGTAAATCTTCATCTTATTTCAGAACTTAACACCTGAAGAGAACAGTGCCTATTTTTATTTTATGTTGTTTTTGCAAATTAATTTTTAGCTTGGTATTTACTAAATAAGACTTCTGAAAAACTTATTATCTTTCTTGAACTCAAATCAAACCAAAAGTTACAAATGGACAGGAACTGCTATGACATTTTTCAAATGGGAAAAAAAAAATCTGAGGCTATTATAAATCACATTGTGGAGGTCGTACAAAAAGTGAGTAGGAAAAAGGATGGTATAATGGGCACTGATTATCTTACCATGGAATATTCATTACCTCTTCAAAAACTGAACTCTAATTTTGCTAGGGTGAGGGGTCTACCCTTCTCCCATTGCCTGCTGTCTGGAGAAACATCAACCCAGTGCGCTATTTTCCCCCTGACACGGATGTGCACAGGATCTAAGATAGGCTAATATCACACTCTTTGGCTGGACCATGAATCTTGAACAGAGGGACCAAAAAGGCAAAACAAAATGAATAAAATCATCCCAGCAGTATCCCACAGTCAAGACTGTCAGCTAGTCTCACTATGGTTCTCTGGGATTATGCTGGCCCTTGCCCCCTTTGACTCTGAACCTGTTTCTTTAATTTTTCCTTAATTTCTGTGAGCCTCCCTTCACTTCTGGTAAATCTCCCTTTCCCCCTTAAGTTAACAAAATCAACACCTACTTTTTGCAATAAATACGTAACAACCATTCACAAGTTGGCCTTAAGTAGAACTAGAAAGGGCCATATTTGAGTTCAGCTAAAGCTTCACATTTCCCACACACACCTATCCTGCTCTAGGTGACAATGGTCTACTGCAGTTTCTTCCCATTCCATCTGAAGTAATACACACACGAACTGTTGTCGGGTGGAAACCCCAGGTTCTGCTCAGTGTGACTTGTTGCAGCCAATAAACAAGAGGCCAAGGTGGGAGATCAGAAAGATGCTTTTATTTCATTGCGCAAGGAAAGCAGCAATCAGGGCTGCTGCCTCCAAAACTGCTCGCAGGCAGCTTGGGGAAGCAGGCTTTTACAGAGAGCAGACAAGGAAATGCAAATTCATTATGAATCTTCAGTATTGACTTTCACGCAGGTGCTCAGGGCTTGGGAATGACTATGCATTTTCTCTAGACAAGGATTCAATTCTCCAGGATGGAGGAAATGGTGGATTTTCCTTTATTAGCATGTTAAGTCTCCACCCAGAGGCAGGTTGAGGCCATCTGTGACCTGTTCTGTGGTTATCTTGTCAAGGACAATTTCAGAAGAATGTGCAGCTTATTCTGCTTGGTGTAAGAGGATAAGCCAGAGCAGGTGTTTCTTAGAAGGGTTGGACTCTGAGGCTGCCTACCTCAATACTGAAAACTTCTTCAAGTTCTCTTTACATTTCATCAATCAAAATCTGCTTTCTGGATGAAAGCAGATGAAATCATTTACAGAAATTTGTAAAAGAGTAGATTGTTCCTTCTTTTATCCATATATTTTTGTTTAAATTCTGCTAAATGCATGTGACTACATGCACGTTACCGTGCTAACTGCTGAGGATAATAAATTACCTTGCAGGCTTGTAAATTGTCCTGTATCCTAATGAATCTTTCAAATGCTGCAAACCACTCACTAGATCTTGAACTACAGAATTTCAGAGATCCAAAGTGGGAGATGAGTGGGGAGCACAGAAGGGGCTTCCTTACAACTCTGAAGTCACATGAGATCTGATGTCGGTAGATGCCTATAAGAATTCCCTACTTAGGAAATAATGCCACATTTCGCTCAACAGAGAAAAAAAAAAATCAACAGTGTATCCATTTTTCCACATAAAGCCAGACAACAAGTTACACTGCATTGCCTTTTTTCCTCTCTGGATTTTTATTACTTCGTTGATACAGTTAGATCCTCATTATTGAAAACATTACAGTGCTCAAGACAACAGAAAACACTGTCCATATTTAGACCAAACCTTGACTGATGTAACTGCCTTCTCAAACTCTCTACCTAAAAAAAATAAATAAATAGAAATCAGTTTAAAAATATATTATTACTGGAATAATTTTAATAAGTCATTTTAGGAAAAAATGCAGAAATTGAATAAACAAAAATAAGGTAAATAAATGGCATCCATTACCCTACAACACAGAGATTGCCACCATTAACATGTTGGCCTACATATTTTTGGTCTTTATTTGTCTTTGTGGTTATACATATATATATGTTGTTGGGTGCTGTCGAGTCGATTCCAACTCATAGTGATAACATGTCCAAGGTACATGAGACAAAGTCTCTCTCCATAAGGAGCTTTCTGGCTATACTTCTTCCAAGACAGATTTGTTCATTCTTCTGGCAGTATATGATATGTTCGATATTCTTCACCAACACCATAATTCAAAGCCATCAATTCTTCTTTAGTCTTCCTTATTCATTGTCCAGCTTTTACATGCATGTGAGGTGACTGAAAATACTGTGTCTTGGGTTAGGTGCACCTTAGTGCTCAAAAGTGGCACTTTTGCCTTTTAACAATTTAAAGAGGTCTTTTGCAGCAGATTTGCCCAATGCAATAATACATCCTTTGATTTCTTGACTGTTGCTTCAATGGGCATTGATTGTGGATCCAGGTAAAATGAAATTCTTAACAACTTCAATATTTTCTCCGTTCATCATGATGTTGCTTATTGGTCCAGTTGTGAGGATTTTTGTTTTTCTTATGTTGAGGAGTAATCCATACCAAAGGCTGTAGTCTTTGATCTTCATCAGTAAGTGCTTCAGGTCATCTTCACTTTCAGCAAGGAAGGTTGTGTCATGTGCATATTGCAGGTTGTTAATGAGCCTTCCTCCAATCCTGATGCTGTGTTCTTCTCCATATAGTCCAGCTTCTCCGGTTATTTTCTCAGCACACAGGTTGAAAAAGTATGGTAAAAGGATACAACCCTGGCACACAAGTTTCCTGATTTTAAAACCACACAGTATCCTTCTGGTCTATGTACAGATTCCTCACAAGCACAATTAAGCATTCTTGAATTTACATTCTTTACGATGTTCCCCATAACTTGTTATAATCCACACCCACTGACTATCTTTGAATATTCAATAAAACACAGGTAAACATCTTTCTCTGCTTTCAGCCAAGATCCATCTGACATCAGCAGTGATATCCTCATTCCAAGTCCTCTTCTGAATCTGGCTTGAATTTCTGGCAGTTTCCTGTTGATGTACGGCTGCAACCACTTTTGTTTCATCTTCAGCAAAATTTTACTTGTGTGTGATATCAATGATACTGTTTGATAATTTCCACAATTTTGTTGGATATCCTTTTGTCTTAGTCATCTAGTGCTGCTCTAACAGAAATACTACAAGTGGATGCCTTTAACAAAGAGAAATTTATTCTCTCACAGTCCAGTAGGCTACAAGTTCAAATTCAGGGTGTCAGCTCCAGGGGAAGGCTTTCTCTCTCTGTCAGCTCTGGAGGAAGGTCCTTGTCATCAGTCTTCCCTTGGTCTGGGAAAATCTCAGCGCAGGCACCTCAGATCCAAAGGACGTGCTCTTCTCCTGGTACTGCTTTTTGGTGGTAGGAGGTCCCCCACTCTCTGTTTGCTTCCCTTTCCTCTTATCTCTTGTAAGATAAAAGGTGGTGCAGGCCACACCCTAGGGAAACTCCCTTTACATTGGGTCAGGGATGTGACCTTAGTAAAGTTGTTACAATCCCACCCTAATCCTCTTTAACATAAAATTACAATCACAGAATGGAGAACTACCACACAATACTGGGAATCATGGCCCAGCCAAATTGATACACGCATTTTTTAGGGGACATAATTCAATCCATGACACCTTTCTTTGAATGGGCACAAATATGGCCCAGTCAGTTGGTCAGGTAGCTGTCTTCCAAATTTCTCAGCAGAGACAAGTGAGCACTTCTAGCTTTGAGTCCATCTGTTGAAACATCTCAATTGATATTCCATCAATTCCTGGAGGCTTGTTTTTGCCAATGCCTTCAGTGTAGCTTGGACTTCTTCCTTGAATACCATCAGTTCTTGGTCATATGCTACCTTCTGAAAAGGTTAAACATTTACCAACTCCTTTTGGTACAGTGACTCTGTGTATTCCTTCCATCTTCTTTTGATGCTTCCTGCATCTTTCAATATTTTGCCCATAGAATCCTTCAATATTGCAACTCAAGTCTTAAATTTTTTCATCAGTTCTTTCAGTTTGAGCAATGCCAAGCATTGTCCCTTTGGTTTTCTAACTCTTTGCACGTTTCATTATAATACTTTACTTTTTCTTCTCAAGCCGCCTTTGGAATCTTCTGCTCATCTCTTTTACTTCATCATTTCTTCCATTTGCTTTAGTTACTGTATGTTCAAGAGTAAATTTCAGAGTCTCTTCTGCCACCCATTTTGTTCTTTTCTTTCTTTCCTGTCTTTTTAATGACCTTTTGCATTCTTCATGTATGATGTACTTGATGTCATCCCACAATTTGTCTGGCCTTCAGTCACTAGTGTTCATGTGTCAAATCTATTTTTGAGATGGTCTCTAAATTCAAGTGGGATTTACTCAAGATCATACTTTGGCTCTTATGGAGTTGTTTTAATTTTCTTCACCTTCAACTTGAACCTGGATATGAGCAATTGATGGTCTGTTTGAAGTCAGACCTTGGCCTTGTTCTAACTTATGATTTTGAGCTTCTCCATGGTCTCTTTCCAAAGATGGAGTAGATTTGATTCCTGTGTATTCTATCCAGCAAGGTCCACGTGTATTGTTGCCATTTATGTTGTTGAAATGAATAAGTCGTTGGTCTTACAGAATTCTGTCATGTGATCTCCAGTGTCATTTCTATCACCAAGGCCATATTTTCCAATTACTGATCCTTCTTCTTTGTTTCCAACTCTTGCGTTTCAACCACCAGTAATTATCAATGCATCGTGATTGCATTTTTGATCAATTTCAGACTGCAGAAGTCTGTAAAAATCTTCAATTTCTTCATCATTTGCATTAATGGTTGGTGTGTAAATTTGAAAAATAATGGTGTCAACTGGTCTTCCTTGTTGGCATATGGATATTATCCTGTTACTGACAGCATTATACTTCAGGATAGATCTTGAAATGTTCTTTTTGACAATAAATGTGATGGCATTCCTCTTCATTACCTAACCTACCCAACTTAAAAGTCCCCATTAAACCTTAAAGATGTCATTTTGCCAGATCCAGACACAGAAAGGAAGTGGTTGTTTTCACGTGCAACTGAGCTCTTCTGGCATGAATTATAGATGGCTGTGGTCCTACTGCCAAGAGAGGGGATGGTGACAGAGGACAGCTCTAGAAGGCTGGGGTCAGTGCCTGCAACAGCTACATTTTCTGAACAGTGTGGCAGGTGGGCTTCCCACCCAAGTCTTGTCTTTTACAGAGGAGGGAGTCAAAGGGCAAAGCCCACATGTTCCACTTCGGCAGAAGTCACCAGAAGGCAGAATGTGACCACGGAACACCACCAGGCAGGAAGACAACAGCTCAGGTAGGAGATTTGGTTCATTGATGTCTGTGTGAATTCATGGCCCAGGAACAGTGCCTGACATCCTCAGGGTGGTGGCCAATCTTAGCAAATGATAGAGCAGTTTCTCCTTTTTCACTATGCACCTTATAGTTTTTCCTCAAGAAGTTCTGCAGAGGTAAATACACCTCCAGCAGGAGTGGTGCTTACTCCTTGGAGCCTCCTCTATTTCCAGCTCAGCCTGAACCCTGCCTACCACCTTCTATTCTTGCCACCCTAAAGGGCTGAGGGAAAACACTTCACATAATAATAATAATAACAATAACAATAATAAAAAGCTTAGCTCCATACAACAGCCTCAAGATGACTGAGACCACTCCTTACAGTTCAGTAATCACCACCTAGTGCCTGAATTAAGAATAAATTAGCTCTTTTCTCACCCTCAAAATAAAGAATAAAACACTTTATAAATGTACTGGATGAACTAAGCTTTCAGGACCTTAGCACCTTTCCCAAAATGCCTAAGCTTTTACCGAGACACCCCTCAGCTGTGCACACAGGTCTCCTAAAGGGACTCAGAGCCCTCGGCAGCTTGAGTTCTTCTCATGCCCCATACTTCCAGCCCCTCTCTCAGGCCTGAGGAGAAGTCTATATATTTAAAAATAAAGAAAAAAAATGTTCAAAGTTTTGAGTATGTCACAGGCAGGAACATTTTATTTACTGACTGGAGAATTGTGTCTTATTTTCAAGTGACCAGAATTTAATGGAGCAGAGGGAGAAGTAGTTCAATGGAGAGAATTTAAAAAGTCTCCAGGAGATAAAAATAAACTGCTTTGTAAGTATATCCTTTGATGTGTCATGCTTGTCCAAAGATGCAGCTAATATAAGCACTAAAATAGTATATGCTATTTGGTATCACCTCTTTTCCCTTGATAGTACCTTGCATACAGGACGAGATCACTCGTGCACTTGTTCAAATATCTATCGAGCACTCCCATGTGCAAGTCTGTGTCATTTCTGGGGATACAGTGATAACAATAAAATGACTACTGACCTCAATTAATGCAAAAGCCTAATAGATGAGCTAACAACAAAAAGAAATTGACAATTATATCCATAAAATGCTTCATAGATTTTGATATGTACAAAGTGCCACTGGAACACAGAGGAAATTGAGGAATACCTGAGTCAGTTGAGATGCTCAACAAATATTCTTCAATCTTATACTGTTAAACTTATTAAATTATTGCTACTTCATGAAAGTATTTGAATTGGAGGGACCAACTATATTGGACAATCTTCACAGTGCAGGTCAGGGAAAGTCCCATGAACAAAACAGAACTGCTCTCCAAACTCTTAAGAGTCTAGTGAAATGCTGGAGAGCAGTTGTTTGCTCCTAACGCGGAAGCAACATTACCACTGGGAGAGTATCTGTTGTCAGTTGCCATATAGTCGTTTCAGATTCTGGGGACCCCATGTGCAGAGTACAGTTGAGACCAGCTAGGGACAGAAAAGGCCTTAAACAACAAGTTACGTCAGTTAAAAATTTTCTAGAAGAAGAATGGCGTCAACAACAAAACATTGTTTACCTCACTAGCGGCTGAAGTTTAAGCCGCTTCCTCCTAATCTTCCCGCTTGCAGCTGTCTTTCAGGTCATCCAATTAGAACTAGAATCCTGGGCATGCTCGGTAAGAGACTAAGTTGACAGCCAGTTGGCCCCCTCCCATAATAAGTACTGCCTAGGAACCGAAAGAACCATGCCAAGAAACCAAAATCACCAGACATACGTCATCCAGCGGTGACCGAGCCCATTTCAGGAGCAAGATGTCTGTCAGCCAACTCCGTTCCAAATCCTATCAAGACGCCTTTTTGAATATGTATGAAGTTAATGAATATGTATGACTTCCCCTTTCCAGCATGGTACAGAACTTCCCCCAGCCTTTTGTTCTTCGAGAGAGTGCTTTGGGACTGACACCCCTGTTTCCTTACTTGCTGTGAGTAACAACCTATACCTTGCTTTAAATCCACTTGACTTTTAGTTACTTTTAATGAGAGTACAAGCTGCGAACCCACTGCGCTCGGTAACACAACTTCTCCATTAGATTTTCAAGGCTGTGGCGCTTCGGAAGCGCATCGCCAGGCCTGTCTTCTGCGGTGTGGGTGGGTTTGAACCGCCAGCTTTTCTGCTAGTAGTCCAGCACCTAACAGGGACTTCGAAAAAAACAATACACCTTGAGACTGTCTATGGTATATCATTTCAGGCCTGCCTGGGTCAGGTCTGTTTTCCCGGTCTTAGAATACGTTCCCCACCCAGTTCACTATTGTCTAAAATGCCATATGAAGCAATTTATTCCTTTATCCATTCTAAGGGTTTGCCCCCCAGTGGTGCAGTGGTTAAGAGCTCAGCTGCCAACCAAAATGTCAGCAGTTTGAATCCCCCAGCCACTCCTTGGAAATCCTATGGGGCAGTTCTACTGTCTTATAGGGTCACTATGAGTTGGAATCAACTTGATGGCAATGAGTAACATGAAAATATTTGGATAGGAATTATATGTTTACTCATTATTACTCCAGTATGGAGGAGTTTTACTACTTCCTGAGGACAAAGTTTAATAGAAAAATGGAGGAAAATGTATGACTTTCCTGGGTACCAAAGGGAACTGAAAGGGCACCTTTGAGTCTGAAAGGAAACAGTATCTTACCTGCTTTAACTATTTTCCTTCTTTACAACTTTAAATTCTCCTAAATGATAAGCATCTGTCCAACTTTCCTTTCAGTTTCTGAATACTCAAGCCTCCTGTCAAGAAAACAAACAATTCTGTTTAAAATCTAAGAAGCTCCTGTAATAATCTCAGTTTTTCTGCTGAGATCAATCACTGAGAGGCCAAAAACAAAATGTTCACAGATACCACAGATCAAAGTAAACACAGTGTGTATTGGCTCCCTCTGAGCACTGTGCCGTGACATACCAGTGAGCATTTGGGGGCTAAAAGAAGATGCTCTGTCTACTGCACACGTTACACCACCAGCATGCCTTGGAAGCAATTATATCTAGTTTTATAGGCCCCTGGGCTTTGTTAAGGGGCCAGACATTCTCTTTTTACATTGTAGAGTTCTCTAGTATCAGGGAATTTACAGCATCCTTCTAGGCCCATATCCAAGAAGCTGATATCCATACAACATTCCTAGGCAAACAATGGATGAACACATTCATTTACTCAAAAAAAAATTCTCTCAATGCCAAGAAATATGATTGGAAATGAGAATAAAGTGGTGAAGGAGACATAGTTCCAACCTTTGGGGCTCTCAAAACATTCTCATTTAAAAGGGATGAATGGGATGTCTATGTTTTCAAACAGGGTACTATTGACTTGCTGGAAAGCAAAATAGTCACCTGTTCAGGAAATCTATGCTTCCAAAAAATATAAACATTCCTTGCCAAAGCCCCAACAGAAGAAATTATCACCAATGGAACTGCTCTGAAATTGGCCCAGATGCAAAGACCTCTGACAGTGGGAGTTTCTGTGAATCCTAAAATGGGTTCTACAGTGACGGGCTTCCACTCTCCAAGCTACAGAATAAATTTTACCTTAAAGCAAGTCCTGGCATCCGAAGTCAGGCCAGGCTGTTGGACACATTTTAAAGTAGAACACCAGGACTTGACCAGGTCTGATGAGTAATACAGCCATGGTACACGTTCTGGCTCCCAGGAAAAGTCTAATCAGAATGTGCACCCCCTCATATTCTCAAAGTTTCAAGTAATAGTTAAGCAATAGCCCCAGATAAAATAATATACATGCCAGAAAACTATGCTTTGCACTATTCAAATCACCCAAACTTAAAGTTTGAATTCACTCAGCCCCCATCCTAAGGAGCATTGTTCAAATATCTTTTTTATCTGTTTTCTTCTATTGTGAGGTTAAGAAAATTGTTGGGTAACTTTTATTAACTAAACCTAAATAGGCATGTGATGGGAAATAAGATTACTAGTTAAGATGGAGAACAGACAAAGAAAGGCCTGGGGAGTCAGAATAAGTGTTTTGTACTTGATTCTCTAAGGAATGAGGAGCCAGTGAGGCCTTCTGGACGAATAAGAGACTTGGTAAGTGTGGATTTTTCCAAAGTGTAAACTGTTGACAGTATGCATCGTTTGCTGGAAGATGGGTAAGGAATAGAGATTAGAGTTAGTTCCTCCAAGAAAAGAAGGTGGCATATAAAAGGAATAGATAACAAAGGTAGACTATAAAATGCCTTTCAAAGAAAGAAATACAATGTATTTGGATTCTTATAATCTTTAGAAACTTTCTTACATTTTAAATGCACATTTAATCCCAGTTGAGACCTTGAGGAAGTTACTTGCACTCTAGGCCTCAATTTCTTTCTGTAAAATGAGTTTGATAACGGTACTTAGCTCATAGGAATATTGTGATGGTTGATATGATGCATGGATATGTATACTCCTAGAATGCCTGCTATGCTAATGTCTATTATATAATAAACTAAAAAAAACAAACTCATTGCCATCCAGTCGAACCCAACTCATAGCAGCCCTATAGGACAGAGTAGAATCGCCCCATAAGGTTTCCAAGGAGGGGCTGGTAGATTCAAACTGCCAACCTCTGGTTAGCAGCCAAGCTCTTAGCCACTGTGCCACCAAGCCTCCGTTATATAATAAGTGCTGTATGAAAGAGCTTTTTTCTTTTTCAGGGTTGCTATGTTATTACTATTATTATTAGAAACAATAAAAAATGAGGTAAAACTATGTTTTCCTTTTGAAAAATATTCTTCCATTTTTATGCACTACTTTCTTTTAAAGTTCCAGATTGAAGCTTAAATAAATAGATTTCTGGGCATAAAATATCACTAGATGAAATGATATCTGGGGCACTGAGGGCTTAAGAAATATACTTTTTACTATATATCCTTTAGTATTTTTAATTTTTAAATGCACTTATCCTGACTCCTCAGGCCTTTCTTTGTCTATCTCCATCTTAACTGTTGTTGTTAGGTGCGATCGAGTAGGTTCTGACTCAAAGCGACCCTATGATGGAAACAGACATCTGTCTGGTCCTGTGCCATTCTCACGATCGTTGCTATGATTGAGCCCATTGAGCAGCCACTGTGTTAATCCATCTCGTTGAGGGTCTTCTTTTTGCTGACACTCTACTTTTGCCAAGCATGATGTGCTTCTCCAGGGACTGGTCCCTCCTGATAACATGCCCAAAGTACTTTAGACAAAGTCTCGCCATCTTTGCTTCTAAGGAGCATTCTGGCTGTACTTCTTCCGAGACAGATTTGATCATACTTCTGTGGTCCATGGTATGTTCTTTGCCAACACTGTAATTCAAAGGCATCCATTGTTCTTTGGTCTTCCTTATTCATTGTCCAGCTTTCACATGCATATGAGGTGATTGCAAACACCATGGCTTGGGTCAAGTGCACCTTAGCTCTCAAAGTGCTTTTTAACACTTTAAAGAGGTCTTTTGCAGCAGATTTGCCCAATACATCTAAACTAGCAATCATATCCCACCACATGCCCATTTAGACTTAATACGTTACTCAACAATTTTCTTAACTACTCAACTAGATTGTTTGAGGAAAATATATTTAAAATGAAACAGAAGAATCAATGTGGGACCATTTTAAAAAAAAACATAGATTATAGAAATATGCTTATTAAAAAGTGAGAATAATAATTACAACAATAAGAGTTAATATTCATTAAGTGCTTACTATATGCCTGGTGCTGTGTTAAGCTGTTTCACTTATATTAACTTGATTAATTCAATGAGGTCAATATTATTTGTATCCTGAAGTACAATGGTAGTATTATTAGTACCCTCAAGTGATAGATGAAGGACAGAGAAATTTACTGACTTGTCTCCAAAGTCACCCAGCTTATTAGTAGCAAAACTGAGAACTGAACCCAGACAACCCAGCTACATATATGTAAATACTCATAAATATATCATTTAAGAAGCAAATCTCTGTATGATCACAGTTGGCTCTGCTAGCCACAATATCTGGACAGACATTTCTGTGAACAATTGTTCTGTTTCCATGTTTGACTAGTACAACTCTCTGGTCCAGTGGCTGGCCACATAAGTATAGCCTATTGCTGTTCAAGGCATTTTAAATGACTCCAGGGATAAGCCCCCCCCCCCCTTTCTTTTTTCAAAAGAAAGAAGAATAAAATTTAAATAATAATAACATATGGAGCATAAACATTTTGTAACTAGCAAATCTCAATATCCAAATTCCATGTCAGGATCCAGAAGCAAATACAGAATCAGTAAGTCTTTTCCTAATTCTTTCAAAATCCTGTGATTTCTTAAAGATCTGTCAACTTTGCACCTGCCAGATGAATTATTGAATTTATGAGGGTTAAACTAAGTCAGAGCTACTGAGCAGTGAAATTGGATGCAACTGGGTGGAAGAGCTACACTGCTGAGAGATCCAGCAAAAGACAACATCACTCAAAATGTGGAGGATTCTGCTGTGAAAAGATTATAAAGTGGCCTGCACTTGAATACCTGGCTCAGATGAGAGGTTATTTTAGGAACCTCATGAAACTTCTGAATGATACTGGTCCCATGGCTTTAATGAGATTAGAGTTTAGAAGTGTGGCCTGAACTGGCCTTTCTTTGTCAAGATGTTGATCCATCAAAACCCACTTTATAGAAAACAACCACTTCTTTTTTTAAGTTGCCCTTTGACAACCATTGTATCTCACAATTTTAAATTGATCAGGCATCACAAGCAAACTATAAGGCAAAGTAAATGTCATATGTGTAAAACTGCCTAACCCTAAAGTGACAAATTACTGTATGACATTCTGCAGGGGTTGGGGAAGCATTGGATGCGTTAAATTTATTCTCAGCTGATGGTAGTGTAGCATGCACTGTGGTAACTGTAAGTTCCTAGGAAGTGTTTCTGATTCATTTTTGCTCACTTTACTTTCAAATCAAGAGAGCTAACGGCACATATTTTGGTGAAGAGGGTCAGGAGATCTGTGAGTGCACATGCTGCAAAGCATGAGTTTTCATTTATAAGTGGAAATGAAAGCTACTTGTTTGTAACTGCTAAGTGAGTTATGATGGTTACTAAAAGCTGCATCATATAAGTCCTTACCTACATGTCTTTGTAATATTTAACAGCATAGTAAAGTTCCCTCTAGGCACAGGCACACTGTCGGGATTCCCAAAATTTTTAGAAAGACTTCTTTTCAGTACATTTTGAGAGGTGTCTTAAAGTTTCATGGTTTCAAGTGCTGCTGTTTTTACTTTTAATTATAAATTAATTTAGTTTACCACCATCATTCTTAATTTACTTTGCAGCCTTTGTTTTAATTGATTCTGCATATATAGTGATGTATATTTGCGTCAACAGTATTTCTGGTGGATACTTTTCCAACTCAACTTTTATAAATTATATTTCATAAAGACACATGTAAATCAGCATGTGCCTGCAGCTAAAGCACATATATGTATAATATCCCAAAGTATTTTTGCTAGTGTGGCCAATTATTTACCTCTGTATAATCACCTGGCTAAGACTAGAGAGGGATTATGCCTGGGATGGTGCTGGGAGTGGGGAGTGGGGTGCTGAGTGCTGGGAGAAACTACAGTGTGAATAAATGGCAGTGACATATTCCAGTGATATGCATGGAGCATAGATATTGGTAGATATTCCTCTAAAAACAAGCTAGAAGGTGAAATAATTTTGTGAAATCCAATGTGAAATTAAGATTAAAATAAATGTTGTCAGGAATTCTCAGGACATTTAATATGTTAGAGAAACCCTGGTGACATAGTTGTTAAGAGCTACGGCTGCTGACCAAAAGGTTGGCGGTTTGAATCCACCAGGCGCTGCTTGGAAACCCTGTAAGGCAGTTCTACTCTGTCCTATAGGGTGGCTATGAGTCAGAATCGACTCACTGGCAGCAGGCGGGCAGGTTAGCATGTTACCAGCCCTGGTGGCACAGTGGTTAAGAGCTCGGCTGCTAACTAAAATGTTGGCAGTTCCAATCCACCAGCCACTGCTTGGAAAACTCTGTGGGACAGTTCTACTCAGTCCTACAGAGTCACTATGTGTCAGAATCAACTTGAAGGCAACAGGTTCGGTTTTTGGTTTGGTTTAAGTATGTTAGCATGTATTAAGAATCTCTATGAATGGAATTCATCATGTAGAATTCCTCAAACACACTTTACGGCTAAATAGCTGCTGACTTTTTTAAGAACATTGTGAAATGTTTGCTTAGAGAAGTTCTACTATTACTGTGAACATCACATATAGAAAATTAATGGTTTAAAAGCCCTGATACTTTTCTTATCCTCTGGATGTGATTAGTAACAGCTATGGTCACATCAAGCTAAAGCTTTTAAAAGCTGAAACTAAGAATCATCACAAATAAACTGCTATTTTACTTCATGGATGTCATCAACCAAAGACCACTAGGAATACACTTTTAGGCAACAAAGTTATGTTTATTACTTTACGTAGTAAGAGAGACCACACTCCATGGAGATCCAAGAGATGGCTCAAAAGGAGGGAGTTGGAGAAGGGCATATACAGGGTTTGGGGGATAGGAGCTAGTCATAGGATGGTCCTGGCAGACAATGACTGGAATTTGTAACCTGGAAATTGGCTAGAAGAATCAGTGATCTTAACTTTAGAACCACATAAGTCCACGTAGAATTGCTGTTAGATCAGTGCTCATTATATTCTTGTCAGTCCTAAGTAACTCAAAATAAGTACTTTCCAAGAGTTTCCTTTTATAGAGTCTACGTACAGCTGGTTTTCAGCAGTGTTATGATTAGAAACTAGAGATTCCTTGAGTGGGCTGAAGTCATGTTGGCCCTGACTAATAACATTGTTAAAGGCTGAGACTCGTATAGCATTTACTGTGTGTCAGGCACTCTTGCTAGTGATTTACACATATCTGTTCATTTAGTCCTCACAAAACCTTATGAAGTACAATGATTAATTTTTATTTTATTGATGAGAAAACCAATACACAAATACGTTAAGAAACTTGCACATCTAGTAAATGGTAGAGCTAGGACTTGAAACCAGGCAGAATCCCAACAGGTAAAATATTTAAAAGCAAAGCAAATCAGAGTATTTTGATGTGGAGGTTTAGCCTCTCCATTCAACAACCTGCTCCTCCAATCTTTTCCCTGGCCTGCGACCCTCAATGGAGCTCCGAAGAAGTCTATAAATCACTTATGTAAAGGACTGGTGGTCAAGCATTAAAGGCCTTTTATCATTTCATACAGAGTGCAAGAGAGAAACAGTCAGGGATCAGAGTTCTTACATTGATTCTGCCACTATCCACCTCTGTGGTCTGAAGCCATTAATTTAACTCCTCCAGTCTTAAATATTCTCTAAATTTCCTTCTAGCTCAACAATCCTGAGCCAAAAAAATTTAGCATTTCCTTCTGCTATGAGTCTTTTTACTGCTCATGGAATTTAGATTATAAAATTCTGATATCGATATAAATAATGACTCAGAATCAGAAGCAATAAGTAGATAAGTATTCAACGCCTCTGGGAGCTAAGTTATCTCTTGGACAAGTGTGTTCGATCATGTGGAAACCACTTTAAGATGTAGCTTGTATCCCGGCCATATAATCTGCTCTGTTCCCTTAGTGCTGCTCAGGACTTTTCCTTTTCTCCCCAGTCAATCCTGTTTCTCTTAGGAATGTTTTCCCTTTTGTAAACTCTTTAAGGCAGATATTGAAATGCAGCCCATCATTATATATTTTGTTGACTAATCTTTTTTAATTGGAATTTTATTATTTCTAGAAGGAGCTGGCACTTCCCTATGGTTTTTTTTAGAGAAACTTATATATTTACGTTCCAGTTGAGTCCCTGTGTACATTTGTGTTTATGTCTGCCTACAGAGATTAGCCCTCAATTCGTTTATTAATAAATAAACAAACTCACTCACCTCCAGGCACTTTGCTGCTAACCATCACAACTCCAATAAATAAAACATAGCTTCTATCCTTGTTGGAGCTCACAGTACATCAGAAGTGGCAAACATGTACATAAATATAGCATTAGGTTAGATGAGAGCAATTAGAAGTATATAAGATAAAACCTCAGTGGGCATGGGGAAGGGAGATTACAGAAGACTTCCCAGGGGAGGTAATATCCAAGATACAATTTAAAAAATAATAATGTCCAGGCAATCAAAGTAGGAATGAGCCTTCAGGAAGATGGAACATCATATCTAAAGTTACCGGACATGAACCTGCAAAATAGTTTGTCAAGTGAGAGAGAATGATGGGAGATGTGATGGGAGTTAGAGCAAGTGCTGTATCATAAAGGGCCCCTTGTGACTGTAGTTAGAATTGAGGGTCTGCTCTTAGTGTGCTACCTCAAAGACACATTGCCATGAGTTGGAAACAACTGGTTTGGTTTTTAACCTCTCTGGGCTCAGTTTCCTGGTGTATCAAATGGATATAATGCTTTCTTCTCAATGTCCTAAGGAGGGTTTAATGTGATAACATTTGGTAAAATTCTTAGCAAAGCACATAGGATGAACATAAGAAGTATCAGTTTGCTCTGAATCATGTGACAATTTCCTCAGCCCCTTTGGTTATTCTTGGATGTCCCATCTATGAATCTCTATTATTCTTTCTTAAAGTGACCAGCATCCCATGTAATAATGCCAATGAAGACATAGTATGGTTTTGCAAAGGGAAAGGATAATGTTTTTTCTTTCTTGACAATCTAGTAACACATTTGCTGATATTTTTGTTTGTTAAAGCAGGCGTTTTATTTACTCAGTGCTGCTGTAACATAAATACTGTAAATGGGTAGCTATAAAAAACAGAAATGTATTTTCTCACAGTTTTGAAGTCTAGAAGTTCTAATCAGGGTATCACGTTTAAGGTAGGGTTCTTCCTTGTTCGTAGCTTCAGGTGTTCCTTAACATTACTTGGAGCTCCTTGATGTCTGCCTTCCCCCGTGTGTGTGTGTCTCTGTGTTTATTCTACTCTTTTTATAACTCAGAAGTGATTAGGTTTAGGCCACACCCTACTCTAGTATAGACTCTTTAACATAATAAGAGAAAAATCTTATTTCCAAACAGGATCACATCCACAGGTACAGAGGCCAGGAATTCAACAAATATTTTGAAGGGACACAATTCAATCCTTAACAGCAAGACAAATAAAGAACAGGAGAAATAGAAACATGTACGTATGTGTGCTTACATTTATTTGTCTCTTTTGTTTTTCCATCTGTACCCACTCCTTAATAGTATGACTGACTGTCCTTTTTTTCCCAGGACTATCCTGGTTTTGGAGCCCTGGTGACGCAGTGGTTAGGAGCTAAGGCTGCTAACCAAAAGGTTAGCAGATCAAATCCACCAGCTACTCCTTGGACACCCTGTGGAGCAGTTCTGCTCTGTCCTATAGGTTCACTGAGTCAGGATTGACTGAAGCATAGGCTTTGGGTTATTTTGTTTTTGTTTTTATCCTGGTTTTAGCACTGAAAGTACCATCTCTTATGAAATCCCTCAATCTCTGGCAAACTGGGATTGGTGGTGGTTCAGTGGTGGAACCCTTGCCTTCCATGCAGGAGACTCAGGTTCTGTTCCTGGCCAATTCACCACATGCACAGCCACCACTCATCCGTCAGTGGAAGTTTATGTGTTTCTGTGATGCTAAATTGCTTTCAGTAGAGCTTCCAGACTAAGACACACTAGAAAGAAAGGCCTGGTAGTCTACTTCTGAAAATCGGCCAATGAAAACCATATGAATCACAATGTTCCAATACACAAATGATCACGTGATGGCACAGCAAAGGCAGCATTTTGTTCTGTTGTGCATGAGGTCACCATGAGTCAGGCGCTGACTCAACGGCAGCTAACAACAATCACCATGACTTAAATATCATTAGAAGCCAAGACATTTAGTAGACCTCCAATTGTTTAATTGAACATACAGCCACATTAAAATAGCCCCAGCCTCCATTGTAGTTATGTTCTGGGCAACAGGGACTAAGCAGAAATGTCATGTGAATCTTCTTGGTAGTGTTCTTAGGAGAGAGCATTTTCTTCTTTGTTCTTTCCTCCTCTGTGCCAACTAGAATGCATAGATGATGGCTAGACCTCAAGCATCCATATTAGGCAATGAGTTGGAAGCCACATATACGAAGGGGAAAAGCAACAAGTAGAGGAGTCTAATTTCCGAATGTTTGTCAGATCATCATACCAGTCTTGGATTGTGTATCTCAGAACTTTTTTTTACATAAAAGAGCTATCAATTATTTTCTCGCTTAAACAAATGTTATTTTGAGTTTTATGTTATTTACAGCCAAATCTAATCATAAATGAGATAGCATTTATATGCCGACGACTCCCAGATTTGTAACTCCAGTCCCAAACTGCCTTCTTAACTCAGATTCCTGTATCCAAGTGCTTACTCTCCATCTCCACTTGCATGTCTAAAAGGCATCTCAAAATTTGGAGGTGTATAATGGAACTCCAGATTTCACCCGCTTCCAACCTGCTTTTCTCTACTGCTTTCCCATCTTAGTGAGTAGCAACTTTATTCCGATTATTCAGCTGAGCCACTTTTTCAGGCCAAAAATCTTGAAGACAGCCTTTATTCCTCTCCAATCCATCTGCAAATCCTGACAGTTCTACCTTCAAAACCTGAGGTTTTATCACCACCTCTGCTCCCATCATTCTCTTCCAAGTACGCATTAACCTTCACCTAAATGTTTGCAAAGGAGGCCTGGTTGCACAGTGGTTAAGTGCTCAACTGCTAACCCAAGGGTTGGCAGTTCGAATCCACCAGCTGCTTGCAGGAGAAAAGAGGTGGTAGTCTGCCTGCATAAAAATTAAAGTTTTGGAAACCCTATGTGGCAGTTCTACTCTGTCCTATAGGGTCGCCACAACTTGAAATCAACTCGACAGAACACAACAACAACAAAATGTTTCCAAGAATCTTCACTCTGGCTCCTCTACAGACCTTCTTTCAGCAATGTCCTCCTTTAAAAATACATGTCAGATAACCTCACTCTTCTGTTCAAATACTACAGTGACTTCCCAGTCACTAAGAGTAAATATTGAAGTCTTAAGTATGGCCTGGTGTCCCTGGGTGGGGCAAACGGTTAAGCACTTGACAATTAGCCAAAAGGTTGGAATTCGAACCCATCCAGAGGCACCTTAGACGACAGGATTGGCCATAGGCTTCCAAGAAGTCACAGTGTTAAAAACCCTACAGAGCAGTTTTACTGTGCACACATGGGGACACCAAAAGTTGTAATCAACTCCACAGCAGCTAGCAGTAACTACTATGGCCTATGAGGTTTGAGTTGAACTCGCCCCTCCAATATTTCACTGCCTCAGCTTCTACCTCTTTTCTTGTCACTATGCTCCACCTTCCCACACTGATTTTCCTCATCTATGTATGGTCTCATGTCCTATAAACAATAACCACCATACTTCTCAGAAAGGTCTTTTCCTGACAAGTTTATATAAAATGGCCACACCATCATATCTCTTTAAGCTGCTTTATTTTTCTTTTTAGCACTAATCATCATTTGACATATTACATATTTATTGGTTTCTTTTTTATATTACCCCACTAGATTGAAAGCTTCATGAGTGCAGGGACATTGTATGTTTTATTGGCCCTTATAGCCCCAAGGCCCAAAACAGTATCTGGGATATAATAAGTGCTTGATCAATATTTATTTAAAGAATGAATAAAAGGATACCCTTCAGTGTATAGACATCTATGCATAGAGTCTTGAAAAAGAATGAAAGCAGACCTCCAAAAAGTATCTCCAATAGGTCACTTTCATTGAATTGTTCTTCTTTATGATTTAGAATATGAGTTCTTAGGGACTTCAAGGTCAAGATTGTTAGCCTAGGGTTATCCAGGGTGTTAGCCTAGCTGGTGGTTCCACCAGGCCAGGGCAGAAGGGAAGGATTTTTAAGAGGAAGGAAATAAGAGTGGCCTAAATCAAAACTAGTGAGACAGAGTGAAAAATTAAAGTCAGCCTCCCTTCCCCCCGGCAACACCCATCCCTCCCTGCCAAAAAGATAAGGTCCAACTGTTTCCAGACAAAATATAATACAAGATACTGAATTCACAACTTGGAGTCTAAAGTTGGGAAACTAGGGAAATGAATATACTAGTTAGCATGCAGCCAGTAATGGGGTGGTTTGAATCCACAGCCACAAAAGATGCATCTGATGTTTAAAGCTGGTGGTCAGGAGCTAGAGCTAAAGGTACATGCAGCAGCCAATTTCAAAAAGATTAAGGCTAGAATTCTCCTACCACAAAGCAGCAATGTGTACACGCAGCAGCCAATTTCAAAAAGATTAAGGCTAGAGTTCTCCTACCACAAAGCAGCAATGTGTACATAGGAGCTCTCTGATGCTGCTTTCAGGCTTTAAGGGATATAAGCACATTTTGCAGTTGAAAAAAGCAAATTGCATATGTTTTGTGCACTCCCATTTTAAAACTTTCTTTTGAATCAATAACTTTCATTTTACTTATTTGTTACCATTTTTAATATCTAATCCAGTTGTTTTCAGCCTTGGCTGTGAACCAGAATCACCTATGCAGTTTCCTGAAAATACAGATAGGAGGTCAACTACCTGGAAAAGTCTGGGGTGGACTGCAGGCATATGTTGATTGCCATTTGTGTTTTAGTTTCAGGGATCAATACAATAGTCAGTCAAGTTTGAGAACTGATGATCTAATTTATGAAAAGCACAAAGCTAAGTGACATAAAAAGCCCTATGTATGTTTTTAAAAAGTTTAAATAATTGTTAAGAGAATCTCTTATTGAAATCACATATATTTTAGGATATCTGAATCATTAGCACAATTTTTTATTAAATCTGAAACCAAGTGAAAAACAATAAGAAGAAGACCTAGCAAAAATCTTGACTGATTACTTCATGAAACTGTTACTCCAGGAATATAAGACTTTTAACTAGTTAAAAAATCTTACCTATTCAAAGTAACAGCTTGCTCATTAGAACTTGTCCAATAGAACTTTGGGCATCAATTCAAGAGCCTCAGCTCATTGTGCCCACCAATCCAAATCATTATGTCATAATTCTGCCCAATCCCCAATAATTCTCCACTTTGCAAGGAAGGCCTCCCTTAAAATCAGCAAAGCCAGCCTATAAATCCCTAGAAATATTTTTCCCAAATTTCCCTATTTGAGATACTGAGACTCTCACAATGGTGTTCCTTGAAATGAATTTAATAAACTTGTTATTGTTAGGTGCTGTCAAGTCAGTCCCAACTCATACTGACCCTATGTACAACAGAATGAAATACTGCCCAGTCCTGCGCCATCCTCACAATCATTGTTATGCTTCAGCCCATCATTGCAGCTACTGTGTCAATCTATCTCATCGAAAGTCTTCCTCTTTTTCGTTGACCCTCTAGTTTACCAAGCATGATGTTCTCCAGGGACTGGTCCCTCCTGATAACATGTTCAAACTACATGAGAGGAAATCTCGCCATCCTTGTTTCTAATGAGAGTTCTAGCTGTATTTCTTCCAAGACAAATTTGTTCATTCTTTTGGCAGTCCATAGTATATTCAATATTATTCGCCAACACCGTAATTCAGAGGCATCAATTCTTCTTCGGTCTTCCTTATTTATTGTCCAGCTTTCACATGCATATGAGGCGATTGAAAACATTATGGCTTGATGGGTCAGGCGCACTGTATTCCTTAAAGTGATATCTTTGCTTTTTAACACTTTAAAGAGATCTTTTGCAGCAGATTTGCTCAATGCAATGGGTTGTTTGATTTCTTGATTGCTGCTTCCATGGGTGTTGATTGTGGAAATAAGTAAAATGAAATCCTTTACAATTTCAAAATTTTCTCCGCTTATAATGATGCTGCTTATTGGTCCAGTTATGAGGATTTTTGTTTTCTTTATGTTGAGGTGTAATCCATACTGAAGACTATGGTCTTTGATCTTCATCAGTAAGTGATGAATTGGTAATTCTCACAATATTTCAAACTTTTTCAGCAAGCAAGGTTGTGTCATATGCATATCACAGGTTGTTAATGAGCCTTCCTCCAATCCTGATGCTGTGTTCTTCTCAATATAGTCCAGCTTCTCGGGTTATCTTCTCAGCATACAGATTGAATAAGTATGGTGAAAGGATACAACCCTGACACACACCTTTCCTGACTTTAAACTACGCAGTATTCCCTTGTTCTGTTCAATCAAGTGCCTCTTGGTCTCAGTACAGATTCCTCATGAGCACAATTAAGTGCTCTGGAATTCCCATTCTTTGCCATGTTATCTGTAATTATGATTCACACAGTCAAATGGCTTTGCATAGTCAAACTTAGCATTGCTTAATCAACAGATCTGCTTGGTAGTCTTTGTGGAGGCTTCCATCAAGAGTACGTAGTTTGGTATACCATAGGGTATAATATCTAGTTATTTTCCTAGAGTTTGGGCAGATGATATGATACTTACAAGGATCCTTTCCTCACATCCTCCACTATAGTCATGACCTCTAGGGTCCTGAGTATCATTAATTAAGGCAG
This sequence comes from Trichechus manatus latirostris, assembly GCF_000243295.1. NCBI lineage: Eukaryota > Metazoa > Chordata > Mammalia > Sirenia > Trichechidae > Trichechus > Trichechus manatus. The sequence continues at coordinate 7,752,723 of NW_004443943.1, read as the reverse complement.
AAATTACCTGAGTAGCAGAAGCATAGGTGATTTCACTGGCCTCAAAGCATATACCACTGATGACAACTCTCCTAGACCAAATCTTTCAAATACGCAGGTTTTTAAAAACTGTGGAAAAGTCAAATCAATTCAATTTAATTTATTGTTTCTCTCTGTTCTGTTAACCAGCTGCACATGTGGTATGTCTTCCTCTGACCCTAACCACATAGAGCAAGGTCAGATCTCACAAGTTACAAAGCCCAGTCTTCCAGACTGTCAAGTTTGACCAAGACCTCAGATGCCAGCTGCAAGCTTAGAGTCCCTGTGACACCATCAATTCTAACCTCCTGACTACAAATTTGGGGTTTTCCCACCACCTTCTTAGGATGCCAGCCATAAGTTTGGGAGTCCACAGGGTCCCCCTCACTTCTGACCTGCTATAAATTTGGATGTTCCCTCTACCCACTCAGGATGCCAGCTTTCAGCTCCTGGGTCCCCAGCCCCTCTCACTTCTAACCTAATGGCTCCCACTATTCCCTTGGGTTAGATAATTCACTAGGACAACTCACAGTTGGAATCTCACAGTGGAAAGCACTATACTTATATTTTATTACAGCAAAAATGATACAAATGAAGAGAGATGGATAAGGTGAGGCTGGGAGGAGGTAGAATTCACAGTGTGTCCCAAAAAGGGACAAGCTACCCTGCCACCCGCATGGATGTCTTTTACTAACCAGGAAGCCCATGGAGCTTCTATATCCAGAGTCTTTACTGGGGCCTTATTATGTAGGCATGATGGAATGAATCATGCCCCCATCCCCTGAGGTCTGCTGATATCAGCAGGTGTTCTTTCTGGCCTGGCCAGCCTCTGTCTGAGTCAACTTATTAACATAACCTGTCAGGTCTGGAGTCCTCTTAGAAAACAAAAACTAAACCCATTGCCATCAAGTGGATTCTAAATTACTCTGGGAATTCTAAGGTTTTAGAGGTTACCTCGCAGGAACCAAGGACAAAAGACTGAATACTTTGGGTAAAGTTAACCCTACAGCTCAAAAATTAAAACTAAGGTAGTTTTATAGCATGAACAAGTTTCATCCATAGTAAGGAGATAGATGGAACTTAAAAGCAAAAGACAGTTTGGGGCTGTATGATCCTTTATCTTAAAAGGATCCTATCTCATGCTTTAAAAATCCAGATAAGCTAAGTGGATCCATGTCAAATTACAACAATTCTAATATTTAGGATTTATGTACCAGATAGGGGAAAATAGATTGTCGTAAGCTTGACCAATGATATCCTTTTTCTCTCCCTGGAGAGAGCCAAAACTGTTAAACAGATATGTATTAAAGAAAGGAAAAAAGAAGAACTGGAATTTGAGCATTCAAAAGCCTAGAAAAGGTAACAAATCTGAAGTTTTCTGAGTTAATTTCCAATTATAGGCATACCTCGTTTTATTGTGCTTTGCTTTATTGCACTTTGCAGATACTGCGTTTTCTTACAAATTGAAGGTTTGTGGCAGCCCAGTGTCCAGCAAGTCTATTGACTCCTTTTTCCAAAGCATGTGCTTACTTCATGTCTCTGTGTCACATGCTGGTAATTCTCACAATATTTCAAACTTTTTCATTATTATTATATCTGTTATGGTGATCTGTGATCTTTGATGTTACTGCTGTAATTGTTTTGGGGCACCATTAATCACTCCCATATAAGATGGTGAACTTAATCAATAAATATTGTGTGTGTTCTGACTGCTCCACCAACCAGCGTTCCCCCATTTCTCTCCCTGTCCTCAGGCTTCCCTATTTCTGAGACACGACAATATTGAAATTAAGTCAATTAATAACCCTACAATGGCCTCTAAGTGTTCCAGTGAAAGGAAGAGTCATACATCTCTCAATTTAAATCAAAAGCTAGAAATGATTAAATGTAGTGAGGAAGGCATGCTGTAAGCCAAAAGAGGTTGAAAGCTAGGCCTCTTGTGGCAAACAATTAGCCAAGTTGTGAATGCAAAGGAAAGTTCTTGAAGGAAATTAGAAGCACTATGTCAGTGAACACACAAATGATAAGAAAGCAAAACAGCCTTATTGCTGATGCAGAAAAACTTCTGGTGGTCTAGATAGAAAATCAAACCAGCTACAACATTCCCTTAAGCCAAAGCATGATCCAGAGCATGGCCTTAGCTCTGTTTAATTCTATGAAGGCTGAAAGAAGTGAGGAAGCTGCAAAAGAGAAGTTTGAAGCTAGTAGAGGTTGGTTCATGAGGTTTAAGGAAAGACACTGTCTCCATAACATAAATGTGCAAGGTGAAGCAGCAAGTGCTGATGTAGAAGCTGTAGCAAGTTATCTAGATCTGTTGTGTTGTTGTTGTTAGGTACCATTGAGATAGTTCTGACTCATAGCGACCCTATGTACAACAGAATGAAACAGTGTCCAGTCCTGTGTCATACTCATGATCATTGTTATGCTTGAGCCCATTGTTGCAGCCACTGTGTCAATCCATCTCATTGACGGTCTTCCTCTTTTTCACTGACCCTCTACTTTATCAAGCATGATGACCTTCTCCAGGGACTGATCCCTCCTGATTACATGTCCAAAGTATATGAGACGAATTCTTACCATCCTAGCTTCTAAGGAGCATTTTGGCCATACATCTTCCAAGACAGATTTGTTCGTTCTTTTGGCAGTCGATGGCATATTCAATATTCTTCGCCAACACCATAATTCAAAGATGTCAATTCTTTTTTGATCTTCCTTATTCATTGTCCAGCTTTCACATGCATATGAGGTGATTGAAAACACCATGGCTTGGGTCAGGTGCACCTTAATCTTCCAAAGTGACATCTTTGCTTTTTAACACTTTAAAGAGATTTTTTGCAGCAGATTTGCCCAATGCATTGTGTTGTTTAATATCTTGACTGCTGCTTCCATGGGTGTTGATTGTGGATCCAAGTAAAATGCAATCCTGTACAATTTCAATCTTTTCTTCATTTATCATGATGTTGCTTACTGGTCCAGTTGTAAGGATTTTTGTTTTCTTTCTGTTGAGGTGTAATCCATAATTGTCCCAGTTATCTAGTGCTTCTATAACAGAAATATCGCAAGTGGATGGCTTTAACAAAGAGAGATTTATTCTCTCACAGTCCAGAAGGCTAGAAATTCAAACTTAGGGTGCCAGGTCCAGAGGAAGGCCTTCTCTCTGCATCAGCTCTAGGGGAAGGTCCTTGTCATCAATCTTCCCTGGTCTAGGAGCTTCTCAGCACAGTGACCAATAGTTCCAAAGGACATGCTATTCTGCTGGCTCTTATTTCTTGGTGGTATGAGGTCTCTACATTTTTTGGCTCACTTCTCTCTTTTATGTCTCAAAAGAAGTTGATTTAAGACACCCTAATCCTGTAGATTGAGTCCTGTCTAATTAAAATTATAGAGGTAGGATTCACAATAGGAAGATCACATCAGATGACAAAATGTTGGACAGTCACACAATACTGGGAATCATGGCCTAGCCAAGTTGACACACATTCTGGGGGGACACAATTCAATCCATAATAAAACTGAAGGCTGTAGTCTTTGATCTTCATCAGTAAGTGCTTCAAGTCCTCTTCACTTTCAGCAAGCAAGGTTGTGTCATCTGCTTAATGCAGGTTGTTAAGCAGTCTTCCTCCAGTACTGATGCTGTCTTCTTCTTCATATAGTCCAGCTTCTTAGATCATTGGCTCAGCATACAGATTGAATAAACGTGGTGAAATGATACAACCCCGATGCACACCAGACCTGACTTTAAACCACACAGTATCCCTTTGTTCTGTTCGAATGATTGCCTCTTGATCTATGTACAGGTTCTTCATGAGCACAGTTGTTTGGAATTCCCCTTTTTTTTGCAATGTTATCCATAATTTGTTATGATCCACACAGTCTAATGCATTTGCACAGTCAATAAAACACAGGTAAACATCTTTCTGGTATTCTCCAGCTAAGATAATTGATGAAAGTGGCTACAGTAAACAACAGAGTTTCAATGTAGATGAAACAGTCTTATATTAGAAGAAGATGCCATCTAGGACTTTCATAGCTAGAAAAGAGAAGTCAATGCCTGACTTCAAAGCTTCAAAGGACAGGCTGACTCTCTTGTTAGGGGCTACTGAAGCTGGTGATTTTAAATTGAAGCCAATGCTCATTTACCGTTCTGAAAATCCTAGTGTCCTTAAGAATTATGCTAAATCTACTCTGCCTGTGCTCTATAAATGGAACAACAAAACCTGGATGACAGCACAACTGTTTACAACATGGTTTACTGAATATTTTAAGCCCATTATTAAAACCCACTGCTCAGAAAAAAAGATTCCTTTCAAAATATTACTGCTTATTGACATGCACCTGGTCACCCAGGAGCTCTGATGGAGATGTACAAGAAGATTAATGTTGTTTTCATGTCTGCTAACACAACATCCATTCTGCAGCCCATGGATCAAGGAGTAATTTCGACTTTCAAGCCTTATTACTTAAGAAATACATTTCAGACTCCGGCAAGATGGCGGTCTAGGCAGAAGCACCACGCCGTCCCTCCACAACAAAGATCCGAAAAACTAAGCCAAACAGAGAATCAACAATCCTGAA
>NW_004443943.1:7723916-7744913 GCF_000243295.1 Trichechus manatus latirostris | reverse complement strand
TGTCATAAAACAGCATGTGTGTTACTGTTACATGAGAAACTATCTGTTCTGTAAGCCTTCACCTGAAGTACAATAAAATATTTAAAAAAAAAAAAGAAATACATTTCATAAGGCTATAGCTACCATAGACAGTGACTCCGCTGATGAATCTGGGCGAAGTAAACTGAAAACTTTCTGGGGAGAATTCACCATTCTAGATGCCATTAAGAACATGTGTGATGCATGGAAGGAGATCAAGATGTCAACATTAATAGAAGTTTGGAAGAAGTTGATTCCAGCCCTCATGGATGATTTTTAAGGGTTAAAGACTTCAGTGAAGGAAGTAACTGCAGATGTGGTAAAAATAACAAGAGAACTAGAATTAGAAGTGGAGCCTAGAGATATGACTGAATTGCTGCAATCTCATGATAAAAATTTAGTGGATGAGGAGTTGCTTCTTATGGATGAGCAAGGAAAGTGGTTTCTTGAGATGGACTCTAATCCTGGTGAAGATGCTGTGAATATTGTTGAAATGACAACAATGGATTTAGAATATTACATAAACTTAGTTGATAAAGCAGTAGCAGGGTTTGAGAGGATTGTCTCCAATTTTGAAAGAAGTTCTACTGTGGGTAAAATGCTATCAAACAACATCACATGCTACAGAGAAATCTTTCCTGAAAGGAAGAGTCAATTGATGTGGCAAACTTCATTGTTGTCTTATTTTAAGAAACTGCCACAGCTACCCCAACGTTCAGGAACCACCACCCTGATCAGTCAGCAACCATCAACATCAAGGTAAGACCCTCCACCGGCAAAAAGATTACAACTTACTAAGGCTCAGATGATGGTTAGCATTTTTTAGCAGTACAGTATTTTTTAATTAAGGTATGTACATTGTTTTTTAGACAAAATCACTTAATAGACTACAGTATAGTATAAACATAGCTTTTCTATGAGGGGAAACCAAAAAAAAAAATTGTGTGGCTTGCTTTATTGTGGTAGTCTGGAATCGAACCCGCAATATATCCAAGGTATGCCTGTATTAGATTCCTGTTATTTTTAAGAATATCTTAACTCAAGCCAACAAAGATTTGAAAATTGTATCATTGCACCTAATACGATAATTTCTAATTGTTTTTATTTTGAAGTCTAGTTGTTTGTTTTCTATCACATATAAAACCAATTAATTTCTTGTCCAAAAATACTAGCATGTACTGTATTTTGGGAGCCCTGGTGGTGCAGTGGTTAAGAGGTTGGCTGCTAACCAAAAGGTCAGTAGGTCACCCACTCCTTGGAAACTCTTTGGGGGCAGTTCTACTCTGTCCTATAGGATCACTATGAGTTGGAATCCACTTAACAGCACCAGTTTTTTTTTTTTTTTTAATGTACTTTGGAGAGCATTTTAAGTTAAAGTAATTAAAAACTATGTAATTTCTCCAAATACCTTAAGTTGCATGAAAATATCATGGAGTATTAGGGATAACCAGGTCTGGCAATTCTGTATCATGGATCATACGATTTATATTTGTAACTAAAACCTAACCAACTCTTCTCCATCTTCTCTGACCACAGAAAGAAGAAAATTAACACAGGCGATTATTTAGTGTAAAATATCAATATAAAATATTATTTACTGAAAGTGGGGGTTTCCTGCCTAGAGATTTGTACGAAAGGATGATGCCGACCTTTTTGAATCATTTGTGTTGCTACCACCCAAACATCTGTATGAGAGCTAGACTTCACAGGGCTCCCAAGTAACCAAGCTTGTGTTCAGTGTAGCTAATGTCTCTAAGCACCCACAAGATTTTACTACATTTCCAAGAGACATCTGTGTCTCCACAGAAGTGGACAGTAATGCAATTGCTCACATTGGCTGATCTTTTTCAGTTACATATGAACCCCCCATTCACTAATGGTATTTTTAATGGTACTGTGAATACGATTCATTCTTCACGTGGCTCTGGCCTTTGTGAGAAAAAAGCTAAAATTAAACAAAACCTACCAAGTCCCTGTATTCCCTTTCCACTCAGATACAGTGTCAAATCTGACCTGCAATTTTAAGAGCTAAACATCTACTTGATTTGCAGTTTCATATGGGCAATTTCTGACATTCTTGTTTAAAAAAGAAAACTGATGTTTAGTTATGTGTCTAAAAGATTTTAAAATTGTGTTTTTACCCAATTCGTCAATGGGAAACTCCAAGTCATTAATATCCTTCATTTTGGTATTAGTTGTTAGAACCACTTAGAATTGGAGGCAGTTGTCATGTCCGTATCCTGGTTTGGCCATATTTTTTAAATTCTTGTACATTTTATACAATATTCTTCAGTTTTATCTAATGAAAATAAATACATTTATAAAGTAGTTAGAGACATAGAAAACAATAATACCCTCTTTGGATTCACCAGCATGACATAAAGAAACCGGGTACTTAAATAACGGTCCTGGGTTTCTGAATGAGACCATGATCATCGATTAATATTTTAAAAACAATCTAAGTCAACCATCTTGTTTTATAAATGAAAGCTCTTATTGCATCAAGGTTAAATAGCCAGTAAGAAAACACCAAGTAAGGGGCTAAAAGGAGTAGCGATTTCTTAATCTGTTATGTTTTTAATTAATTACTTACTTTACTCACTCATGTATCTTTTTATAAAAAGAGATTACTGAATCTCCCCACCTACTCATCCACCCAAGGAAAAGTATAGGATTCAATTATAAATTGATTTTCTTTACAGATTTCATGCATTTTCAAATTTTCATATGGGGTGAAAACATTCTTTGCTGTTGATGTTTTTCTTTTTAATAGCCCCTTAAATAGAGAATAGATCAGGTTATTGAGAGATAGTAAGACTGTAGATGTCTTAGAAACTTAGCATTTCAGTACTGGAAAGGATCATCTAGCTCAGCATTTTTACCCTTCCCTGAAGACACATAAGATGGATACATAACCTACTTCCAGAGAGAAAGGTATGCAGGGTCATGCATAATTTTTGTCTTTTAACTCTAACCTCCAATTTTTTTTTCTCTTTTACTCAAGAGAGCATATCTGAATGCAGCAAATGCAACTCAAGTTATTAAAATGATAGCCTTTAATTCATTCTATTTAAACTACATTTCCCAAACTTCACTATTTTAGCTCTCTTTTGTAATAAAATACTTCAGACACCTCATAACCAATGACACCAGAGTGTTTCTGATGATATCAAACACATTTAGCAAAGTTCTTTGTGCACTGGAAGGGGGTAAAAACTGTAAGATACATCTCCATTGCTCACATCAAACCAAAATTTTGCCCTGAGAATCCAGTTTAAGTCATTTTATGCATGATAGCTGAAGGCTGAAACTTCCTTAAGCTATTCTTCTCATAATTCTGACTTTGAAGGCTGATGAAGTGATTCATTCAGGCTGCTGTACAAACTGAATAACTTCTCAGAGTGCCAGGATTAGGATGTGATACAATATCCTGTGTCAGAGCATAGATCTTATGCAGGAGAGGAAGAGCATCAACACTTTGATATTGCTGTTAAGAAACTCAGATTTATTATTAAACTCTCCTTGGATAGAAAGACCAATGGTGAATTTATCATGAAGATGGCAGCATTTTTGAAGTGAGTAATTTCTCTGCATCTCAAACTAGAGTCTTATATAGACCTCAAAGGTAGCCAAGATAAAATGTGAAAAATAGGAACTTAAGGAATTTATAAGTGCAAGTAGCTGATGTCATTAGCCTGAAAAGATGTTCTTCTACTTAAGCTGACCTTCCAACCAGATGGTTTTCCTGACCTAGATTTTTCACCTTAATGGTTTCATTTGCTTCTAACCTGTCTAAATGTTGATTTAGTTTTCATTTATATGGGCCAGAAAATAAATCTGCAAACAATATTTTCTGCTTTTTAGACACAGTCAATAAATTTATAAGAAACTACTGTTTCTTCCAATAAAAAGCTCCTATTTGCTCTTCTTAAAAAGAATCTGGAGCATCACACAAGACAGCTTAATGTCCAAATCACACCTTGAAAGGGCCAAGACATTTACCAAGTATGTAATTTTGGAGTTTGGGTTGCAGGACTGAGCTAAAGTTAAATACCCTACCTGAGCAGCTAGAAGAGGGGCAGGTGCTTTGAGAGGGCTGAGGATCCAGTCAAGGAGACCAAGATCACCCTACTCACCAACTGCAGTGATATCTATATGACAAATTGAAGGGCCAGGAACCAAACAGGAGGTAAAAATAGAATGAGAACAGAGTTGAGGCAAAGCAAAGAGGATCCTAGGCAATTGTTTTTAATGAAAATTAAAGGAACTAAATTCAGTGTGTGAGTCATAATAGCTTAAAGATCTGAGGAAATCAAAAACACTGAAGGTATCAATATTTTTCTTAGGATGCACACTGACTTTATATATATAAATAATATGTGTGATATAAGGACTGTCAAGACATTTATCTTCTTAAGACCATGTAACTTCTTTGTTAGTCTCAAAGAAACACTTCTATGCATCCCTGTTATAATTATTTCTTCTCCACCAGCAGTTTCTAAAAGAGGTAGTGCAACATAGCCATAGGGTCTCATACCCTGCACGTGGATGATTGATCCAGTAGTGCACACTTGACCCAAGACCAGGCAATCCATTGTCTAGCAGCAACCAATGAAAGTATTTACCAGGAAAGAAATTAGATATATTTCAATGTATTTGATAAATTACTTGAGCTGAAAGGCTATGTAGACTCTAACGAAGATTGCCGTTTATCTGGTGCATTCAGATAAAGAAGCAGAAGCAACCAATCTTCACAGATGGAGAATAAACCAGAAGTGAAGAGGATAGGGGATCAGGGTCCCAGAAAGAGAGACATTGGAAAGCTATGGACTTTGATAACTGATGATTTAACAGTTCTCAACTACATACATGTAGTTTGTTAAGTCTCTGTATGCTTACATCAAACCCATTCCCCTGTATCTGTGCCAGTTAGAGTGAGCTTCTATCTGTGGCCCCCAAAAAGACTTTGGCTAGAGAATTATTACTAAGTAATTCTTACACATCATCTCTACTTTTTTCAGTCCATGAGTGGGCAGAAACAGCATCTAAAGAGAAGGACAACTCTGAGAAGAGAAGAAAAGGGGTATTAGAATACCAAGGACAAACTTTGCCGACATTTGAATTATCATGGGAGATGAGCCTTTATACTCCGAAATGGTACTGCCTGTACACGTGCACATTTGCATATGAACAGTATAAAATATCATAGATTCATCATGTGACTTAAAATTGATGTAGTTTTTGGCAGGCTTATAATTATGTTCATCCATAGCTTATAATTTTTCAAAACATATTTCTTTTATCTTTACTGTTCTCCAGAATAATAATAGCTATTCTCTATTCTACTCAAGAGAAAAGCCAGAATATCTATTTCTTCATGTTGCAAGATGAATTCTAGCTGAGTTATGAAAAAAGTTGAGCTGGTAAAGTAAAAAAAGGATAATTTCATTATTTTCATGATGAAAAAGAGAAAATCGAATAATTTTGCTTCTGATCCTTTAGGGAAAGAAACGTCCAAAGGGAAAATATGCTGCCTAAAGGAAAATATTTTTCAATGCCTGTTGACTGCAACATGCAGAATCTCACAGAATAAAAGAATAACGAGAAATTCTAGTTTATTAGACAGGCGTCACCAAGTCAACACAAAGGCCCAAAGATAAGCACTCTAATGAATTTCATAATCGGAGTTTGAAAACCACGTGGGGCTTTTCTTTATTTTTAAAGGAGTCAACAGTAAAATATAGAGATATTTTTGTATTATTTTGTTCTATTTATTTGTCTGTTTAATTATGTGTGTGCATAGTTTATTGCTTTTGTTTTGTTTCAGAGTAACAAGAAGAGCTCTTTGATAACTTTCTAGGTTTCTTCTATGGTTGTGGGAATGCTTAGATTTACAGTTTTATCAATTGTGGATTTAATTATGATCATTTATATCTTCTTAAAATCACCATTTTATCCAGGTTTTCAAAGTTATTCATATATTTACTTTTAATTACCTTGAAATCTGTTATTTGCTGTTTTTTCTCTCAGGTCTTGTACTTTATGCCTTTTTGTTCCCTTGAAGAGACTAGTCTGTGATTTGTATTGGTTTATTAAAAAATTATTATATTTAACTCCTATGTAGGTTTTATGGAATCCTAGTGGTGCAGTGGTTAAGAGTTACAGCTGCTAACCAAAAGGTTGGCAGTTCAAATCCATCAGCTGCTCCTTGAAAACCCTATGGGGCAGTTTTACTCTGTCCTAGGAACTCTATGAAGCAACTCAGCAGCAGTGGGTATGGGTACAGGTTTTATATTTACGTGTGAAATTTTTTCTGTCCTCTAAATCATCAATGTGTTTATTACTTTTTTCCATCCTTCTTTTTTTTGTTTTTGTTATTGCTGCAGGAAATTGAGCCTACTGGAACACTGGAGAGGTGAAGGTAGACTACTATTTATGGACACTTGCCCCCACCCCATCCCATAAGGAGAAGGCCTTGTTGGTGCTAAGTTTAATGATCTCTATTTCCTCAGTATTCAAATAAATACATAGTAAATAGTACTATTTTAAGAATAAGTTAAATTTTGATCAAGCAGAAATACTTCTACCACAAACACTGGCTTATCTGATACTATTCAAAGCACCAAGCAAAAAATGGACTATTCTTAAAGCCATTCCCACCAAAATAAACTAAATTTCTAAGTCAAAGATGTTTTCTTGAAAGGGAAAGTGTTTTAAAGTTTTTTTTATTTATTTTAAAGAAATCTAACAGCCTACTGGAGCCCTGGTGGTGCAGTGGTTAGGAGCTCAGCTGCTAACAAAAAGGTCAGCAGTTCAAATCCATCAGCAGCTCCCTGGAAACCCTATGGGGCAGTTCTACTCTGTCCTATACAGTCTCTATGAGTTGGAATCAACTTTAAGGCAGCGGGTTTAACAGCCTACTTGACAATAAATCACTATCTGAGAAAAGGATTACTTATTTGTTCACTATAATAGTCATCAACTCTGGGTATAACTAGGCTTTCATTTTTATTCATTTATTTTTGTCACTTACAATTTTTGTGATAACACTTTGCTGCTAAACAACTTCAGCAAGTACTAAGGAGGATGATCTGCTCTTTCTCATACACCTACTCACTTGTTTGTTTATTTTCTTCCCAGCCTTTAGAAGCTCTACTTATATATGTAGTCCTTTATAATGTGATGAAGTGTATAGGAGGTAAAACAAAAGTTGTCAATTCCAAGAATAAAATCATAGGCTATTAGAGCTGGAAGTGACCTTAGAATCATGTCAGCTGCCACCTCGTGTATATGAGAACGCTGAAGACAAGAGAGGGAAAATACTAGTTTGAGTTGAGTGCTAATTAATGTCTTCTTTGCAGCATTGTTATTATGGCTAGTTCATGCCGGGAGAAAAAAATCAATCATTATGGAATCCACAACATTAGAAAAGTAAGCCAAATACTGAGATCTTCTCAAGATGGTTTTGACAGTTTCACCTTCACATGGTGTCCAATGCAATACAGAAAGCAGAGATGCTGCTGCCTCTCAGCAGCTGGATGCTGAAGGACATCGTCCAGCATGCCAGGGGCTCTCACACCAAAAAGGAGATCTGAACATAGTACCACAGGGCAATTGGGTAGCAATTGGGTAGTTGATATGCTTTCAGAACCATTAATTCACTCATTCATGTTCATTGAGCATCTTCCTCGGGTGAGATGTCACAGAAGGCCCAAAGGCCCTGCCAGAAGGTGAACTAGGCAGTCAGGCCCCTGACTGCATGAAGTTTACACTCCGATTGTGGGGACACAGGAACCCTATAAACTAGGAAACAAATGATCAAGGTAATTGAAATACAAAGCAAGTGCTATGAAAAAAATGGGTGAAGGAGGGCCTCTCTGAGGAGAGAACATTTAAGCTGAGGACTTGTGGGGAAAAGTTTGAATAAAGCTGATTTATTTTTCCAATTATGCTTTAAAATAAATGCTCCCTGTTAACACATTTCAAACCAAAAAGCCCAGAAAATCAAGTTTATTGTTGTGCTCATTTTGCTTTTTATCAAAGAAATGCTTGCTACAATTTTACCAACTAATTTTCAATAGCCCGTCACTCAAGTAGCTTTTCCATCTCCAACTGATGCAGAGAGCCAGGGAACTATCATAGAGATGGAATTGTTTGGTGAAGATTAAGCATGCTTTCTCTTTAAAGCTTTTCCCAAGGAGTTGCATCCAAATAAACAATTATTCCAAGAGTGAATGTGCATATTAACATTCAGAATATGAACAGCTCTCTGCCTCTGTTGTTCTTTGGTACTCAGATAAAACGTCCTCCCCACTCCACTCCACCCCACCCCATCTCCCCCCAAAAAAACAAGAATAAGAAGAAAGATAAGGAATATTATTAGGATACCTAAGAAAGTGACTTCAGCTTCCTCAAGACTATATAGTTTCTCTCTTAAAATATGTAATAACTGAAAATTTCAGAATAGATATTTACAAACTCATCTATAATTTTCAATCTGACGTCTATTTTTGACCATTAACTAAGGTAAATCTCAAGTGGCACTTATCTAATAAATGTCATTTATAAGAGGATGTATAATTGCATTAAATCCTCATCAAAATAAATTGACATAACCCCAGTCTAAAGCAGATCCTATTTGCAACTACTCTTCTGTATTTAGCAACCTATAAATGAGCATTTTACAGTAGGTAAAATTGCTGGTTTCATCCTGAGGCTTATACAGTAATAAAGCTGTTATACTAATTAACACACTCTAAAGTGATACCTCCATCACTTAGCATCTGTTTGATACCTGAAATGTTTGCTTTACCTGCTAAGCTCTAAATTCTACCAACAAGTACAATCTCATTTAAATATGTGCCATGCTATCATTATTAATTAGAAGAGCTACAGCAAATTCTTTGGGAGTAACTAGCAAGCAGTAGACACACTTCACTCAAAATGTACTGTGGTAATAAAGCCCTTAGGACGAAAGCAATTAGGAAAAGTGTAACTTGCCTGTAAAATGGTAGACTGAATGAAATCTCAATGAAGAGAGTGAATTGTCTGCCTGATTTCACTGGAAAAGCATTGGAATAAAATTGGATACTGTTTGTCTGTCTATCTGTCTGTCTGTCTATCTATCTATCTATTTATTTTAACCTAAGCATATATTCAGAGAAGCAAAAAGATAAGACAACAGATGTCCTGGATACTAAGTGGAACTTTTCACTGAGATTTGGATTATGCCTTTGCACCTCATCTTCTTAGAAAATATCAGAGGCTCCTTTAGTGATGTGCAGGTCATTAAATACTCCAGTGCCATGGTCTCCATTAAAATAAGATTAGTATCTAATTGATAGAAATGCATAAGATTAGGGGGGTAGGAAGGAGGGAGAAGGGGAGAAGTATTCCTATTTTTACATGTCATCCAAATATGAAGATAATATCAGAAAACCTGCAGAGAGAAGAAGGTACGAAATTGCTTTCACAGTATGTGAACATCACGGTCACTGCTAGTCTGTCATAACATTCTTTAAAGGATTTTTGATCCTAGTACTTTAGATTTCAACTCTTGGCTAATAACAGTCTACAAAACATCACGATGAATTAAACATGGAAGTTTCACACAAACTTGAATGCTACAAGGGGAGGTTGATCAAGTTTGGCTTCATAGATGTACAGTTAAAATAAAACACCTTAGAAAATTGTTCTCAGTGACAAAAAAAGTAGGTTTATGGAAGAACAAACAAAAAGGTGATAAAATGAAAGGTTGAGGAATGTACGATCTGAAATTGATTTTCTAAATTAGTACAATTAGTACACCAAAAACCCGTTGTCGTCGAGACAATTCTGACTCATAGGGACCCTATAGGACAGAGCAGAACTGCTGCCCATAGAGTTTCCAAGGAGTGGCTGGTGGATTGGAACTGCCAACCTTTTGGTTAGCAACTGAGCTCTTAACCACTTCACCACCAATCAACTCCAGAGACAGTAGCTTAATCATTTATTCATCAAATATGTGGGCACCGACTACACACTTGACAACAAACTAGGTGCACGAGGTAAACACGTTTCCACCTTCATGGAATTTACATTCTAGGCTGGCGTGGAGGGTGGGTACACAGATGATAGGTAACTAAATAGTAACACAAAAATGATGTCCCTTTCTTCTAGGGGCTAGCAATCAAGTTTGGGGAAAAGACACCCAACTAAATAGTTACACCAATAAAAGAAAAAAGCAAAGCAAACACTTTAGAGATAGATGGTCAACCTCTGGTATTTATTGTTGTCATTATGTGCTGTCCAGTCAATTCCTACTCATAGTGACCCTACTGGACACAGTAGAACTGTCCCATAGGGTTTCTTAGCCTGTAGTCTTTAACAAGGGAGTCCTGGTGGCACAGTGGTTAAAGGCTCAGCTGCTAACCAAAAGTTTGGAAGTTTGAACTCACCAGCTGCTCCATGGGAGAAAGATGTGGCGGTCTGCTTCTGGAAAGATTTACAGCCTTGGAAACATTATGGGGCAGTTCTACTCTGTCCAATAGGGTCGCTATGAGTCAGAGTTGACTCGACAGCACACAATGATAACAACAATAAATGATCTGAAGTGTTTTCTCTGCTTTTTCTTTTACTGGTGTAACTATTTAGTTGCATGTCTTTCTCCCAAACTTGATTGTTTGTCACAGCCCCTCACACGGGGCACCATCTGTCGCAGCGGCGACAGTTGTCGGGACAGCGGAGACAGTAACCAAACACAACTCTTACAGAGAAGTGGGGCCAGGAGGGTCACTCTGAGGATTCGCCTTGGCTTCAGTCCCAGGAGTTTATTTATAGTCAATACAGCAAGCAGTGAAGCAAATAACAGAACAATGGGCTTTGGGTGCGGGCAAGGGAGAAGGAATTCAGGTAAACAAGCCAATCAGTAAAGGGACAACAGGTTTGGGAAAACAAGTTGTGACAAGTCTCAACATGTTGGGGACAAGTCTCAACATGCTGTGCAGCATAGAGGCCTGTGGGGCTGCAGTTGTCAAAAGTGCAGCCATGTTTAAATGGCATATATCCCAATTGTTAGCCCCCAGAAGAAAGGGATCCTGACTTGTAGGGTCACTATGAATTGGCATCAACTCAATGGCAACGGGTTTGGTGTTTTAATCTTTAACAGAAGTAGATCACCAGGTCTTTTCTCCCTCAGAGCACAGGTGGTGGGTTTGAACCACCGACCTTTCACTTAGCAGCCAAGCACGTAACTATTGCACCACCAGGGCTCCATTACCCTGTCCTTGTTTGATAAATGATGGTTTCTATAAGGGTCATCTCAAGCCCCAACATAGTCACATTTTATTAGTGATGTTAGTTATGAATAAGAAAGCAGGAGAAGAAAATAAGTGGACTGCAGCTGTATCAAACCCTTAGGAGGTTAAGCTTTTCTGAAAATCTTCCTAGCTGAGGGTCAGAAACTATTTTTTACAAGGGCACATATATATGTAGGAAACTCAACAGACTCAACAAAACTCTATTGTCTATGTTACAGGAAATGGCTCTATGAAAGTTTTCCCTATCACAGTGACCTTGATTCCTAACCTGGCCAATTGTTGTTCTCCTGTGTTCTTCCCTGGAATTAGTCCCAATAGAAAAGAAGAGCAAGTGGCCAGCATCAATTTTCCCATCCCATACTTTCACTGATCTCGTGGATTGAGGAAGTTTCTAACCCCATCACTTTACCCATAAATATTTCCTTAAAGCCTATAAATCCAACTCAGTATCTTCCTTAGGTTTGGAGCTTGAAAATCTTCGTTTATATTCAAATATATTATAAGAGACTCATGATCGCTTGAGCCATTAACACAGTGGTTCTCCAACCTGGCTGCTCATTAGCATCACCTGAAGGGCTTTTCAAAGATACTGATGCCTAGAATCCAACTCAGAAATTTTAATGGGATTAGTTGGAGTGATGCCTAGAATAGGTAATTTTAAAATCTTTCCAGGTATTTTATAATAGGCAGCCATGGTCGAGTACCACTGCATTATTGCTTTGCTATGAATTAGCTTTTCTTTTTAGGTAACAGAGGTCTGAAAGAATAAGTCCACTTTCAAAAGAAAGGAAAAGATAAACAAGTAGCATGCAGAGCACAGATACATAGAATAAGGACAGTGATGGAGGGACTTGGGAAACTAGGGTCACAAGAAAACACAGGGTACAATGGCAGTGATACAAGCTTTGTTAACCACCATGCTAGGACATATTGGAAAAGAGGGTCAGGATATTTGGAGCATAGTCAGAGGTTAAAGAGAACTAATCTTATGATGCAATGGCTAAGCACTTGACTGCTAACCAAGTGTCATGGATTGAATTGTGTCCCCCAAAAAATGTGTGTAGCAACTTGGCTAGGTCATGATTACCAGTATTGTATGATTGTGTTATCTGATGTGATTTCCTTATGTGTTGTAAATTCTATCACTGTGATGAAGTTATAGTGATGAGGTTGACAAGATTAGATAGTGTGTTAATGCAATCTCTTTTAAGACATAAAAGAGAGAAGTGAACAGAGACACACAGGAACTTCATGCCACCAAGAAAGCAGTGGTGGGAGCAGAGCGCGTCCTTTGGACCTGAGGTTCCTGCACAGAGAAGCTCCCAGATCAAATGAAGATTGATGACATGGACTTTCCTCCAGAGCCAACAGAGAAAGCGTTCCCCTGGAGCTGACACCCTGAATTTCAACTTGTAGCCTACTGGACTATGAAGAGAATAAACTGCTCTTTGCTAAATCCATCCACTCCTGGTATTTCTGTTAGAGCAGCACTAGATGACTAAGACACCAAGGTTTGGATGTTTGAACCTACCCAGCGGCTTCGTGGGAAAAAAGATCTGGTGATCTGCTCCCATAAAGGTTACAGCCTAGGAAACCGTATGGAGTAGTTCTGCTCTGTTGTATGGGGGTTGCTATGAATAGGAATCGACTCTAGGGCACAAAACAACAAAAACAATCTTAGAGAGGGCTGCAAATTCTGATGCCCAGAAGAACCAAGCAAGACTAACTGAATTAAACAAAGGAAATTTAAACTGTGGCCAATAGGAAAGTCAGTGCTCTGTTTGAATGAGGCAGCAGAGAACAGCTTCAGCCAATTGTTGCCCAACAGGAATACAGACCCAGTGATACTGACTGACAATGATTTAGTGAGTACAGACAAAAAATAAAAATGTGACATAGTGTACTACCTCTCCATTCAGAGACATAATGTTCTAGAAAATTATTTACTTCAAGTCCACATGCATAAGCTAAAAGTGAATTACATTATCACCATCCATAATTTCCATGATGATGTATCTAAGGGCAGTAGCTTCCCACCATGTTATGGAAAATCAGGGATCTTGAATTGATGAAACAGAGGTCATGCAGGGAGGCTGGAAGGAAGCAGGAACAACTCCCACTTTTATCACATTTACAGCCCAGCCTTCAGTATAAGCCTTCTTGATTTGAAAGAACTTTAAAAGCCACTAATAAAGGTGCCAAGAAACAATGCATGTGGGAAACACACAACCCAGTGCCAGACAATTTGTGTTAATTTTTTTTTTCAAAAGCAGTTTTCTGGCACTGTCCCCTGCCTCAAACTAATGCTGAAGGATGCTTAATGAAAGACACATTTGAAAATCATTGATTTTTACTAGACATTAAGCTTCTTGGATTGAATGTGTTTCCTCTCCAACATTTTGACACTTCCTAGATTGTAATTTTTCCTTTGGAAGTCACATTCTGTTGCCCATAATAGCTGATGAAGACGTCAGTTTGGTGCCATGGTCACACATCTGACCCTCCTACAGTGCCATGCCAGGTAGCAATAATCTTTAGGACTGCAGAGAGAAAGGGTTCATGGGACCAATTTAGCTTTTACCTAATTATCTGGCCACAGATGAACATTCTTTTGCCTTGCTTTCTCCAGTCCCTGTCCATTTCTTTTGTGTCACCCTCTAATAAATTCTCTACCTGATTTCTTTATTCCTCCTTTCTTCTCCATTCTTCTGCCATTCACTGATGTCCTCTGTCTTTCTCTTCTCTTCTCCATTTGCCTTTTTGCCCCCTACTTTCCATCTCAAAGATCTGGCATGTCCTCAGCTGATTCTCCTTAAGGAGATATGACACCTCTCCATAGCCACCACAACTCATAACTGGCAGTGTCAGAATTTGAACCCAGAGCCTTTGCACTTAATCCTAAACTACCTTGCCTATAAGATATTTCTCTCCCTTAAGTGAATCACACATATAAGCAGTGACATACTTCACTTTACTTTTAGAGAGAAGGGATCGCTTTCTAGAAGATGGAAATGAATATACTCTAAGAGAGGGAAAGTTTTATGACAATGCAACTGCCTGACTAAGCGTGGGAGCATGGATCCATGAGAGCATGGGTCAAGAAGAAGTACTGCATAACAAAGTTTATTGAGAAAATGTTCTGCATCCTACTTTGGTGAGTGGTGTCTGGGGTCTTACAAGCTAGCAAGCGGCCATCTAAGTTGCATCAATTGGTCCCAACCACCTGGAGTAAAGGAGAATGAAGAACACCAAAGACACAAGGAAAGTATTAGCCCAAGGGACAGAAAGGGCCACACAGACCAGAGACTTCATCGGCCTGAGACCAGAAGAACTAGATGGTGCCCGGCTACCGCCAATGACCACTCTGAAAGGGAACACAACAGAGAATCCCTGATGGAGAGTAAAAAGACCAGACTTAATGATCTCACTGGAGGAACCCCAGAAAGCACAGCCCCCGGACTCTCTGTCAACCCAGAACTGAAACAATTCCTGAGGCCAACTCTTCAGACAAAGATTGGACTGGACTGTGGGACATAAAATGATACTCGTGAAGAGTGTGCTTCTTAGCTGAAGTGGATACATGAGACTAAACGGGCAGCTTCTGTCTGGAGGTGAGATGAGAAGGCAGAGAGGGTCAGGAGCTGGTTGAATGGACACAGAAAATCAGGGGTGGAAAGGAGTGTGCTGTGACAGTATAGGGAGAGAAATTAGGGTCACATAACAATGTATGTATAAATTTTTGTATGAGAGACTAACTTGAATTGAAAACTTTCACTTAAACTACAATTAAAAAAAAAGAAAAAGCCCTGGACTTGCAGTGATGCATGGGTTCAATGACTGTATTGGTGGAAGAAATAATTAAGACTTAAGCAAGTCTATAAGTCAGCATCAAGAAAGCCTTAAAATCCTATTGGACCATAAAATCTCAGAGATGGCCATGAATTTATTCTGGAGAGGTGCTATCTACAGATGTAGCGCACTCTGCTACATGAAAGAACTAAAGCAGTATCCCTGGACAAGGTTCCTGCATAATTCAGCACTGATGTGTCAGGAATGTTGAAGGACAAAGACAAGATGGAAATAAGGTTTTACATGTACAAAAAGAACATTAAAAGGAAGAATAAGCCCTCAGGAAAGTCTAATGATTAGCAAGGCCACTATAGAAGATTTCCCAATTTTGGATAGAGTACTTTTCAGATGTCTCTTCTACAAAGAAGACAAATTGTATCAGAGATGGATCTCTCATCCCAAAATCTAAGCATCATTTTGTAACAACTACACTCATGAAGAGAGATTAAAATCAATTGAGTTTAAGGTAACAGGTCCCAGACTTTGGAAAACTGGCACAGATTGCTTGATAAAGGTGATTTCTTTCCAGCCTTTTGCTCTACTTTTTTTTTTTATATGTATTTAATTATCTCTCAGCTAAATCTCCATTATGGTCTATGGATCATAGCAATGATGTTGATCAAGATTAAAATACTTGTTTTTGCTAGGAGACAAATACCTTAGCTGAAGAAATACTACTCTGTTAGGAAACTGATACTGAGATTGGAGGTTGCTGAAGGAGGAATAATTGGTGCAGTAAGTCTTATGTATCCTATTTACTCTCTGGGAAAAATAAGATGTATGAGAGACTTGGAGTTGGGTAAATCCAATTTGAGAGGTGTTTTATGGTGCTAGGGGAACAACTTCAGCTCTATGTAGCTCAGGCTACAGCTATGAAGAAGAGAACCAGGTATCAAACTGCTGCCTGGGACCATGCCAACTAAGAACAAGGTGGAGAAAAGAAGTTGGTTTTGTACTTATTTGGAGATTCAATTTTTCTGTACTAACAAATGGATGGAGCCTCTGGGTGGTGCAAACAGTTAACACACTCAGATACTAACCAAAAAGTTGGAGGTTTGAGTCCACCAGAGGAATCTCAGAAGAAAGGCCAGGTGATCTACTTTCGAAAATTCAGCCATTGAAAACACTGTAGAACACACAGTTCTACTCTGACACACATGGGGTTGGGTTACCATGAATCTGAATCAACTTGATGGCAACTGGTTTGGTTTTTTGGTTTAACAAAAGGATAGGATATTCTTTATGTTATGGCTTTACTTTCTCTGAGGACATAGGTACTGCCTTAGTAAGGAGTTTCATATTGTGCAAATTTAGGGTATTTTATATCTAAAGGGTTGCTAGGAGTCAGAATCAACTGGACGGCAACAGGTTATACATAGCATTATAAAATGTTTATTAAGAATGTAGGCTCCAAAGAAAGACAGAGTTAGGTTGAAATGATAGATTTGCCATTTTTCTATCAGCCTTCTGAATATTGGCCAGTTAAACTTTCTGAGTCTTAGTTTTACCATGTTTAACAATGGAATGATGAAATCGTATGCCCCATAGTGTTACTGTGAAGAGTTAATAAAATAATACACAAAAAGTGGCTAATACGTAATTAGTGGTTGGTAAATGCTACCTTCCATTTTAGGTGCAATTAATACTTAGACCTTACAGTTGTCTGGTGCAAACAGCATAATGCTACTGGTAAATCGATTTGGATTGATTTGGAGATGGGGAGGGAGGAGGGAAGAACCTCTAGAACTGACTGAGTACCACAGACCACCTCCCATGTACCGTGCCCTGTGCTGAGCGCTTTCACTCAGATTATATCTTTTATTCCTCTCGGTAGCCCAATTGCAGGCGCTATTAGTTTACAAGGGGAAAAACTGAGGTCCAGAAAAATTAAGCATCAGATGCAAGATCAACACAATAATGATTAATAAGTCTAGGCTACTAAATCCAGTCAGTCTGACCCCAGGGCCGATGTCCTTATATTTTACAGTATATTGCTTCAAAATAAAACATAGCTGAACAAAATTCAAGTAAAATAAAATTAAAATGGATTAACTTTTTATTGTGTAGACTTGGGGTTAACCTCAAAAACCTTCTGGGACATCAGAGGCATTTACAAAAGCCACGAGGAACTAAACTGTCCATCTCATGGGTCTCAAGTGCAGAGGCAGGGGTCAAGCCAGTGACCTCAAGAAAGTGCGGTCAGGATGTCTCTGATGCTCTCCTGACCTTACTCTCTCACTCCCCCGTCAAGAAGGAGGATTTAGTATGGATTTGACCACTATCCTTGGATGTGCATGTGTTCCAAAGAGTTAAGATCATGTCTGCATATACCCTCTTAGGTAAAAATCCCTTCATTTTTGTTTTACATTGGCTACAGGCAAAGAAATGGAAATAATTCTCAATCTCACTATTAAAAACCAACAAATAATTAAACCCATTGCTGTCGAGTCAATTCTGACTCGAGGGGGAGAAGAAAGGAAGCAGAAAAGATTTTTGAAAACTGAGAAAATCATCTCATGTTTAAATCTAGCAGCTGCTACTAAGCTCCAACCAATTGATTTTATGCAGCAAAACAGGGCCAGTCTCTCAAATCTTCCAATTTTTCAAGAGAAGCCAGAAATATGACATTTTACAAGAAATAGCTGAATTTTTAAATATTGGGAATTATTGGTACTTTTTACAAAACAGACTGAGTTAAACAGACTACATCTGTATAGGAGTTTTGATACAAGGACACCAGTTTGCAAATGCTAAATGCATTTAACAAGCTAATTAAAATGATAAGAAACATACACCCTGATATAACTTAAAAAACTAATCACAAATTAATTCTCAGGACATACTGTTCAATAGATAGTTCAATGGATATTGAAAGCAGAGAGCTCTCTTCTAGTTCCCAGTCAAATGTTAGTGATTTCCTCTTTCCCAAAGCACATGTTGCTCCAATTACTACAGTTAAAACTGCATAGAACTTATGCAATTACCTGGATAATTCATAATAAGCAGGAGATTCATATAGCATTCAGGAAACTGCAGTGACATTTTTTTTCAAAGTAGGCAAATTAATGTATTGGTAAACCAGATAAAGACTATTCACACTCATCAGGCAAAACCATAGGGCAATATGCAAATATCTCAACCTTTATTTTTAAATCAAATGTGGCATTTCAGTTTGCTAATCTTTGAAAGCACCATTCATTTAGCAAAGAAGTCTGACCATGAAGGCTCAAAGAAAAGCAAAACTCTTTATCCAAGCAATTATTAGCAAACAGAAAATGCCCATACTATATTATTTATTTATAACTGAATAGTCACTGAAAATCAAAAACAGGGGAGAAATCTTTTTTTATGAGCAAATTAAAGGTTTGATTTTAAATTTTTAAAAGCACACCTCCCTATACGACTTCATAGCCCAGTGACTGCTAAACTGATGATGATTTAAAGTTTTCGTGATTATTTTCTACCAACATACATAGAGCTTAGTCTTATAAAAGAAGCTAGTCTTTCAAGTCAGCACAGTTTAACCCCTTTACCATCCAGTGAGCCTCTGAGTTATGTTCTCTTTCCAATTAGGATAGCAGAAATTCCAAATCTTAGTTCCTGTGAATGTAAGAAAGAAAAGCATTCGATGTATAATTAAAAAAAAAAAAAAAGACTACATGTTGCCAGACTGTATTTCTGACCTAACTCTTCAAGAGAATATTTTTGCCCCAGGAGAATATTTATGATAGCTTTGCTTGCCCTTAGAAACAATAAATAATTGCTATCTCCACAAATGCCTGTACTAAAAAAAATCTAGTTTGGGAAATATAAGTTGTTTTTATTCTTCCTCTTATTTTTTCTGGGTTCCTAGAACTTTGAATCATAGAGTATCAGTGATGGAAAAGCCTTTGGGCTTATCGCTCTAAACACGTACCCTGCATAAATGTAACATGGAAATCTTATAGAATCAAGCTACACTGAAAATATGTTTACCTGCCTTGGCGGAAGGCCTTAGCAGTAAGGCGTATTCTTATTGTGCTGAAATGTATTCATTCATTAGGAACTAGAAGTAGATCATGGTAAACTCTAGAAAGGTGAGCAATGCTGTTTTCCAAATGATGTATTTTTGAGATTGATTAAGCAGATGGAAAACTAGAGAATAACAAATGTCACTAGCACAGAAGTGATTTTGGTTAATGCTTTCCTGGCGTGTAATAAAAGATACATTACTGGAGACTTGAACAGAAAAAGGCTCTGGTGAAATTAAATGAAAAAACCAGAGGGCAGTTGTCTAATTGAGAACTAAAAGGTAGACAGTTTTTAAAAGAAATGGAAAATTTTCCTCTCTCTTGGTATTTTTCAATAGCTAAGCCTAGCAAGGTCTGACTGGCTGTGAAATGCCAATAGATGGACCTTAAGTAACATTTAATTGGGGCCGGGGCAGGGTTGTATGTCCCATCACTGAATGGCAAGTTCAATTGACTTTTTTCATTGAACTGGCTAGTTGTTGGACACAATTACCTTAAATTGACTGGTAATTCAATCTGAGCCCACATAATAATAAATCAACAGATCAACCCAGAAAAAAACAATAACAATCAAGCAGATTGGGTTCACATAAATTTGGCTGATTGATAGAAATTTTCACCTTTTAACCTGCCATTTCTGTGTCAGAGGGAATAGCCTCAGCTCAGCCACAATTCCTTTATACCTCAAAACCGACACACAAAGAGAACACTGCCTCCATCACTTAATTTCAGCCTCTCTGTTTCTGTCTTTGTGGGAAATAATACTATTACCTGTGCCTCTTCCACACTAAGCAGTGAGCTTGACCAGCTCAGGGCAAAATTGTAAAACAAAGTCTACTTTGAGGACTCTCAAAATCCCCTAATCCGAGGCTTTCTGCTTCTTGACAAAACTTCTACCACCCTCATGGTCTCCCAACATTGTCTGGGAACTGTGGCCTTCTGTGCCTGTCCTGTGATACTCAGACCTGCCCTTCTCAGGCCTGCCCTTCTCAGGCCTGCCCTTCTCAGGCCTGCCCTTCTCAAGAGGACTTAACTTCCCAAGCCTTTCTCAGTGATTCTGCCTCAGTGCTTTACTGGTTCCTGCTGATAAACTAGTAAACTATTTAGGAATTATGAAGCTAAAGGCTGTTAATGGATTACACTCCACTTAACTGTTGCAATTTCGCTTAGAAGGCTTTGGCACAAAATAGTGACTGGTGAGGGGACTCGCAGATGTCCTTTTAAGGTGAATGGGGCAATGGATTGGAAAACTTGGGTTCCTTCACTGCTCTTGAAACCAGTTTGTAAGCTATTACCACATATAAGGCTGATCCTGAAGACTTTGCTTACTTTATGCTTAAGAAGTTACAGACATCTTTCCAATGACTAGAATTCTGTTGTTTTGTACACTTATGAGGCCCATGCCTAATACTCTCCTCCCAGGGATTCTGATTCACTCTATCCGGGCTCGGCCCAAGCCAGTGACATCACCAGGCAGGTGTGGGGGGTGCAGACTGAACCCCCTAACACTCTCTGAGGGGGTGACATCAAAATGACCCCAGGGTCTGCTGCAGCGTCAGGCACGGTGGTGCCGCCGGGAGAGGGGCCTCCAAGGGAGTGGGGTCACTGAGGTTAGTGTCACCAGTCACCAAGTGGGATAACTCCTCTCTATTCCACCCTCACCTGCCAGCTAGACAGAGGTCTCCACCTTGGCCAGTGGAGGAGGGGAGAATCTGCGGGGAGCGGGATGGGGCATCGGGTCAAGAGGGGCTGGGCCACTCCGGCCACCAGGCGGAGGTTTCCCTGGCCAGCCCCACCCACTCCAGGAGCGGAAGAGGTGGGGG
>NW_004443943.1:7702151-7723816 GCF_000243295.1 Trichechus manatus latirostris | reverse complement strand
CGGGGGTGGGCTGGGAGGTGGAGGGGTTGCGGGGAGGTGAGGGTTGACGCCATGAGTTACGGCATTGGTTGACACCAACCCTAGTGATGCCACTGCCCAAGCACCTTTATTTTTTAAAGCAACTCGGGTGTTTCAGGCATAGCCATGATTGACTGCCATTTTACTAGATTCCGGTCATTCAGTATTTACCCAAAACCTTGAAATCCTTATGCTAAGTAAAAGAAGACAGTCGTAAAAGGCTACAGATTATACGTATATGAAAAGTCCAGAATAAGCACATCTATAGAGACAGACCAAGGAGCCCTTGTGGTACAGTAGTTAAATGCTCAGCTGCTAATGGAAAGGTTGGCAGTTTGAACCTACCGGCTGCTCAGTGGGAGAAAGACCTGGCAATCTGCTTCCCTGAAGATTACAGCTTTGGAAACCCTATGGGGCAGTTCTACTCTGTCCTATACGGTCACTATGAGTTGGAATCAACTCCACGGCAGTGGTATAGAGACACGGAAAGTAGATTAGTGGTTTCTTAGGGCTGGGGAAATGGAGGGTAGGTGTGCTAGAGATAAAGAGTAAAGGGTTTCTTTTAGAGGTTATGAAACTGTTCCAAAATTCACTGTAGTGTTGTTTGCACATCTATGAATATAATAAAAAGCAATGAATTGTACACTTTACATGGGTGAATTGTTTAATATGTGAATTATATCTCAATAAAGCTGTTATAAAAATTATGTCTACATTGTGAGAGAGAAAGTACATTTCCCTGTGTCATTTTTTTAAGGCTGGAAGACTTGTAGGCAAAGAGTGCAAGCAGCAAAAATGTTGGGTTAATAAATCCAGATTTTATTTTTTTTCCCATACTCACCATTGAAGAATTACTGATTGAAACCCTCTCATACTCACCACTGATGAATTGCTGGTTGAAACCCTGTGGAGGCTCCACTCCATTACGGAGCAAAATGACAATCCTCAAAAAACATCAGGGCCAAGCCATTCATAATGTAAAAACAAGTTCCCTGTGGATAGCAAAGTTGATGTCTCTTTCGATGACAATACAAAATGTCTAGTTTTTATGTGTATGGGTGATTATTTAATTAAGAGAGCTCATTATTTCTGTCATAGCAAAGTTGTTCTCCTGGCAAGTCACCAGATTTTAATAAGAGCACTCTGTCATCCATGGTTCAAAGCCAGCACAAAAATCTGTCAGTCTTGAGATAGAAGTAGCTCCTTCTGCTCAGGCTGAATTCAGTTTTTACTTTGCATACACTTTGCCCAACCTATTGCTGTCTAGTTGATTCCAACTCAGAGCAACCCTATAGGACAGAGTAGAACTGCCCTATAGGGCTTCCAAAGCTGTAATCTTCAGGGAAGCAGACTGCCACATCTTTCTGGGTACTAACTGCTGACCTTTTCGTTAACAGCTGAGCGCTTAACCACGGTCAATTCAGCAATGCTTGGGGCAATAGGGAAAGGTATTGTTTTTGGATGAAGCCTAAAAAAAACACTAACACAAACTCCTCATTCACACAGTATACATGGTGGACTCCAAAAGATTAGCTCAAATTGGTTATGATCCAACTACCTGGCCCTCGTTCTCCTTAAATTGTTTCTACGAAATTGGGACCAGAACAACAAATGTCTCCAGAGCCACACTCTTGCTGTAAGCAGTAATATATGGTTTTCACGTGCAAGTTCATAAACTTTTTGCTCCTCTATGACTGAAGATAGCATCTCTCCAATTACAATACTTAGTTTTAACTTTTCACAAGAGGGCTAGAGTGAAAATTACTGTATTTTGATACTGGCGTACATTTTCTCAAAATTAATTTTGCATCAAAATATCTCCCGATGTGATAATGAAAAAGATACCCTCTTACTTTGGTTTCCTCTGCTGGAAATGATAAACCTGAACGTGCTCCCAAAGAGGTGATGAAGAAGAACTGTTACACAGAAGAGCAAAATATCTACAAGATGCGGATGTGCTGCATGCTTTGTAAAAATCATTTCTTCAAGCGAGAGTAAGAGCTCTTGGGTAGCTGATGGGAGTAGAGATAAATCCTGAGATAATGGATATCAAGATAGAAAAGAGTCCATGGGGATCACTAGGGACCACATCCACAATAATCTATCCTGTTTGCATTCTCCCAGGTCAGAAATAATATAGCTATTACTCCTGGGAAAAGATTGATGACTAATGACTAATTACCATTATGTAAGTGTACCCAGCCATCACTGTAGAAGTCTAAATGTGACCTTTCCTCTTACTGCCACCCATTGGCAACAAAGAGCACTAACTGGTATCAATTGAGAATCCACTGTATGGTAAACATTGTGCTTTACCTTCATTGTCTCATTTAATCCTCACAATGTCAAAATGAAAAAGGAAGGTTTACTTCCATTTTACTAATGAAGAAAACAACCTTCAGAGAACCAAAGTAACTGAGCCCTAGCAGCACAAACAGAAAACGGCAGAGTCAATTAAAAGCAAGCTCTGCCTGACTCCAAAGCCCGTGGTCTTCCCAATATCTTCCAATCAGACTGGAAGACTACTAAGATTCATGACGCCTTAGAAAGGCACCTATGCCCCAGCTCCTCTCTTTTTTTCCCTAACACCAGTTATTCATTGTACTATAAGTCTGTTGAATTCTTGGATTTATGCACAAAAATGATCTGCCTTAAGCAATTCCAAGCTAACTGGTATGTCTCCAAGACTGGCTGCATAATTTGCAGGGCTCAGTGCAAATGAAAATGAGGGTACCCTTGTCCAAAAATGATTAAGAATTTTAAGATGGCAATACAGCATTAAGCCATGCACGGCGTCCTTTTAAGTTCAGGGCCCTAAGGAATTGCACAGGTCACATGACCATGAAGCCAGTCCTATATGTCTCCAACATTAGACTTTTTCTATAGCATTTATATAGAAAGGAACGGATGCTTTCATGATTTAAGCACACACATTCATAAGAAAACTCAAGATCATTTTACTTCATGCTAGGATTTTAACTGATATCTTTCAGTCCATTAGTGCGTCCTCCCAATGCTTTCTGTTCTAGACTAACGCTTCTAAAACATTTGATTTGTTATAACACTTCTCAGCTTCAAAGCCTTCAGTATTTCTCCTTCTTAATGAGGCGTTTGAGGCTCTTCTCAAAATGATCTTAGCTACCCCATCAACTTCTCCTACTACTCCTTTTCAAGAAACTCTTTCCTAATCAGTCTTAATGATCTACTCATGAAAAAAAATTCCCTTGCTTATTTTTTCCTTTATCATTGTTTAAGACATCCCCCAGTGCCTTAAGTATTACAAGCCTGAAGCATCCTTGCGTAACCTCTTTTCTTGTCCATATGTTCTCCATATTTTTTCCAGACTCTACTTCAGTCCTACCTTTTTCTTTTTCCTTTTGACCTTCCCTTTCGTGTAGACTCTCAATGGTGACTCTGTACATTGAACTTCTATATTCCTTATTGTCTGCATCACTCATTTGTAGAGTATTTTTTTTTCATTTTATTTATTTTGTTGTTGTTGTTGAGAATATACACAGCAAAACATACACCAATTCGATAGTTTCTACGTGTACAATTTAGTGACATTGATTACACTCTTCGAGTTGTGTAACTATTCTCAGCCTCCTATTCTGAGTTGTTCCTTCCTCATTAACATAAACTCATTGCCCCCTAAGTTTCCTATCTAATCTTTCAAATTGCTGTTGTCAGTTTGATCCCATATAGATAGATCTTGAAAGAGTACAGTATTCAAAGCAGGTAATAGAAAAACTCTATTGATTAAGGGTAAGGTTGCACAGCCAATTTATTGCAGTTGCTGTAGAGCATATTTTTATTATGTGGTTTATTTGTGTCTCCATTACACTATGAATTCCTTTGGAAAAGAGATAATGCTTCCAAATATATATTTTATCTAAGCCAGGTGCTGTGCTTGATACTATTTTATACCTCTTTTAACCCCTTATGACACCTGGCAGACAGCTAGACCTTAAAGAGATATTTTAAAAACATTTGGGGAAGAAAAAAAGAAAGTGAACTTGAGGTTTCGTTAGAGGTCTGTCTACGTGCCAAGCATTGTTGTAGATATTTTTATTTACATATTCTTACTTAGACTAAAAATAACCCTAGAAACTGGGTATTATTTTCCTTTTTTGCAAATAAAAAAACTAATAATATAAGATCGTAAATAGTTTGCCAAACATCACATTAATATGTCATAGAATTTGGGTCAATATTAATGATCCTGGTATGTAAAATTCATGTTTGTTTGTTTTTTTTTTTTCCCCATTGTTTTATAAACTGTCTCCAGATGTTTACTCCATATGTTCTTGCTGGCTTGGTCTCATGTTTGTGAACATCAGAACATAAGCAATTTATGTTAGTTCTATTGGTGTTTCCATGAAAATCTTTTTTGTGGAATCCTTCATCCTCTGTATATGTGCCACATTCTAAAAAGACTTTCTTTATTTGTCGCTAATATCCACTACATTTTTGGAAACCTATGAGCTCTAAGTTTTCAACACAATGATACAATTTTGTTGTAATAGTAGTTTAGATTTAGGCAGAAATACTATGTTTGAATTTTAAGAATGTATTTACATGAAGTGTTTTCACCAAGAATGTTTTTCCTAAATGAAATTAAGCTACTAGATATAATTTCCAGTTTCCAGGAAACTTCAAAACTGGGGAAAAAAACATCCTCAAGGAAGCAATTAGACAAATCCGGAAGGTAAGACTTTATGTGGGACCAATCTTTGTGTTTCTTTAATAAATCAGTGACAGAGACCCCTCCCCCAAAAATAAATAAAAGAGGGGAGATGCTCATATAATAAAATTTTTTAAAAATATTAACACACGTATGAATCAAATGTGTGGATCTTGTTTAGATCCTAATTCAAACAAACAACTGTTAAGAGATACTTTGGGGACATTTGAGGAAATCTGAATGTGTACTGGATATTAGATGACCATAGGATATTGTTATTAACTATATTATGTGTGTGATATCTTGGTGTCATATAAAGCTAATAAACAATGTCCTTTTCAGTTATCACTCTGGTCCATTACATCCATTACATTTTCTTTTACACATACTGGAATCCAGTGACAGAGCAAGTGGCCTTCTCCTGAGCAGAGGAAGCAAATACACATTAATCGTGAGCCATAAGTTTCCACATGGAGCTCCCTCCCAAGGCCCATCACCTCTCTCTAACTCATTTCTTGGAATATCTTCTCTCAGCTAGAAATTCTTTTCTTACTTTCCAACTTAGTCCAAGGACAGTACAGGGGTCCACAATAAAGCGAGCTTTTGTTTTTTCATATCTGATGATTCCTTTGTCAGTGAGACCGCTTTGATTAGGAGACATCACCTTTAGAACAGCAGTAATATATCATAATAAATTAGATTAACACCATTAGATGAGGCCACCAACAGAAAGAATAAATGTGAATTATATTGCTACTGCAGCATTTTACTCACCATAAAGATCATACTCTGCCATTGTTATTTTAAACAAAAGTTTGGGTTTGATTTGTTTACTCTAACTCCGTTCTTTAACCACCACCAAGTTTCAAAATGGAATACTGTTTAAAATCTAAAATCATTTTGTAGCCCCAAATGACCAACTTCAGAAAGACAATTAAGAAGAGTGCATTCTTCAAAGGGGGATATGGAAAGGAAGTAGCCAGGTATAGACTCTTCTAACATTTTGTTTGTTTTCCAAGCACATTTCAAGAGGAATTAAGTAGTCATTAACAGATAGTCTCATCATTCCCTCAAATCCAGTGTGAAATGATGTGACTAATGAATTAATAAATATATACACGCATACATTCACAGTTCTTACCTAAAAATCAGTTTAAAAAAGTCAGGACCTCAGCATCTCAAATACAAAAATGTTGTAGAAACAACCTTTGGAAATTAAGGAAGGCTTCTGGAAGAAGTGGAATACCAATTAAACTATCTGGTAATTATTTTAACTCCTTGAAGATTGTAATTAAATACATTCAATATATGATTAATAACTAAGATTCAGAAGGAAGCACATTGAAAGTGGTTCCATAATCAAGGAGATAAATGACTTAATGATACAAAAATTATGGAAAATATATATTGGCACTGGCTATCTTGGCTAAGATGAGCTAAGATATGAGACATCTTGATGGAGAGCTCAGAGAATCTGATTTTGTTTAATCTTTGTGACTCTCTGACTAGAACAAATGACCCACTTTGGGACAATAGAAAAATGTGGAGACCAGAAATTCTAAGCATTTGTAGCTGGTAGCTCTTCAAAAAGACGTTTATATACATTACTTTTTGTTACCTATAAGACATCAAGAACATTTGAATAGCAAATTCTCTTCCCTCCCAGTCTTTATGTGCAAAGCATCTGTCACTCTTTCTAAGTATCTCCTGGGAAAAGAGGAAGGTAAAGCTACCAGTCTTTCCCCTCATTTCTTGACCGCACATAAATAAGGAAACAAAAATTAGAAGTGGAACCTAGGGCATGGATAGCCTTGTGATCCCACCTAACAAAGACCAGTGTGAAAATCTGTGATCCTCTAATATGTTTTAAAGGAACATTTTTAACAAATCTTTTTGAATGAATAAGATAAAATAAATAAAAATCTTTTATTTTGGCAACTATTACTCATTAAAACTAAGTGAATTAAGTGTTTTTAGGTACTTATAATGACTGCTGATTTAAGTAATGGATTAGTAAGAAATGGATTAGTATTTAATGATAAATAAATACCAATTAACTGTTATGTATATTTATTGACTTTTAAGATTGAACCTATACTCAATGGAGTCCTGGTGGCGCAGTAGTTAAGAGCTATGGCTGCTTAACCAAAAGGTCAGTAGTTCAAATCCACCAGCCGCTCCTTGGAAACCCTATGGGGCAATTCTACTCTGTCCTGTTGGGTTGCTGTGAGTTAGGATCAACAGGACAGCAACGGGTTTGGTTTTTTGGTTTTCTATACCCAATAAACCTTTAGATGTTAAATCAGAACATGTTTTAATCTTTTTTTCAACACTAAGCTTTCCTTTACTAAGATTAAATTTCATACACTTATTTTTCTTGGAAGAAAGCAGTCAAATCTTTCATTTTCTAAAAAGGAAAATGAAGGTCAAATAAGTGAAGTGACTTGCCCCATGAGACACAGCCAGGTGGTTGCAATGCTGGGGCCAGAACCAGTGTTCTAGGGTAAAAGTTTTATCCAGAGGTACAGGTCCAATTCAGACCCTGAGGCACCACTCACCCTCTGGTCAGGCTTACAAGTACATCAAACTTGGACATCATGATTCAAGGAGATAAGCAACAATGGCTAGGCTTCCATGTTGTATGGCCATACTGGACTTGATAAATCATGGATAGTACTCCCCCTTCCACTCATCCTCAAATTTCAATCTTCCACTCATTCAGCAAGTATGTAGTACCTGCTGTGGACCAAGCACTGTGCTAGGCACTAAAGGTACAAAGTGAATACGGACACTTCTTGTCTTAGCGCTCTTGGCTCAACATCAAATAAATCAAATAAATACATCAATAATCGTAATTCCTTGACCATCAAATTAAGAAAGATATATAAAACAAACCATATTCTGAAGATAGTATGCTAGGCACTCTTCATAAACAGCTGGTAGTTTATAAATCAGCATAACCCAGTCACACTTATTTGGCAATTACTATATAATAAGTCTCTTTTAAACTTTTATCTGACTCATTTAATCTTCATTTCAATATGAGATAGTATCTTCATTTCACAGCTAAGGGAGCAAGACAGAGAAGACTGACGACTTGCCTAAGGTCCTACTGTGGTCATTGCTGTCTCTCACAACATCATGGACTGCCTCCACTTTGTCTGTTTGCTTATTCCCAGCCCAACAGGGACAACACCACCACCACCACCAACAAAAGTCTTAAAGTCATAGCATTTAAATGTGTAACAAAAATGAACAACTTCTCATGTACCACTGAATAAGCAGACTGTGATTTTCCAATTGGCTGGGTGGAGAAACATCTGCTCCACAGATCCAGTTATTGATCCCAAGATCTACTTAATGCAGTCTCCTAGACCACAGTCTAATCTGGCTTTATTCACGACAAAGTGAATTCGTATTTTAATTCCTACTTGGCTTCTAGGATTTGGGGGCTGGTTATCCTAACTCTCATACACGTTGCTTGCTCTCTCTTTCTTCACCATTTCCATCATCTCCTCCCTTAACCCATGCGTACGTACAAGCAAATTTTATCCCTTACCCTAACTTTTTGAAAAATAACTTTATGGATGATTATCTCTCCCCTGCAGAGACACATCCTTTACAGATACTATTTTTCCCAGTGTAGCTCAGCGTGGATTTTAGATGGGATTATTGTACAAAAAATCAATACCAACTATTCCAAAATGATTGTTAAAGAACATTCAAACTCTTCCTTCAAGTCAGCCTCCTTTATGCAAACTTCATTTACACTGCAGGTAGAAATAGATAGATTTGTTGTCAGTTTTTAGAATTGCTCAAGTTTTCTCTGTTTAAATCCACTCTTTGCAGAACTAGATAGAGTAGTAATGGAGAATTAAATGTATCTTCCTAACCTGTTTCAGCCCAAGTGTTTTAATAGTCTCACTACCCACCCCATATTCCTGCCCCGTGGGAAGGTTCAGAGTTTATTCTTGGAGTAGAAATGAGATGAGATTAAAAAAAAAAAAATCAGAGGAAAGAATTTCTTAGAGAGAAACAGCAATACTACCAAAACATAGAACTAATTAAGAGACTTCTTGTGTTTTAAAGAAAATACCTTTTGCCAGCGTTTAGCAACATAAAATGAACTATCGGCAAGCTTCACTTTGCCAGTTTGGAAATATGTTAATATACAAAGTAGTTTTCTTTTTTCTTGGCTATGGAAAAAAAGTTTATTAAGAAAATCAATAGCATTGTCAAACATATCTGGGGAAAGTTTTCTTAGAAAATTTTAAAAAAGCATTCAAACATTTTTTAGAGTTTTTTTGTAAAGATTAATTGTTATTTAAGAAAACAAACACTGTTGTCTCATTATATATCCTAGTCTTCTATTTCGTAGACGATAAGGATGACACAGACACATCATTATAAAAGCTTCTGCAGCCATGCAGGATGTGTTCCCTTCCATTCCCTATTCTCTTTGACCAACAGGGCTCATCTGAAGAATATATGACCCTGACAGAGTAAAATTAACTACCTGTATAGACATGGTCTGGGGCTAGTGAAGACTGTGCCCTGATTTGGTTCACATACAGTTCTGCAAAGTACTAAAAGCTCTCTGCTTTCACTTCTTAAAATACTCACTTATTCACAAGCAATGTAATACTAATATTATTAAACTTCTGTTTGCATGTACAGGTTAATAACCATTCCTACCTAGTCATTAAAATAAGCTTTGTAGGAAGCACTGAATATAAATAGGCATATGAAAGAATTCAACCAAAATTATTTCTAAATAGTCTTTTATTCAAATAATCTACTAATTTTCATTGTACGAGTTAATTAGTGACATGGGATATGTCTGCTAATTTTTGCATGATGTTACCTGCTATCCCACTATAAAATGCTCTGCAATATATGATATATTATGACTGGGTTCTTCTGCATTTCCTTTGACTAAAAATAATCATATATTCTTCATCTGCAGCAAACATTTGAAAATAATTTACTCTAAAAGGTGAAGGTATATATATATATATACTGCATATATACACATATATATATTCACACATACATATCTGAATATGAATGATATCTAATTAAGATCACAAAAAGATTTGATCCTGCACTTTCATTTTTTCACTGTATAACTCACATTAAAAATATTGATATTTCTGGAAAGATGTGTCTCTACCAGCAATGATTTAATCAGTATCTGGATGTATTAATTTCACATATGGATGAGGGGAAGGAAACACATTAACTGGAAAAGCAAATGCATTTTCCCTGCAAGGATATTGATTTGACCATATGGATGGAACTTCACAACCATACTTTACTGGCAGGAATCTTTGGTGTGGCCCCTTAGGGCCAATTTTCCACTATAATTTCAAACATTTGAAAGCCACATTCTTTCACCAAGTTGCAAAATTATTCCTTTTTTGTATCAAAAATTGATTCCTCTGAGTGAGTTTTCCATTTTAGCACAAATAATTTATTGATAGATGCCTTTATGAGACAGTAGGAAATATGCTTACTTCTTCAATATTCTTTTAATAAAAAATAGACTGGAATCCAGCAAGAACACTTAATCACATCAGGAGGGAGGTAAATTTGACTAACTCATTATTTTCTTATGAAAGTGTTGAGAAAGGGAATTTTCTAAATAAGTTCTGATCTTTGCTAAATCCCTCTTCCTAGCGAGAAAGCCAATATCTGACTAAAGGTGACAAGGCAAACTTAGCCT
Organism: Trichechus manatus latirostris; assembly: GCF_000243295.1. Taxonomy (NCBI): domain Eukaryota; kingdom Metazoa; phylum Chordata; class Mammalia; order Sirenia; family Trichechidae; genus Trichechus; species Trichechus manatus. The sequence goes on along the minus strand of NW_004443943.1, from coordinate 7,713,389 downwards.
CTATTTATCTTTCTTTACATTATTTGGGTAGGAAAATATGTAAAGGATGAAACTCAAAGTATTCTATAAACTCAAGAAACAGATTGTGATCGTTGTAGTAGTGTCATGTGCAGGGGGACTCTCTAGTTTGTTAATTATTAAAGGAAATAAAATCAACATCTTCACTGTTACTAGATGATCTTCCATTTGATGCTTTATATACAATTTTTTTTAAGCAACATGAAAAGAAGTGGGGAACCTCTGCTATGTCTAATTACAATAACTTAAAAAAATATATTTAAGGTGAAACTTGAAGATCACCTTTCCAGTTCACCCATCTTTTAATTTCACAAATGAAGAAAGAAAATGTAGGAGAGGTGTATCAGTTAAAGTTCAACCAGAAAAGCAGAACCAGTAGAAGGTATATATTAAGGGATTTATTGCATGGAATAGGCTTACATAATTGTGGGGCTGGCTAGGCAAGTCTGAAATCCATAAGGTAGGTAATTCAGAATAGTAAGATGGAACTCTTGGACGTAAGCTGAAGGTGCAGTCCACAGGCAGAATTTCTTTTCTTGGGGAAAACCTCAGTTCTTCTCTCAAGGCCTTTCAAGTGATTGAGTCATGACCACTCAGATTATCTAGAATAATCTTTACTTAAAGTCAACTGATTATGAATCTTAATCATACTTACAAAATGCCCCCACAACAACATCTAGACTAGTCCTTGATTGAATAACTGGGGACTATCGCCTAGCCAAGTTGACACATAAAACTGACTATTACAGAGAATAAGTGACTCCCTCGAAGTCACAAAATTAGTAACAACATTCTGACTTTCAATTCAGTCAAATATTAAAATAGCTCTTACTTCATATAGTTAGCATGGGATAAAAGATAGATTCCATCATTCATTGAATTCTTATATGTACAGGAGACAAAGAAAATGCTAGCATACATGTAGACTCGTACCCAAGTCAACCTTAGAAACAAGGCATCAAGAACAAAAGTTAGCCAAGAATTTTATCTGTAGATGAACTGGAAAGAGAAAAGTCCCCTAAGAGGCACGGTGAACACTAATAGATGGTGACTTCCTATGTAACCAAAAGGGCTTCTAGTGTGCTGAAGGGATTATTCATATGGTGAATGAAACATTAATTGTCCTAGATCACATAGAGTCTGCCGTTGGCCATGAGGGAAAAGGGAAAAAAAAGGAGCACAAGGTGACAGGACCAAAACAGAGACAGAGATGACAATTTTCATTGTCTGTTGTGTATGTACCTTGTTGCCTTAGGCTGAGTTCTCTAGAGAAGGAAAATTCATGAAGAATATATACACAGAGAGAGAGAGAGAGAGATTTATCTCAAAAAAAGGCTCACATGGTTGTAGAGGCAGGCAAGTCCCAAGTTCATCAGTCAGGAGTCAGGCTGAAGGTTTCTCCTGACTCACGTAGCAGCAGGGGCTGATGAACCCAAGATTAGCAGGTCAGACAGCAGACTGCTGGCTCACATACTAACACATAACCATAAACATCACAGTCCAACCCTTGTCAACTTGGCATCTGAACACATTTTCTTCAACCATACACAATCCCTAAATAAAGACAATTACAAAATCATACTGTGCCTATGATACAACTAACATGCATACAATTGAAAATGCACTAGCCCTGTTTACATCTTATATTTTATAAGTGAAGAAGACAAAAATATTTGATGCACACATAGAAGGAAGAAATACTCATAACAACTACAGTCCTTGTATCTGCAACTGGTCATGTGGTCATAACTGGTATTTAGAATTACCTTCTTCCATTACCCATTCTGTATTCCCTTTACCCTCAGCAAGCACCTCAGCTGGTCATCGTTCTATGCCTGATGGGGTGACCCAAACCTTCATTCCTGAAGGGTCTGGGCTATCAGTAGTCATGTCTGAGTTAGGTTGCTGTAGTTTTCCACTGACTTTAATCACAGGGCATGGTAGTACTAAGAGACACTCTAAGTGATCTCCTGTATTCCAGACATACTCTTTTTTATCCCCATTATGCAACATCGATCCAATAACCCCTTGGTAGACAGGGTCAATCACACTACCCAGTATGGTAACTTTCTTCTTTGCCTGTTGATCCAAAGGCATGTTGAACCCAAAGTGGCGAAGTGGAATTCTTAACTTCCAGTTCAACGGAATCTGTGTTGTGTTTCCAAGTGGGAGCATTCCTCCATTTAGAATTAAGATCTCGAGACCTGTAGAGCATAGGGTCATAGGAACAGGAAGCAAAAATTTTGCAATTGGGTCACTAGGGGTAATACAGAATGGTGCCACTCCCATTGATTCCTGGATATACCCCTTGATTTCTGGATCTGTGAATCCTGGATATGGAAGAAACAGTGCCATATATTGGATGTTGATTTAGAACATATATACCCTTCATTGCCCCAACTCTGTAAAATGTTGCCACCTAGCTGGTGCTGTAATCATATCTTTAGAAGGTCATTCCATCATTCTATTAAGCCAGCTGCTTCATGATGATGGGAAACATGGTAAGACCAGTGAATTCCATGAACATGGGCCCATTACTGTACTTCATTTGCTGTGAAGTGATGCTGTGTGGGACACCATGATGATAACTCTTGGTGGATATGAGTCCAAGCAAGGTAGTTTTGGCTGAAGCATTGCATGCAGGAAAGACAAATTTGAATCCAGAATAAGTGTCTATCCCAGTAAGAACCAAATGCTGCCTTTCCATGTGGCAGCAGTCCAATCTAATCAACCTGTCAGTAGGTTGCTAGCTGATCACCTCGAGGACTCAGTGCTTGACTCTGCTGCTGGCAGATTGAGTGTTCAGTAGTGTCTGTAGCCAAGTCAGCTTTGGTGAGTGGAAGTTCATGCTCATGAGCCCGTGCATAGCCTACATCCCTGCCACCATGGCAAGTTTGTTCATGAGCTCATTGTGCAATGAGAGTGGCTGAGGAAACAGGATGACTGGTTTCTACAGAATGTGTCATCCTATCCACTTGATTGTTAAAATCCTCCTTTGCCCCCTGAGGTACTGAATTATTGGGCTGAGGGCTGTGGGGACCACGATCTTAAGGAATATCTAGCTCAATTGGCATAACATAGTTTATAAAGAAAAGTTCTACATTCTACTTTGGTGAGCAGCGTCTGGGGTCTTAAAATCTAGTGAGTGGCATAATATAGTTTATAAAGAAAATGTTCTGCATTCAACTTTGGTGAGTTGCATCTGGGGTCTTAAAAGCTTGTGAGTGGCCATCTGAGATACTCCACTGGTCTCACCCCATCGGGAGCAAGGGAGAATGAAGAAAACTAAAGACACAAGGGAAAGATTAGTCTAAAGGACTAATGAACCTCAACTACCACAGCCTCCCCCAGACTGAGTCTAGTACAACTAGATGGTGCCCAACTACCACCACTGACTGCTCTGATAGGGATCATAATAGAGGGTACTGGACAGAGCTGGGAAAAGTGCAAAACAAAACCCAACTCACAAAAAAAGACCAGACTTACTGGCCTGACAGAGGTTGAAGAAACCCCATGAGTATGGCCCATGGACACCCTTTTAGCTGAGTAATGAAGTCACTCCTGAGGTTTGCCCTTCAGCCAAAGATTAGACAGGCCCATAAAACAAAATGAGACTAAAGGTAAACACCAGCCCAGGGACAAGGACTAGGAGGCAGGACAGGACAGGAAAGCTGGTAACAGGAAACCCAAGGTTGAGAAGGGAGAGTGTTGACATGTCATGGGCTTGGTAACCAATGTCACAAAAACAATGTGTGTACTAATCGTTTAATGAGAAGCTAGTTTGTTCTGTAAACCTTCATCTAAAGTACAATTGAAAAAAAAATCCCCTTCTGCCAAGGTTATTCTTTGGTGAGCATTCACATGAGACACAAATACCTTTACTTCCTTGGCCCATTCAGAGAGGTCTGTCTTCATACATTTTCCCCATATCTCCTTGTCACCAATTTTCCAATCATGTTCATTCCAATTCCCTGACCATCCAGCCAAACCACTGGCCACACTCCATCAATCAGTACACAATTGCACATCTGGCCGTCTCTCTTTCCAAACAAAGTAAACAACCAGGTTCACTGCTTGAAGTTCTGCCCACTGGAAGGATTTTCTTTCACCACTGTCCTTCAAGGAGGTCCCAGAAAGGGGCTTCAGTGCTGCCACTGACCACTTTTGAGCAGTGTCTGCACATTGCACAGAATCATCTGTAAACTAGGCACAAGTTTTCTCTTCCTCAATCAACTGATCATAAGAAACCCGCCATGAGGCCATAAGGGCAGACTGGGAGAGGGCAGGTAATATGGCAGGAATGGAAGACCATAGGCATTTCAGCCACTTTCTCACGCAACCTACTTGTGCCTTTAGGTCCTTCCTGAGCCCGATTTTGTATATTTTGCTTCCATTTAATGATGGAGTGCTGCTGTGCACGTCCAATTTAATGACTTTGTGGGTCAGAAAAAACCAAGTTCATAATTTCAAATGGCAGGCCACAGATTCACGAGCTGCAGAGGCTGACAAAGCCAAGACTGGCACATAAGATGGCAGGTTGCTGGCTCACAGGCTGTGGTGGCTGATGAATCCTAAGACAAGCAGGAGATACCGCAGGCCACTGGCACAAGTCCCAAGAATGGGACACCAGATGATGATGGCCAGATGCAGGATCCAGAGCAAGCAAACAAGTTTCGCCAGAACAACCATATGTATGCTGAATGCCAGCCCCACCCCAGTGGAAACTCATATTATAATTTATTGGCTGATCACATCAGATCACATCATGGAGGATGACTATATCATTACATAACTGCCAAATTATTACATAACTGCCAAACTACATCATTATATAACTGCCAAACCACTGAGAATCATGGCCCAGCCAACTTGACACACAACTGTAACCATCACACATGGAAATTCTTATCCAAATATCATCAGTAAAATAGTTGGTTCTTATTAATGTGAGAGGAGTTTGGAACTATTTAGGGTCTGCATCAAGCTGAGTCCTACTTTAAGGTGAGCCCAGTGTAAGAACACAGCCTATCTACAGGAACCTGCCACGCTGGGTTTACATAAACCAGAGCTTCCCAATCATGTGCAAAGGTATGGGAGATGTAAAACACTGGTCAGGGATATGCTGAAACACTAATGCTCACAATGCTCACAACAGCTAGATGAAGCCAATGCACACAAAGCTCCAGGACAGTAACCTCTGGCTACAAGGAGATTCTTCCATTTACCCCATATCCATTTACTTCCATGTTGTTCACTACATGCGTTGTTATGATAAAGAGATGGGGATGAAAAGAAGCACTAAATTCATTATGTAATATACATTTTTAAAATGCCTTCTATGCACAGATATCACACTTAAATGCAAAGGGGTTGTGAGAGAAGCAAGGGAGAAGAAGCAAAACTAAAATGCCAATCAAAGACTTGAAATATAACACTGAGTAATAAACATACCAAATAGGACTCTTTGAAGAACTAAGAACAAGTCACACAACATTGCAAGCAAAAGATCAAAAGGAACTGTGTAAATGGAATTGATGAGCTTAAAAGGACTTAGGGTAAAGAAAATGTAGTATAATAAGAAGGAAGTGAGGGCAGAAATTAGGAAAGGAGGAAAGTTGAATGAATTGTGGGCTGTGTTATTTGAGGAAAGCTTCATAAAAAATATGACTTCTCCAGTACAATCTATCATGGGTTTATCAAAGAAGAAAATCTCGTACTCTGTTAGGAGTGAAAGAAAAGGAGTTTTACTGAGGAATAATAACAGCTATAGTTGAGCAGCACTAAGTAAAACTGCAAAGTGCTCTGCAGTTCAAGCAAAGAAAAGGGTCTATACACACAGAGAACAAAGGAAAGGTAGGGGGTTAGTAACTGATTGTAAATAAGATCAGCTTCATCTTGAGGTCCTTTGAAATGTAAAGGTCGACCACTTAGGGAGAATTGAGTTACAGCTTAGGTGAGAGGTTCCAGCTGGTTCGGTTATACATGATTTTAGAATTGTAGCTGTTTATTCATTTTTTCCCAGGAGTAAATTCTTTTCATCTTGACACATTCTTTCCAAATGGTTTACATTCTAACTCATTAGGTTAGTCATGAAACAATTGTTTACATCTTGACACACCCTTCCTAAATGGCTTGGATCCCAACCTTTTGCTTTCTGAAAATGCATGTTGGCCCCATCATTCATGGTCTGACAGGAGTGCCTCTAGTTTGAAAATTTTCTGTTGTTTACCAGGTTAAAAATAAAACAAACCAACAAACTATTATTAGGGCCTGAGGTGCAAGCAGGGCAGGCCACTGAATGTTTCTGTGGTGATCCAGAAGAGGAATAATGGGAGTCTCTAAAAACAGACCTGATTTGCTTAATAATGGAGACAAGTGTTTGTCCTGTCCACGAACTGTTTGCCTAGCATGCAATGCTTCCTGACTTATTCCTGCACTAAAAGGGTTCCCTAAAATAATTTTTCTCTCCTCTGCTCAGTAATATGCAGGCTAAGCTATTCTAAATAGTTCCTGGATCTCAATTTGTGGGAAGTTAGATTAACCTGTATTTCTAACTACTGACCATTTTTATTCATTTTCTGGCATGAAATCTGAAGACCCTGAAGTCATTTTCCAGGTGATAAATAAAATACATCATTTCCCTTCACCCTCTACACACCCATGACAATTCTAGTTCCTTTTGGGACTGAATACCTTCTTCGAATACTTTGTTCTACAATCAAGGCAGTGTTTGAATTGGCTACCCTCGTGAAAAGACCACAGAAACACAGGATCTGAGAGAGCATCTGCACAAACTGCCTTCTTGCAGCCCCTGCCTCCTTCTTGTTCATTCATCTGACAGCTATGGGCATTGAGGCCCAGCTATGAGCCAGGCACAGTACTCAGCACTGGGGACATGATCATGACAACCTCTGCTTTCTTGGAGTTGACTACCAATCCAGAGACCAATTATAAACACAGATGCTGCAAGGAGAAGCATGGGCTGCTGTGATATGGAGGAGGGAGTCAAACATAGTCTGAAGGATCAGAAAAGGCTTCTCAGAAGAAGTGATGTGTCAGCAGCTGGGGCTTTAAGGATGATCAGGAATCGGCCAGGAGACTATATTATCACCCCCAGGTGTTCAGTCTCTGTTTTTCTCAGGCTCCTAAGTGCAACCCCAAACTGGTGTCTCATGCTAGCTTTCCTTTCCCAGGAGATACTGCATTTCCCCAATTATCAACCCCCTCCCAGTGAAAAAGAAAGCCCTGCCTCACATTATCTTAAACAGCACTTACAGTTGTATCATCTGAGGTCAACATTCTGACTCTACTACTTACAAGCTATGTAAATAATATAAGTCATATTTCTTTTCTAAGCCCCATGTTCCTCACCTGTAAATAGGATAATACATACCCATCTGATGGCTTCACAGGGAAAAGAATGAATAAAATAGTATGGTTATTGTTGTTACATTTTAAAGGAGAATTAAAGAGGAAATATTATCAATTTCAGTTGGGCCAGTTGCCTGCAAAACACCCATCTCCAGCTATGTCTGCACTTCCTCATTATCATCATCATCAAACTAACATGTATCATTCATTATTATGGTGAATGTGCATAGAGACACTGTAGAAATATTTATTCATTCATTTAGTTCTCCTCAAAATTCTATAATATTAATATTACATCCCAAGTTTACAAATGGAGAAATAAGGCAGGAAGAGATTAAATAACTTGGGGAAAGTCGAAAGCAGTTGTGCCTGTCAGTAAATCATGGATGACTTCCCTTCATCTCCCAACCGTCTGCTTTTAGATCTTCTCTTCTTATTGCACCCCAGCTATTGTTTCCTATGGTTTTCATTAGAAGCTAAAAGTAGCCTGTTCCATCCTTTTCTTTATAGCACAATGCAGAGCTGTCTTTTACATGCTTGTAATATATTTCACAAATGCCCTCTTGACCGAGTTTTGATCCTGGCTAGAAGCCAGTGAACTCTTCTTCTTGAGTGTCTGATTAAGTTCATTTTCTAACCACTGCCCTTATTGGGTTCTCATACTCCTGGCTCACTGTGCACTGCCCTAGTCGCCCTCAGGTCAGGGACAACCCCTATGTCCCAGAGCCTGTAAAATTATTCAAAATACCCAATTCCCAGGAAGCTTGGGAAACCTAGTAACCCCACCAGAACTCGTAACCCCATCCTGCTTGCAATCCAGAAGCCATCGCCTATAACTTCAGCTTGCTTATACCCTATCCTGGGTGCAACCTCCCTAAGTGGCCCTGCATTATGAACTGCTGTGAACACCAAGGACTGCAAGTATAACCAATCTTTAAACATTTCCAGCCTCCCACTCTTGATTTGTGTTCTATCTTACCATACCTCAAACATTCGTATTGTAGCAAGCTAAAACATGTAATCATAGAACTTTTCAAGAAGCTTCTTGAATAGGCCAAAGCACAGAGCTGCAGAATGTTACAGTGCTCCACTGTACAGTCACCGCTGGAAAGGCTGATTCCATTGAGTGGTAGAGCAGAAGCAGGTAAAATGAAGGCCTCTTGCCAAAAGTATTAGATGTCCTTTTAAGCAACAAGAATCACCTCTATCTATAGACAGCAGTGTGGGCATCCATCAAGCCTCATGACTCAGTGACTCTGTTCCAGTCTCTGGATTAAGTTCAGAGAAATAAATAGAAAAAAGATGATACTGTCAGAGAACCTTGCTTGTTTTTGTAACTCTGGGATATTTTGGCTATTGATGATCACCATCAACGTCTAAGATAACAGTGAGATACTTGCTTATTTTCTCAGCTGAAACTCATGTGAGGCTTTCTTTGAAATAGACGAGAAATCAAGACTTCTAAATAGTGTATGCCCAAAGTACTTTCACAGAGGTCATTTTCAAAAGAAAGCAGAATCTATTCTCATTTGGGGGCAAAACTAAGAATATACTGTAAAGAGTGAGGTCATGTCTTGGTTATCTAGTGCTCCTATAACGAAAATACTACAACTGGATGTTCTTAACAAACATAAATTTATTCTCTCATAGTCTAGAAGGCCAGAAGTATGAATTCAGGGTGCTAGCTCCAGGTGAAGTCTTTCTCTTTGTTAGCTCTAGGGGAAGGTCCTTGTCACCAATCTTCCTTGGATCTAGGAGTTTCTCAGTGCAGGTACCCTGGGTCCAAAGGACACGCTCTTCTCCTGGCTCTTCTTTCTTGGTGGTATGGGGTCCCCCTCCTCTCTGCTAGCATCTGTCTTTTATACCTCAAAAGAGATTGACTCAAGATACAACCTAATCCTATAGACTGAGTCCTGCCTGATTAACATAACTGCCTCTAATCCTGCCTCATTAACATCATAGAGGTTAGGATTTACAAAACATAGGATAATCACATTAGATCACAAAATGGTGGACAACCACACAATACTGGGAATCATGGTCTAGCAAGTTGACACACATTTTGCGGGGGGCACAATTCAATCCACGTGTAGGGTAATACATTCAGCTAAATGCTTTCCCTCCTAATGGGGGAAGCTTTACTCATCCCTGAAGCATGCTGGAGATGAACTCGGGCTAGGGTACAAGGCCAGGAGTGGCATGACTGGGCTGGTGGCCAAGGCCGAGGAATGCCTTAACAGAAAGGAAAATATCTGAACCTGGACATATAGTCCCTGGGAGAGCTAGACACTCAGGGACTTGGAAGAAAAACAATAAAGCTTAGCCCCAGCTGGAACTGTATATAAGCTTGTGTCCCTTGCTAGGCAGTAGTGGAGTGCTAACCTGAGTCCAGCCACTGCCCTGGACTGTCCTATACATAGGTTCCCCAAGTAAACCATATGTCTTGATAGCTGGTTCCAGAGTCTTTCTTTGGTCTCATAGCTACGTGGCCGACATTGGGTCCAGATGGCACTGGCTTATCACTCAACACTATAGCAGGTAATAATAGAAGAACTAAGACTATAAGAGAATGAGGAGGCGGGGCCAAGATGACAGAGTAGTCAGACGCTTCTGGTGGACCTTCTTACAACAAAGACCCAGAAAAATAAGTGATTCGATTATATATGGCAATCTGGGAGCCCTGAACATCAAAGGCAGAGTTGATGAACCAGACAGAGTGGCAGGTGGAGGGGGAGGGAGAGACAGTTCAGAAGCAGGGAAGAGTTGCCAGACCTCACCCAGTGAGAGCCTGAGCCCATCAGGATTGAGCAGCTTGTGGGTGAGCGGTGAGGCAGGCAAGCACCCGTTCTCAGGAGGCAAGCTTTCCAAACCATGATAGACCCACCTCCAGAGTGTCTACACGGCCACCCAGAACCAGTGAGAAGCAGCCCTCGATCCAGAGAAAGATAAGTAATTGTGTACGGCCTACTGTGGGGATCAAAAACACTCCCCTTAGGGAAAAACCTCTCTCCCACTTACCTCCCCTCTCCCTGCTCTGCGCTGGATCCTGTACCGGCTTCAACAATTACCAAGTCCCCTGGGCCAGAAGTAGGATCTGTCACACGCCCGGTGCCATTCTCCCTGCCTTGAAGAGTGAACACATTAACAAACAGGGGAAAAAATAAACTACTGGATCCCCTAAGCCAGGAACTTAGGGTGGGCACAGCTCGTTTGCCCAGGCAAGGGCATAAGGAATCCACAGACTTTGAGTGCCTTTCTCCCTGCATAGACTTGTGTGGGCCCATCTCAACAGCATTGGCCCTCATTACTGCAGTACAACAGGATATATACCAGAACTCTAACTTCAACTGTTTCAGCTGTGAAGTGGCAGGTTCTTGACATCTGACTCTGCTCTGCCCATTAAGCAGGGTCTTCACCTATCCATGTCAGGGGCCTGAGGACTGGTGGCTCCACCCACGCTACCTAGCCACCTGAGATAGGGGCCCGTGAATAAGAGGTGCCCCCCAGTCCTTACAGCTAACAGCATTAGGTACTCATAGTCCAGCTGCAAAACCCACCCACCTACTCGCTCTAGGGAACAGGGACACGCCTTCCTCCTGGACACGGGGGCAGCCATCAGCCCCTTGCCTTACTCAGAGTGTATCCCCCTGCTGCAGCCAGATGGCTGTGCCTACACCAATCACCCTTGCCTGTCTAGGACTGTAAGTGAGAGCCTACACCACACACTTGGTGGCTATCTACCCGGGCACCTGAGCTGAATCCATACAGAAGGAGTGTGAGGACTCTTGAGCTCACATACATAGTAACAAATCTAACCACTTGGTGACAGGACATTAGAGCTTCAAAGTT
>NW_004443943.1:7699776-7701915 GCF_000243295.1 Trichechus manatus latirostris | reverse complement strand
CAAGCTCCCAAAATAAAGAATCTAGAAACTTTCCAGAGGAGGAAAATTTCTTGAATTACTGGAGGCAGAATACAAACCATTAGTATACAGAACTCTTCAAGAAATTAGGAAGGAAATTAATCAAAACGCAGAACATGCAATAGAGGAAATTAAAAAGATTAGAGAAGAGCATAATGACAAATTTAACAGGCTGCAAGAATCTATAGAGAGACAGCCATCAGAAATTCAGAAGATTAACAATAAAATTTCAGAAGTAGACAACTCAATAGAAAGCCATAGGAGCAGAATTGGGGCAATGGAAGTCAGAATTAGTGAGAATGAAGACAAAGCACTTGACACCAAATTATTTGAGGAAAAATCAAATAAAAGGATTAAAAAAATGTAGAAATCCTAAGAATTACGGGGGACTCTATCAAGAGGAATATCCTATGAGTGACTCGAGTACCAGAATGAGGGGAATAACAGAAAATACAGAGAGAATTGTTGAAGATTAGTTGGCAGAAAACTTCCCTGATATCATGAAAGATGGCAAGATATCTATCCAAGATGCTCATCGAACCCCACATAAGGTAGATCCCAAAAGAAAGTCACCAAGACATATTATAATCAAACTGCCAAAACAAAAGATAAAGAGAGAATTTTAAGAGCAGCTACGGATAAACAAAAGGTCATCTACAAAGGAGAGTCAATAAAAATAAACTTGGACTACTCAGCAGAAACCATGCAGCCAAGAAGGTAATGGGATGACATATTATAAAGCTTTCAAGGAAAAAACTGCAAGCCAAGAATTATATATCCAGCAAAACTTCCTCTCAAATATGATGGCAAAACTAGGGTATTTCCAGATAAACAAAAGTTTAGGTAATTTGCAAAAATGAAACCAAAACTACAAGAAATACTAAAGGGAGTCCTCCTGTTAGAAAATCAGTAACATCAGATAACAACCCAAGACTAGAACACAGGACAGAGCAGCCAGATATCAACCCAGATAGAGAAGTCACAAAAATAAATCAAAGCTAGAACACTGAAAATAGGGAAACAAAAGTCAATATGTAAAAGATGACAACATTAAAACAAAAAAGAGGCACATAAAAAATGTAGACATATATTTTGCATATGGAGAGGAAGCCAAGACAATATAAAGAAATAAAAGACTGGTATAAACTTAGTAAAATAGGGGTAAATATTAAGGCAACCACAAAGGAAACTAACAATCCTACAAGTCAAAATAAAAAACTAGAAAAATATAAAGACTCAGCAAACACAAAATCAACAACAATGAAAAAGATGAAAAGAAAATACATAAAGAAAAACAACACAGCACAGAAAATTAAGTGGAACAAAGAAACTGTGAACAACACACAAAAAAAGACATCAAAATGACAGCACTAAACTCATATGTATCAATAATTATGCTGAATGTAAATGGACTTAATGCACCAATAAAGAGACAGAGAGTGGCAGATTGGATAAAAAAACACAATCCATCGATATGCTGCCTACAAGAGACACACCTTAGACTTAAGAACACAAACAAACTAAAAATCAAAGGATAGAAAAAATATATAAAGCAAACAACACTCAAAAAAGAGCAGGAGTGGCAATATTAATCTCTGACAAAAAAGACTTTAAAGCAAAATTCATCATAAAGGATAGGGAAGGACACTATATAATGATAAAAGGGTCAATACACCAGAAGGACATAAGTATAATAAACATTTATGCACCCAATGACAGGCTCCAAAATACATAAAACAAATCTAACAGCACTGAAAAGAGAGATAGACAGCTCCACAATAGTAGTAGGAGACTTCAACACACCATTTTCGGTGAAGGACAGAACATCCAGAAAGAAGCTCAACAAAGACACAGAAGGGCTAAACGCTACAATCAACCAAGTTGATCTCGTACACATATACCAAAAACTTCACCCAACAGCAGCCAAGTATACTTTGTTTTCCAATGCACATGGAACATTCTCCAAAATAGACCACGTATTAACCATAAAACAAGACTTCACAAAATCCAAAGCATTGAAATATTACAGAGCATCTTTTCTGACCATAAAGCCCTAAAAGTAGAAATCAACAACAGAAAAAGCAAGGAAAAAAAATCAAACACTTGGAAACTGAACAACAC